>NC_079325.1:61421266-61726469 GCF_029931775.1 Euleptes europaea
TAAATTGTAGTTTTTATGTATTTTTATGGTTATTGTTTTGTTTACATTGTAAGCTGCCTTGAGTTCCACAAGGTAGAATTGGAACTAATATATATTTTAAATAAAATAAAATAAATGTACCTATGTGATGTAATTTTTTTTCTGTTTGGTGCTGTGAAGCCCAAACCAGCCCACACCAGCCAAGGCAGTCCTGGAGTATGTTTCTAGCTGTTCTTAAAAAGGGCTGCTGTATCCCTTCACCATTCTGTGTGGTGGGGAAACATTTTCCAGAGAGAAAATGAACACTAAACACACTTCCATAGTTGCCCTGCCTTTAGAACTTGTGAGGCATAAGACTGATTTACACCAGATCCATGAATGGCTAACCAGAAGGATCATCCAAGTGCTCTCCTGTGCCTGCAGCTTCTAGAAGAAAAAATTAAGATGCATTTTAGTGCTTGCAGAAAGCACTAATCTTTGTTGAGTTTAGGACTGATTCACACATACATCACAGGTCACACACCAGAGACATAACTTTCATATGCTCCTACAGCACCTCAAATTCAATGTGTGTGGGGAACTGGCCCATAATAAGAAAATAATTTCTCATTTGTTAAAGCACCAGTTATCCCGGAATAGGGCATATTTTTGCCAAGCTCTCCCCCTAGTGGCTGAACATTACAATTACTTCTAACCCAGATAGGCAGAGGTGCTGGTCCAAAGAAAACTCCGCATCCGAAAACAAAGGCCACACAATACACAATACACCTTTTATTAAGGCCAACCAAAATGACACAAAACTGCACGCAGGTATTTCAGTACTCCAGAATACTTAATAAGTCTGGTTGTTAAAATGGGGGTGGGGTGTGGGATGAAGATGGAGAGATGTTTAAGCCACGATTCTTCAACTGGAATATTACTGGTGCTCTAGGGGCAGAGAGCCCCAGACCAACACTTGGCTTCCATTGACTCTTTAGTTAATTCACCATCTAAGATTAACCTCTAGTATTGTTGATATAAAGATGATATTTTTCTTCTCTTCTCTACACACACACACACACACACACACACACACACAACACTTCTATTGCATCCCTCTGATATTTTTGCCGCCCAGGTCTGTTGCGGTTTGTTTCTTGGTGGCATCCTGGGCGAGCGATGCTGCCACAGGGATTGCCACCCGGGGTGGGTGAAGCCCCCTCCTGCCTACAGGCTGCCTAGGCACAGCTTGAGGAGCAAATGCACGCTGGGGAAGCATCTGGCTGGACTGGTTGTGTGCATGTGTACGCCTGCGCAGCACTCAACCTTGGAGTCAACCTCGGTGTCATGGGCTGACAAAGAAGGGCGACACTTGCAGCAGCCAGGCGAGAAGGACTGCCTGCAGTTTCTGGCTCCCATGGCAGTGCCCCCCTCTGCCTGCCACCTGGGGCAGCCGCCCCCCAGTCCCCCTAGGTCCAGCCCTGCAGTCATTGTTACCCAACATCTAGTGAGTCTGCTGACCTTTGTTCAGGCAAGACAAGGGGCCTTAAGCACTTGGCTTGACTGAAACATCTTCTTTGTTTTAGCAGGGTATGAGCTTTTGTGAGCCACAGCTTACTTCTGCAGATACTTTAGGTGGCTCATGGAAGCTCATACCCTGTCAGAAATTTTGTTAGTCTTTAAGGTGCTACTGGACTCTTGCTTTTTTCTACTGCTACAGACAGACTAACACGGCTGCCCATCATGATTTATCTTCTTTATTTTGTTTTTAAACATCCAAGATTTCTGGAGAATTTAAGAACCTGAACCATTTGGTTTGTTGTTATGAAGCTATCCTGTGGCTTTTGTTTTTGGATTTTCTAATCAAGAATTTGTGCGAGGAACTAAACCATCTTTCGAACCTGGCCATTGGGCAGAGAAAGGCTTTTCCCAATCTCTGCTGGTGCTGTTGAGCTAAGCCCTCCGGGGCTTTCTATGCACTTAATTTCAAGGTATGGCCATTAGAACTTGCAATAATGGGTTTAAATTACGGGTGGAAAGGTACCAGCAGGATATTAGGGATTTTTTTTACAGTAAGAGTAGTTCGACAGTGGAATCGGCTTCCTCGGGAGGGGGGTGAGCGCCCCCTCCCTGGCAGTCTTCAAGTCCTCTAACTTTAGTTTTTTGTCTAGAAGGGGACACCATCAACTACTGTGACCAAAATAAACCCCTTCAAGATGCCTGTGTTTATCATCTATTTCACAGCACAGATCGCGCGGGCTCTGCGTGGCGGTGGTTGTTTTCTCGCCAAAGTAGCAAAATGTGCCGAAAGGAACATATCTGCAGGCTCGTCGCAACCACCTCCCCCCCCCACCCCCCCCACCCCACCCCCGTCTCCTGGGCCGGGAGCCGCTGGAAGCGCCTGGAGCAAAGGAAGCCCTGCGAAGAGGCTCCACACGTTCCCCGGGGGGGGGGGACGGAGGGCGGGGGGGTCGAGGCGCGCAGGGTCCGTGCCTCTGCCCGGCAGGCCGTAAAGCGCAGCCGCCTGGGCGCTCGACGGGCCGCGCTGCTGGACGCCGCTGGGGGGCTCGGGCCACGGAGTCCCCCACCCCCCCCGGCCGCCGGGGGGCCGAGTCGCGGCGCCAGCCCGAGCCAGGCTGCCGGGGCACGGCGGGGTCCTCCGGGAGGGGGAGGGGGAGGGGGAGGGGGAGGGGGAGGGGGCGGCGACTGCAGCTGCGTCCCCCCGTCGCCAGGCAACAGCTTCCCCGCCGGCGCGCCGCGCGACGAGTAGCTTGGCGGGCGCGGGGCTATGACGTCATCCGACAGCGCAGCCCCCTTCCCGCCGCCGGTCCCGACTCAAAGCAAGGAGGGGGCCGAGGAGCCGCCGCCGTTCGCCGCCCCCCCAGCCCCGTGAGTCGGCCGAGCGCGGAGGTGGCGCGCGGGGGGGGGGGACGGCGACGACGACCACCTTGCGCCGCGCCCCCGACAGGCCCCCAGGGGGGAGAGGTGCTGCTGCTGCCGCCGCCAGGCCGGACCCCCCCCCCCCGAGCGCCGGCCTCCGGCCTGGCGGCGCCGCCTTTTGCCCGCTGCTGCTTTTGCCGCCGCCGCCGCCGCCCCTCGCCCTGCGCGTCGCAGCCGGCCGCTCTGAGCGGGCCGACCCCTGCCTGCCTCCCTGGGCAGGAGCAGCCGGCGGGGCTCCTGTGGGCCCCGGTGTGGCGCCGGCAGCTCTGGGCACCGAAGCCCGGTGGCGGGTGGCGCTTTTGGGGCCGGGGCGGGAAACCCGCGTGGGCTTTTCGGCGTCGCTGAGGGCTGCTCTCGGACGGGGGTCGGTCACCTTTTCATAATTAATTAATGAGCCGAACTGGTCAAAATCAGAGGAAGATCTCTACAAAGAACTAGCGAGCCAGTCCATCTGCACGGCCGAAAATAGGCAGCTTACCGTCATTGGTAATGGATGCGCTCATCCATAGCCCACAAGGCTTCTGCAGCCCCCCAGACAGTGGTTTGTGGCACGTGTTTTGATAGGGAGTGGCACGCGTGTTAGGTTTCATGATAAGTTGTGAATATACACAGGAGCACCCGGCATGACTGTTTTAGTGTACTAGCATAAATCTGCACATGATTCATACTTGGATTGCTGGCAACTGTGTACTACTGTCATCTCCCTTTACCTCCCTAGAACTCTTTGTCTGCCATTCCCTTTGCCATTAGCATCCCTTCTATGCTTCCCGTGTACCTTAACTTAAACATTTCATTTTTCTTGAAGCTGTGTTTGGTTCCTAATCAAGTGATAGGATGCAGACTGCAGTTATAGCATGGTAATATTTTCTTGCTATGAAATGAACCAGACAAGGTCTGAAGCAGGTGAGATACATCATAAACACATATTTATAAGTCTGCTGTTCTCCTTGTCCAAGTCAGGACCTAGTGCAGTTGAGAAACTCTCCTTGCTTCTTGGAGTTGCTATTCATATCGAATGAAGGTCTGTACAGCTGGAGAATCTGGGCCATGTGCTTTATTTCAGGTTTGCCTCTTGGACATGTCCTGATGGCGAAGAATTGCAGATAGATCTCCGGGGGGGGGGGGGGATTTCTAGTGGACTTATGAAGCACTGCACAGTTCCAGCCACTAACAATGCATAACTTGACCTGTGAATATGGATAAACTAGGATTTTGTTAATGTTTGGTATTACAAAGGGCAAGTACTTTGTGGAAATCAAGTGCTGTAGCAGTCTTGTGAAATTCTCTGGAGTTAAGACACCCAGATTATGGAATGCTCATAATTTTTGGTAGAGGTGGGAAATTTGGGCTTGAAACAAGAAAGTTGTTATTTCGATAATATTTAATGAAAGAAACAACTTTGTCTAAGAGAGAGATAATTAGGTTTGTTATGAGATCATAGCACCAAGCAACCAATCACAGAATTTGTTATTGAGTGGACCCTAATTTGATGTTTGCCACATATTATGCACCTGTCAGGGCAATTTTGAAGAAGAGTTGGTTTTTATATGCCGACTTTCTCTACCTTTTAAGGAGAATCAAAGTGTCTTATAATCTCCTTCCTTTCCTCTCTCTGCAGCTGACACTGTGTGAGGTAGGTGGGGCTGAGAGAGTTCAGAGAGAACTGTGACTACCCCGAGGTCACCCAGCTGGCTTCATGCATAGGAGTGGGGAAACCAACCCGGTTCACCAGATTAGAGTCCGCCGCTCATGCGGAGGACTGTGGAATCAAACCCGGTTCTTCAGACTAGAGTCCACCGCTCCTAACCACTACACTACTCTGGCTCTCCACCAGTGTGTGGTGAGTAAACAAGAATTCCTAGGCTTTCAGCTATGCCTGTAGTTTTCATTCTCCTGAAAGGGTGAAGTAAAGGTTAGGTTTTTCCAGCTATGTTCTGTGAGGCAGCCACTCTCCATTGTCATCAATATAGAGCTACTTGTGGGGAACAGTCAGAGCTCTGGCAAGAGGCTCAAGGCACTGAGACTCAGAGGGCAAGAGTGGCAGATAGCTAGTCCTGGAAGCTTATGGGATTACTGACTATGTGAAGATGCAGTGGGGGCAGCTGGTGGGAAGGGGGGGAAAGGAGGTAGAATTGATTTTTAGGGGCATCACAAAACTGGAAAAGCATAATTGTCTTCAAGCTTTCCTTAAAATGTGACAGCTGCTGCCCATGTCTCTGGTGTACCCACATGTAAACCCTACAGCTGACTTTTATTTATTTTCGCATTTGTAGCCCGCCCTCCCCAGCAAGCCAGCTCAGGGTGGACATCCTCTTTCAGTGCATTCCTGAGATTCAGTGTGGGGGAACGGCGGGGAGGAGGCGCAGCTGCACTACAGGCACAGCTTTGCTCTGCGCTGGCATTCACGGGGCAAAAGGGGAAAGGAAGCTGCCTGACGGCAGCTCCTCCCCCCCCCCCCCTGGACGCCGGCATGGGCTTTTATGCTGGTGGGACGCCAGCGGAAGGCCCTGTTGGCATCCTGGGGTGGTGCTGCCACGGCAGTGCCCGGCGCCTGGCATCCAGGCCTTCATGCCGGCATCTGGGCAACTAACGCTGGCGTAAGTAGCCCGGACGCCGGTGCGGGGGCCCCGAACGCTGGCGCAGCACCTTCTTGGCCTTCTAAGGCTTTCGCCCTGGAGGCTTAGGAATGCGCTGTCAGTTAAATAAGAAATTGCATGGAATACCTAATGGGAAAGAACACTTCAGCAGCTGCCCAGAAGAATGCTTCCAAAAACACATAAACAGTGAGATAGGCTTTGCACAGTTTTACACAGATGATAATGCATGTGTTTTATGTGTGGGTTTTTCTTACATATATGAAAATGCCTTTAAGAAACAATGTATAGGAGGAACACCTTCTGTTCTTGGCCAGTTCCTTCGATTGCTTTATTGTTCCTGCTTCCTACTAGTATAGAACCCTTTCTGGTCCTAGGTACTTCCTGGCTTTCTCTTCTCCCAAACAATTGAACTTTGTCACCAAATCTGCACCTTGGAGATGTTTTATTGCAGGTGTCTTATGTTTCAGTGCAGAGTGTTTCTGAATGTTCCGCAGCATTCCAGAAACGCAGCCGGTGCTTGCGGACTCACGGGAGACTAGTGTTTAATATATGACTCCCAGAGAACGGATTTATGAATCTGCCCTTACACCATCCTAATATCTAAATCTCTACAGCTTTCCTTTCAATATGTGTGTTGCAACACTCTTTTTATGATAACAGTTTGCTGTGGCCAGGAAGAATTCAGACGGTGGGCTGCAGCAGTTTGTTCAGTTGCAATCTAGACACATTTTCGGAGCAATTTAACTTTTAACATCCATTGGAGGAGTTGATTCAAATTGACTTCAGCACACAACAGATGAATGTGTTACTTACTGCTTGGTTGTCATCTGGGAAGCAGCTTGAGGCCACAGATGTGTCTGCAAATAGCATCTGGCTTGGAGCTGACCAGCCCAGCTGATTTCCCCTTCCTTGAGGGGTGTTTCTCAAACTGGCTCTCCTTCTGTTCCTTCCTGCAGGCAACTTCCAGCTTGGCAAGTCAACCCCATGTTTCCTTTCCTGAGCCAGTGGTCTTTCCCCCCATCTTCATGGATATTGCCTGGTATGTTCCGTGCAAACCTGGCTCTCCAGATCTCTAAAAGGTGGGGTGCCTGATGCCTGTAATCCCCATCCCGCGACGGGTCCGCTCTTTCCACGGCCCCCACACAACATGCTTGCATTCGGCCTGTGGGCCAGTAAGGACCACGCATTTGGTGCGCACCAAGTACAACAACTTCGATATCTACCTGAAGTCACGTTGGATGTACGGCTTCATTCGTTTCTTGCTGTACTTCAGCTGTAGCCTGTTTACCTCCATCCTGTGGGTGGCCCTGTCTGTCTTGTTTTGCCTCCAGTACCTCAGCATCCGGGTCTTTCTACGTTTCCAGTACAAACTCTCCATTATCCTGCTCTTGCTGGGAAGGAGGCGGGTGGAATTTAGCCTCATGAACGAGCTACTCATTTATGGCATCCATGTCACGATGCTGCTGGTGGGAGGCTTAGGCTGGTGCTTCATGGTCTTTGTTGATATGTAAATAAAACTGGTGCATGCCAGCCAAGGAGGTGTGTTTGACTCTCATCTGTGCATGTGTGTGTGTATGTGTGTGTGAGAGAGATTACTCTTGTTTTTTTTCCGTATAAATTTGTCTCAGTACTGCAGCAACTTCTGATAAATTTGTGGATGTGAAGTTGGTTTTGAAGAGAGAAGTAGTAGATATTAATACATGCTTGTCCTTGTGCAATATTATTGGTAAAACAATTATCTTCCCTCTGATGCATCAGGTGGGTTTGTTCCTCACTGTCTCTTTGCCGCTGGGTTCCCAGTGCATATTGACACCCTTCTCCTTCTGTGGGTTCTGGGTTGTTCTTTTCATCAGCCAGTAAAAATTATAATCAGGGTGCTTAACAAGTACACAAGCTGATGTATCCCAACTCCAATGGCTGTGTGGAGGAAGATTTTGAGCTCCTCTGGGACTTGCACCCCCTGTTGCTAAGATCTCAGCATGCTGTCCCTGTTGTCCAGAAGAGTTACACATTTTTACTAATAATTAAGCTGAAGCATGCTGGCATTGTGTAGTAGATAAGCGGATGAGCTAAGAATTGGGATGTCCCTAGTCTGACTTTTGCCTCCTCATTGAACTGAGCCATGTGGCCTTAGGCACTTCTTCAGCTCTGTCTGCAATATAGTGAAACAACAAATCTGCAAGGTAAGTTGTGTTTTACGTGTTCTGAATTCTTGGAAGTGCCTTATGTTCATAAGAAGGAAAGGAGTCTGCTTGATTAGATTGAAGGGCCATCTGATCCAGCATCTTGTTTCACACAAATAGCTGTTTAAATGCTTCTGAGAAGCCCACAAGCAGGGTGAGAATACAACCACATTTCCCTGCTATTTCCCTGCTCCCCGTTAAATTCATTAGCATGCTACCACTGCGCCATGGAAGCTCCTTTCAGCCATCTTGGCTGACAACTATAGATAGCTCTGTCTTCTGTGGATGTATGTAATGTGTATAGATCTTTTGTTCATCTTGAAGCTACTGCCAGTCAGTTTCATTGAGTGACTCCAAGTTTTAGTGTAGGACTGGAGGAGACTATTCTCTCATCAGTTTTTGTACCATATACGAGTGGCCCCTGTCCTTTTCGCCGCTAAACTGAATTATTCAAGAGGGCTTTTCTATGCAGGCAATAAATGATTCACAGAGTTACTTAGAGAAAAAAATTAGGTACCGTGGTCTAGACTACTGTGTTCAGCTTGCTGAAAATAGGGTCTTACTATGTAATTTTTGCATCATCAATGTATTATGTTACATTTATGTTTTGCTTCAGTTCTGTTTTTAGATTTTTTTTATTGGTTCTACAACTCTAATCCTATTGTGTTATTGAATACCCTATCCTGTTGATTGACTCCCCCTGTGTAATCTGCCTTGAGTCCAATTGAGAAAAGTCAACTATAAATAATGTAAATAATAAATAATCTAAAAAGGCTCACTGCTTTAGCCTTTACTTATAGGAAAGGTGATCTTGACCATGTTGGTTGGCATTTTCAACTCCTTTTCTAACTCTGTTTTCTGTTTTGAGATTAATATTATTAATCTCAAATTTTGGAGCAGGAACCAGTGTTCCACTTGCACAGTGACCTGGCCAATGTATCCTAGCAGATCCAGTGAGAGTCTGTAGGAGAGAGTGTTTTTTAAAAATGCAAGGGAGAGTAGCGAGAGAGACGTGGATGGAACGCCAGCTGCATCCAGCAGTACAAGCCTGTCCGTTTAGAGTTCCCCAGTGCAGAAGGAGTTTTTAAGTGTTTGACTTTCTCTTCCTTGCTGCATTTGCATTAACCTTAAATCAAAGTTGGCCCAGTTGGAATGGTTGTGTCCTTAATAGTTAAACTGGCTAATTTCTGGTATTGTTTTTTGTTTCACTATAGACTGGAGTGACAACTCATTCCCTTTGCTTTTCTTAGTGTCTCCTTTAGAGCTCTGGCACAGAAGTAGCTCATGATGGGGGATCGGACGGTGCCAGTACCCAGAGACGTATATGCGGTTGGCCATCCGGTGTTGGAGGAAGAACCAGCGCACCATCCAGATGAACTTGTGCCTGGTTCGCCTGGGGTATCTGGGTGGCTATTAGAATGCAAAGATGGACAACTCGTGGGTGGTCTGAGAACATGGCCTAGTGGTATTCTGCAGAGCTGTGTTCTGTTTTTAGATCCCAGCAACCTTGGCTTCATTATTCTCTGTACCTTTTTGGGGGGGGATGTTTGAAAGGAGCATATCCTGAACTGAACTGACCTCTGAGTTAAAATAAAGTAGAAAGTTTGTACTGAGGGAGCTTGACATGTGCTCCCCCTTCAAATCCCAGGATAAAGGACTTTTGAGTCAGTTTTTACATGAGTGCAAACTTAGAACAATGTGTCAAGTTTAATTCATGGGAGAATGCAGAAGAAGATGGTAACTGGTATTTTATCTTTATTGAACGTATAAAATGGCAGAAAAAAAGTAGGCAGATAGAAAAGGCAGTGCAATAACTTCATTTGGGAAATAGACTATATTAAAAAAATAACTTGATAAATCAAAATCACAAATATTTGGGGAATAAGTAGTTCATAAGCAAAACAAGCTCTGACCTATCTCGTCAGATCTTGAAAGCTAAGCAGGATTGGGCCCGGTTAGTATTTGGATGGGAGACCACCAAGGAATGCCAGGGTCGCTAGGCAGAGGCAGGCAGGGACCAGCCATCTCTGGATGTCTCTGGCCTTGAAAACCCCACCAAGGCTTGCCATACATTGGCTGTGAATTGACAGCACCGCAAAGAAGTGGTCCTCTTTAAGCTAGTTGTTTTCTCTCTGTCTAGTCCCAAAGATAGACTTTCCTTTTGTGTACAGTGTCCTCGGAGAATGGGGGGTGGGGGTATTGGTTGGAAGGAGGAATAGGGTATCGGAGTGAGGTTCTCCCTGTGGAGACTCATGAAAGGGAAGAGAGCTTCAACAGAGAGCAAGGAAGTTGAGAAGACAGCGCGGAAAAATAAGGCTGAAAGTTGCCTACATCACACCTGATTCTGTAGTTCATACATAGTCTCAGAGTTCCCAAGTGGTAAGGGAACGATCTAAGAAGGATTTCCTTATCTTGGTGAAGGAACATACCTGGGGATGGGACTGAGTCACCACACCACTTTCTCTTGCATCCCAGTGTGGTGGAGGAGCAGTCTTGGATAGAAACTGAACCCAGTTTGCTGACTCGAGGGGTGTTTTTTTTATATGGGCATTTACTTATTGGGGCCAAATGTAATTGGTCTCAAATTAGGATCCCTTCTGCTATTGGGCAGATCTTTGGATCTGGGCAGTCATTGGGGAATTTGGGGTGGTGCTGTGATTGGAGAAATATTGTGAACTATACTCTATGCTAGTCAGGAATGCCCCTAGCTGGTGTAAAGGGAGGGGGAGGTTAGCCTGGCTGGAATGACTGAGTAGGAGAGAAGAGGTTCCAATACTAGAGAAAAAAAGGATGAGGTTAACCACCAGGAATGTTGCCCACAAAAAGTTAATCAGAGAACAACATGGCCCTGCCAATGGTGATAGGTGATGCTACTGGCAGAGGGCAGGAGTTACATTACAGTGTGGTTGGGAACAGGAGAAGCTATCGGCTGAGGACTCTGCTACTGAAATTTCTCCTACTGAAATTCTCCATCTTAAAGCAGCTTTTGGGCTGTTCCTCACCAACTCACTTTCGAATTAGAAGTATGTTTCCTTTGTAGCCTGTTTTTTTAATAAAGTGAAAGGCTGTAGTGTAGCACCCTTCTTTGAGCCAGCGTGATGTAGTCGTTAAGAGCAGTGGTTTGGAGCGGTGGACTCTGATCTGGAAACCGGGTTTGTGCCCCCACCCCTCCACATGAGCTGCGGAGGCTAATCTGGTGAACAGAGTTGGTTTCCCCACTCTTCCACATGAAGTCAGCTGGGTGACCTTGGGCTAGTCACAGCTCTCTTAGAGCTCTCGCAGCCCCACCTACCTCACTGGGTGTCTGTTGTGGGAAGGGAAGGTGATTGTAAGCCGGTTTGATTCTCCCTTAAGTGTTAGAGGCATATAAAAACCAACTCTTCTTCTTGACACCAAACTAGCTCTTCAAAGGATGTACTGTCCCCAGAAGGTGGTATTAAATATTATGTCTCCAACATTTATCCTTAATTCACTGCTAACCCCAGCCCCTCTGTGACAGCAAACTTGAGTATGTACCTATGCCCCTGAAAAGCAAGGCCAAGAGGGGAGTGTGTGAGTGAGTGAGAGAGACCTTGCAAATCATCCCTCCGAGAATCAATACTCATTTGATGTCACAGCGTAGGTTTTTTAAAAGCATGCTAGATTACTGCTGAATGTGACAACATGCAAGCACAGGGATTGATTTTTCTCCTCCTCATGAATATTCACATAGCATTTTATCCAGGAGCAACATTAATATTCCAAGGAGGAAGGATGAAACGTACACTCTAATTTAATGAAAGTCTGTATATATACATATCTGATTGATAACACGACAGGAAGCATTTCAAACAGTGTCCACGGCCCAGTGTGATGCTGTTATTAGAGACCGAAGAGGGAAAAGCAGGGGTAGGCAAGTAGATTACATTAGGGGAAAAGAAATTTAAAAAACCAAGCTCAGGTTTGTAGGAAGAAAGACAAACGTTGCTGTAGAATTAGGATGCTTTTCCTGGTAATCTGACCACGTGTCAAAACCTTCACAAACCAATATTGCAGTCATGGCTTCCTCTGGCCATAAAAACAAATAGAGCCTTAGAGACCTTTCATTCTCCTCACATATCTGTATTTCCCTAAAGGGAAATCTTGATTGTTGAAGGGGCTTCAGTCTGTAGTAGAGATATCCTCTTTGAGGCAAAGGGAGAGGCGTCACCCGCATTGCTTGCTTTCATCTTAAAGCTGGGGCTCAGACACAGAATCACTCCCTGGCATTCCAGGCTAAAGTCAGGGACTCTCGCTTGCTGTCCACCCACATTTTTTTCTGTGCAATCATGGAAGTAGACTGGAATCCTCATTCAAGACTTAAAGTGTGCTTGAGGAGAACACACAGATATGAACAGATGCACAGAGAAGTTTGTGGAGACAAAGTGGTGAAATATTTAACCATATGTTGATCAAGCTTCTGATCTTGTGGAAGCAGCCACTACAGGGCCAGGCCTGCAAGAAAGCAGTTTCCATGTTGCAGTGGGTCTGATCTGTATGGTTTTGTTTTCATTCTGACACAACAAGTGGCCCACCTGCTACTGTGAACAACATCAAAAGGTGAGCAGACACGGAAACCAGCTGCGGCACCTCACAAATAGCAGCACTGTTTTGTTAAGAGGTCAGCTAGATTGTTGTAGGCTTGCTGGGCTTTTCTCTTCTCATCTTCTCTCATCTTCCGCCAAAGAATTCCGGTGCCATAGGTGGGGCTTCCCACTTTATTCATTCATTGTTTCTTCCACAATAAAAATTGCCCAATATGTTGTGTTAATGTATAAAAATAGAATAACAAACTGTATTGCACAATATAAACTATCATGTAGAAGTAGCATGAGAGGCCTTGGGGGGGGGACCACACACACACAGATGATTTTAGAACCTAGACCATCACTGAAAACAAAGTATTGCACTGTTTTCCATCCAGTCTACCTCACAGGGTTGTTGCAGTGATAGAATGGGGGGTGGGCATGTCTGCCATCTCTACCTCCTTAAAGGATGGATGGGATAAAAATATAGTAAAAGTAACTAACATCACACATGGGTACTCTTACAAGGTAAAACATAGGCCACACAGCAACATCACCCTGTTTGGAAGAGGAGTTTACTCCAGAGGCTGAAAAGGATTGGTAGCATCAGTAACACTGAAATCAAATGATACTAATCAGAAATGCTGCTCTACCAATACTTACCAATTTGGTTCGTACCAACAAGTTTGGATTTTCTGGCAAAATAAGTCGTGTCTATGTTTCCTTTAACAAACCATCTAGAATGGGAAAATTCAAGGAAATCAGAAACCATGCTAAATCGTGTCAGCAATTTTAACCAAACATCAGACTTCAGACACCTATCCGCTTCAGCATTTATTTTATATAAATTTTGCCTGTTAGATAAAATAAAGCTGAAGAAGAACAGTAGACCTTTTTCAGTCGTTTCAGACTGGGCTACGGGATGGAAATGGCTCTGCTGGCTTTAGTTGATGCGTGTGTATGTTAAGCGCTGTCAAGTCGCTTCTGACTTAGGCGACCCTATTAGTCCTCCAAAATGTCCTATCTTTAGTTGATGACCTCTGTCTAAATGTAGACAATAGTCAGGCCCTCCCTATAGCTCCCGTTGGGATTTCTCTGCTTCCTTTGACACAGTGGGCCCCGCCATCTGGTTGAGGCACCTGGAGGCAGAAATGGGCATCAGAGGGGGTGCGTCGGACTGGTTCAAATCATTCCTTACGGACTGGAGCCGGAGAATTGCCATTGGAGACAAGTTCTCGTCTGTGTTGGGCCCTACCCTGTGGGGTTCCACAGGGCACAATTTTATCCCCCCATGGGGATTGGCTGTCACCATAGGCAGATGATACACACACATATATATCCAAATCTCCTGGTGATGCGGTAGAGATACGAAACCACTGTCTGGCTTCTGTGGTTGAATGGCTAAAAATGAACAAAGTGAAACAAAACCCTGGGAAGACCAAAGTACTACTGGTTGGGAAGGCAGAGGACCTGAGAGACATGATGCTGCCCACTCTTGATGGGGTTCAGCTGACCCTTGTTGACTTGGTGAAGAGGCTTGAGGTTGTACCGGACCCAGCATTGTTGCTGGAGAAGCAAGTGGGTGCAGTTGGGAAAAAAAAGAAGAAAAAAAAGGGGGGGGGGGCTTTCTTTTGACTAAGTGTGGGGCAAAAAAATGGCGGTTCCCTTGAGAGGGCTGATCCGGCTCCGTGGACCCATGCCGTTTGCAAGCTCCGGCGGGTGCAGAGTGCTGCAGCTTTGCTCCTGCGGGGAGCCAGCGTGGCCTGGCCGTTGTCCATTCCCTCCACCGGCTGCCCGTCCGTGTGAAGTCTCGGGGCCGTCGCAGGCCCTCGGTCCCGGGCGTCTGTGGGCCCACCTGCCACAACCGGCTTGCTCCTCTGCGCCCAGCCTTCCGCATCTGCCCAGCTGCCAACGGGCACAGCCGAGGGCCTGAACACCTGGGCCTTTTCCGTGCTGGCCCCCGCCTTGCGGGACGGCCCTCCCGGGGAGGGCAGGGAGGCTCCCGCCACTCTCCCGCCTTCCCCAACCCCGGCTTATTTCACAGGGCTTTTCTGCACAGGCAGTGCGGGGAGCGCCGCAGGAAACGGCTCGGCTAAAGTGCCGCGGGGGGGCGGGGGGGGCGGGGGGGGCGTGGGGGGGGGCGGCAGCCTGGCTCCGGGTGCGACAAGAGGGCCCCTCGCCGCGGGCGGCGGCGCCCCCCCTCTCCCCCCCCCGCTGGCCCCGGCCGCAGGGCTCCTCGCCCACTCCGGGCGGCGTTTCTACGACCCCAACCCGACTCCGTGGTTGATGCCACAGCCCAGCTGGCGGGACGGGCGGGATCGCCCTCTCCCCCCCCCCCCCATGGGAATAAAGCTCGGAGCCCACCCCTGGTTTCCGCGCTGCGTGGGAGGGGGGGAGGGGGGGAGGGAGACCCCCGCGGGGGGGGAGGCGTTCTGGCTCGCCTGTTTTGCAAGCCCCCCCCCCCCAGCAGCGGCAGCAGCCCTGGAGCCACGAGAGTTTTGTGCTGGCGGGGGGAGGGGGGGCGACGGGCCAGACTCGGCCGTGGCGGAGGAGCCCCTGAGGCGCCCCTGCCCCGCCCCCCGGCCCCGCCCCCCCGGCGCCTGGGGGAGGGGAGGGGAGCTGCCCGCCCCCCTCCCTCCCCCCCAGCCGCCATCACTTCCTGCCGCCGGCCGGAGCCGCAGCCGGGAGGAGGAGGAGGAGGAGGAGGGAGGCAGGCGAGGCAGGCGGGGCGGGGCCCCCCAGCGAGGAGACGACCCCCCCCACACACGCCGCCGCCAGGTAACCCGGCGACCCCCCCCCCCACCGCGGGGCAGGGGCCCCCTCCGCGCCCGCACCGGGGCGCCCTCCACCCCCCACCCCGCCCTCCCAGAGCCCTCATGCGGGAGGGGGGGCAGCCCCGGGCGCCCCCTCCTTTGCCGCAGTCTCCCCCCGGGGGGTCCCTGCAGGCCCCCCTCCCCCTTTTGCCGCAGCAGCAGCCGCCGCCCGCTGCAAGCTGCGCCCCCCCCCCCCCGCCGGCCGGCGCCGCCTTCCTTTCCCGGGCCCGCCTGGGAGGGGGGAGCGGAGGGGGGAGCGGAGGGGGGCCTCCCCCCCCACGCCTTCCCTGCATAGCCCCCCCCCCCCGGTAGACTCCGCTTCTCCCGCAGGTCGCCCAAGAGACCGGGAAATCTGGCGCGCGGGGGGTGGGGGTGGGTGGGGGGCGACCCCAGCAGCCGCAGCAGCCGCGACCCCTCCTGCTCGGCCCCCCCCCGCCCCGCCCCGCCGCAGAGGTCTCTGCGGCGGCCAGCGGGCCCCTCCCGGCCTGTGGGCGCTGCTGTGCCCCCCCCCCACCCCCGGGGGTCTCCTCCCTCGGCGGCAGTTTGTCAGGTTGGGGAGGGATGCGGGGGGAGGGGCCCTCCGAGGGGGGGGGGTCTTCCCCTGCGAGGCCTCTGCAGGACCGCCGGGCCGCTTCCGCGCTCCCCCCGGGGCCTCCTCCCTCGCAGGGTTATTGCAAGGGTAAGGGGGGGAGGGAGGGAGGCCCCACCCCACCCCACCCCTGGGCTGCTCGGAGGGAAGCGGGGGCCCCACCGATGCACCCAAGGGGCGGGGGTGGGGATGTGTGGCCGGGGCGGCACCAAGCTGCCCCTCTGCCCCGCCCCCCCTCCCGCCGCCGCGATGCCGGCCGAGGAAGCGGCTCCGCCGGGCGGGGCGGGGGGGGAGGCGGCGGCGGCTGCTCCCGAGAACCGGGGCCGACCGTGAGCAGCGGAGGGGGCTCCTCGGGGACCCGGGCCTGGCTTCCCCACCCCTCCGCCTGAAGCCAGCTGGGTGACCTTGGGCTAGTCACAGCTCGCTCAGCCCCACCGACCTCCGCGGGCGTCTGTCTGTCGTGGGGAGCGGGAGGGAAGGCCACTGTCAGCTGGACTGAGTCTCCCTTAAGGGGCAGTAGAGCTGCTGCTGCTACTACAGGTGTGATTCTCATTCCAAGAGGTTGCTGTGTGATTTGCACAAGAGTTGAATGGGTAACCTTTAGGCACTGGTTTTGACAGATTTTTCTACATCCTATAGTCTTAAAGAAATCCTCTTTCCTTCTCAGAATGAAGCCAAGATTAACTTGGCATTAAAATATGACTTGATTTTGAGACTGTCAGTATTTGATTTATGTTTTTAGTTTAGGAATAATGGTATACAATCTTTTTGTTGAAAAAAAATTATACACATGTGAAAACTCGTTTTGGAAGAGTAGTAGACACTGCTTTATATCTTGTTTCCACTGATCAACAAGACACTAGTACTCTTCCTTACTGCTTGTGTGTGTGTGTGTCTGTGTGTATGGTTGAGTATTTTGTGGTTTTTAATACGGTCAGTGCTTTCCCCAATGCCGGCGTGTTCCCGAACATGACATGGTTAAAAATGTGCTTGGTGCCTCCAAGGATTCCTGCAAAGGGGCTGGCTTCTGTGAGAGACTCAAGTGGCACGAGGACAGTGCGGACCTCTTCGCTACGTGAGTGTTTCCTTCTCTGCAGCTGCAGCAGAGTACAGGAGCACTTAAAAACGACATGTCCGTTATACGCTGCTTCATTAATTGCAATACTTGCGTGTTTCCTCCATTTCAAAAAGCAGTTAGCAAGGCAACATGGATTGATGTACTGGATGCTTGCCAAGAGGTTGTCTTGTAACTTGGGTACTTGATAAGTGGGTATGCAGTTTTAGCTTTTCTAACTGGAATATTCAGAACCAATTGAAGTTGAGTTTTGTAAACAGCACAGAATGTGTTGCTTTTCTCAACGCTGCCTTTCTGAATGGCACCGTCATGTAGTTTCTGGGTCTATCTCGCATGGTAGTATTTTATATTTATATCCTGTTTGTCCTGTGTTCCAAAAATGCTTTACTTGCATCTGAACATGTATTTTGTACCACAGGGGGTCCTGGGTTCTGTGACTTCGATTTTTGTGAAATTTGGTTCATCTGAATGGCTTCTATGCAGCCCCACATTGGGACTGTGCAGGCGCAGGCCAGCCACGGATGAGAATTGTCAGCTTCTAGCAAATTCTAAAAAGAGTGCTCCCCCTCCCCTTGGGTCATGCAATCTCCCCGCCCCTCGGTCACATGACCCAAGGAGGAGGGAGCACCCTTCCCTCCAGTTCTCTTTCTGCCACCACGGAGAGAGAACGTGTCTAGCTTCGTCTCTAGCAATGGAGTCCAAGAAGGTCCCACCTTTCAAGAAATGTTCCTCTTGCAGTGCGAAGGTAGCGAAGACTGATCCTCACAAGGAGTGTCTCCTTTGTCTGGGGGAAGGCCATGTTCCTGCGACCTGCAAGAGTTGTGGTAAACTTACTGCCAAGGCCTTGAGGGTCCGTTCCACTCGTCTCATCTCCCATCTTTATAAGGAGTCCCTGCGCCCGCAAGATAGTCCTGCCGAGCCTGGCCTTTCAACCGGTAAAGCTAAATCTGTGGAGGGTTCCCCAGCCCCAAAATCCACCGGGGTTGCCCCTTCTAATAAGCCAGCCTCGGTCATTCTTCGGCCGGCGAAATTTATCACTCCGGGCTCACAAGATGGCCGCAGCCGCAGTTCATCAAAGCGCATTTCCCGCTCTAAATCTCCCAGGCGTCAACCACCTTCTAGGTCGCCAAAGGCCTGGCGTCGTTCGTCTTCGAGATCGTCCAAGTCTCTTCAACGCCGATCGTCCTCGACGACCTCGTGGGGCCGTTCGCAAGACAAGGCGCCTCGTCCTTCGAATACGACTGAGCAGTCCATCATTATCGAGGATTCTCCTCCACTTCCCCTGGATACCCCCTCGGCTCCAATTCCGAGCAGGGCCCAGGTGGACTCAGCAGAGTTTAAAGAGCACCTCCTCCAACTGTATAAGGACGTGCCTCAACTGCCCTCTAAATCCCCGCAATTTCAGGATCAGGGGCATGGAGCGGAGTCGTTGAAGCTCCAAGAGGGACAAATTCTTCGGGACCCTCGTCAGCCTGCTGAGGAGACTTGTGTGGAGTCGCCAAGGGGCTCGTCCTGTCTTGAAACAGGGCAACAGCCTCATCAGAGATCCGTCTCTCGGCACCGAAGCTTGACTCCATCTCGACGTCGAGCCGTGCGTCGGAGCCGATCCACTCGTCGGAGCCGATCCACTCGTCGGAGCCGTTCGTCCGGTCGGAGCCGTTCGACTCGCCGGAGTCGCTCTGGTCGTCGGAGCCGGTCCCGTCGTCAGAGCTGTTCGACCCGTCGGAGTCATTCTGGTCATCGGAGTCGGAGCCGTTCCAGTCGTCAAAGCCGTCCAGGTCGGAGCCGTTCTCCACGTCGGAGCCGTTCGAGTCATCGGGGCCATCTCCGAAGGAGTCCTTCCCTTCGACGCCGAGGTCATCGACGCCGATACCCCACTCCTTCGGCCTCTTTGGGCTCCCCAGTCGAATCCCATAGCCGCCGGCGTTCCTGTACCCGCTCGCCTATGGGGGACTCTCGTCGAGATCGTCATGCGCCCTTGCACCGCTCCGAGTCCGCCCATTCAAGGCAAGGGCATCTTCGTGAGCCACTTCCCCCTGGATCTCCTTCTGGGTCAAGAGACACTTATCGTTCAGATTATGACCCCTCCTTCTCACCTGGATCGGATGAGGATGAAGAGTCCCGCACCTCTATCCAATCGCCAGAGGACACTGTTGGGGACTCTGAGCCTCTTTCTCCTGCTGGGGATATTCGCTCTTATGCTGAGCAGCTAATACTGTCAGGCTTCAGCAAATACACGGCGTTTCAGGCAATAGAACTCGAATCCAGGCAGAGTAGCGATTCAAAGATTTATTCCGAAAGTCAATGATTTCAGTAAGGAGGCAAACAAGGCTGGAATACATGACTGGGGTGGAGAGGATACATATATAGGACTGATACAATAGGGTTATAGGAACAAAGAGACAATGTAGTCGTTTCCTGCCGGTAACGACTTAAGTAAAACTGAAACAGAAACCATTAAGAGCAATCAGTGGAGGAGACGGCCGAGCTCCCGGCTTTGTGCGCGGGACCCGATATCAGATGGGAGATTTACACGGGCGGGTCCCAATACAAATTTTCGTGTGCAAAACGGGGGAGGGGTAAGGAGTGCACGGAGAACCCCATCTTGTTTGCGGGGAAACCAACTTGTTTGGAACCGGAGCTGTCAGAAGCCCTATCTGACAAATACGTATGGCAAAAGCCCTTAATATTGAGTTTAAACCGGAGGATTCCGGTTCTGTTGAGGATGTGATGGATATCCTTGACACCCCTGGTATAGGTCCTGCGGTCTTCCCTATCCTAAAGAGTATCCTAGAGATTCTCCACGCCAATTGGGCTAAACCCACTTCAGCTCCTTCTTCCTCCAAGCGTGTAGAAAACCTGTATAAGATCCATAAAGAAGGAGTTTCTCTACCAACATCCCCCTCCCAACTCGGTTATCGTAGAGGCGCTGCCTGGCAAGTACAGGTCAGGTGCGCATTCCTCTCCACATGACGCAGAGGGTCGCAAGTTAGATACCCTCGCCAGAAAGGTTTATTCATCTACAGCTGTCAGTGTCCGGATTTCTAATTGCCTTGCCGTGATGGCAAGATACCAATACTCCCTCTGGGATCGCATATCCCCTCAGATTGCTATCCTTCCAGACGACCAGCGTCCTTTAGTGTTAGCTGTTGAAGCTGAGGGCATGTCCCTAGCGAAACAGCAGTTAACGGCCACTCGCCATGTGGCAGATTCATCTAGCAAGGCCGTAGCCTCTGCTATTGTGATTCGCAGGCACGCCTGGCTACGTCAGTCTACACTTCCCCACGACACTAAGGCCCGTATCGAGGACCTTCCCTTTGAAGGGATGTCGTTGTTTAGCGACCAAACCGACACCTTTTTGGATCGCTTGAAGAAAAATAAAACAAATGCGAAATCCCTTGGGATTACCCATCAGGTTCCTTCTGCTAAGCGGCGCTACTTTGGCCGTCAGGCTAATCAGCCCAATCGTCCTTATCGCTTTCAGGGTTCCTTTCAGCAACCCTCCTTCCGTCCGTCCTTTCCCCGCCTTTACCAGGATAGGAAATTTCCCAAATCCAGATCCCGTAAGGGTCAACAAGGGTCGCCTGGTGGTTTCAACAAACCAAAACAGGCATGACTAGATGTGTCTGTTTTTGTGATCGCCTATCGGCTTTCTTTCATGCCTGGTCTTTGATCACTACCGATGTTTGGGTTCTTCAAATAATAAAAGTTGGTTTTGAATTTGACATGTTACCTCCCTATAGGCCCATGGGCTGTTCCTCGTCACCTGCCCCTGATCTACTGCTGCAAGAGGTTCACACTCTCCTGTCTAAGGGAGCCATTTCGGAGGTCTCGTCCTCACAACAGAATCATGGGTTTTACTCCCACTTTTTTCTGGTAGATAAGAAAGGCGGAGGGAAACAACCTATCCTGGATCTCCAGGACCTCAACATTTTTGTTAAGACCAGGAAGTTCCGTATGCTTACGCTTCCAGAGGTTCTTCCCCTTTTAGACAGTCACATGTGGTTTGTGGTATTAGACCTCTGCGATGCTTATTTTCATATAGCGATTCATGAGGAGTGTCGCCAATATTTAAAGTTTAGATGTGACGATAAATGTTACCAGTACAATGTGTTACCATTTGGGCTCTCAACGGCCCCCAGAACCTTTACAAAGTGTCTCACTGTTGTGGTAGCTCACTTGGCCCTCAAGGGATGCGTAATATTTCCTTACATTGATGACTGGCTGGTGGTGGCCCATTCACAGTCAAAATTGTCCACGCAAGTGGATTTAATTATATCCACCCTCCATGAATTGGGTCTTTTAGTTAATTTTGAGAAGTCCAAGTTGATTCCTGCCCAAACCCAAATATTCATTGGTTCACGTTTAGACGCTCGGTTGGCTAGAGCCTTCCTCCCCTCCCGAAGAGCCTGTGCTATTAGGGGAATGGTGACCAGATTTACAAAGAAAAGGTTTCAGACGGCCCACAATATACAGAAGCTGTTAGGCCTCATGGCTTCCACCACGGCCGTGGTGTTCACCAGACTTCATATGCGCCCACTCCAAAACTGGTTCTTCCGAGTGTTCAGGCTCAATGTTGATCCCCAATACAAACGTCTGTCCATCCCCAGATATGTAATCTCTTCCCTACAGTGGTGGGTTCATGACGCCAACACCTTGGCAGGCGTACCTTTTCACAAACCATCCCCTAACAGGTTCCTGTTCACTGATGCTTCCCTTTCGGGATGGGGCCCCACTGTGGTAACCTGACCTCACAGGGTATTTGGTCTCATTCAGAATCTAGATTACACATCGATCTGCTTGAACTCCGTGCCATCCGTCTCGCTCTGTCTTCGTTTACAGGACACCTGGACGGATGGCACATTCAGATCGCCACAGACAGCTCCACCACCCTGTATTACTTAAACAATCAGGGTGGCACAGGGTCCGTTTTGCTCTCCAAGGAGGCCAGCGACATTTGGGAGTGGGCCATAAATCACAACGCCACTCTAGTGGTGTTTCATATTGCAGGCAAGAGCAACACGTTAGCGGACGCTCTGAGTCGACTTCCCAACCAAGCACACGAAATGGCCCTGGGCAGCAATTGCCTCAACCAATTGTTCCGGCAGTGGGGTTACCCCCAGGTAGACCTGTTTGCAACGCACCTCAACGCAGTGTGTCCCACGTTTTACTCGAGGGCGGGAGCCGGCCCGGGCTCAATGGGGGATGCCTTTCAGATACCCTGGAACGGAGCACTTTTTTATCTCTTTCCCCCGTTCCCTCTACTTCAAAAGGTCCTAGCCAAGGTAATCCAAGACAGGACAGATGCCATCCTTGTCACTTCTTTTTGGCCCAGGAGGTCTTGGTTCGCAGTGCTCATGTCACTTGCGCAGGGGAATTACATCCTTCTCCCGAAAGATCCCTCCCATTCCCCTCCTGACCTTCAACTAGCAGCCTGGAGAGTGCTACCCCAGGGCAGTGGTCAGACAGGGTAGCTAGGGTCCTCCTTCATTCTCTAAAGTCTTCCATGCGACCCTCTTATGAAGCAAAGTGGAAACGTTTTTCCGATTGGGCTAAGGGCATGAATGTTTCGCCAATTACCTGCCCACTATCTGTTGTGTTTGAATATCTGTTATTCCTTAATGGTGAAGGTTTATCTAATTCCTCCATTAAAGTTTATTTGGCCGCAATATCGGCTTTCACCCGGATATTGACTCCTTTTCAGTTTTTTCTCACCCCCTTTTCAAAAAGTTTTTAAGGGGTCTTACTAATCTATATCCTCCAGTCGCTCCACCAGTTCCTCAGTGGAGTCTCTCCTTAGTACTTTCTCAACTGATGAGACCCCCCTTTGAGCCATTGGCTACATGCGAATTGGCTCTACTCTCGTTTAAGGCGGCATTTCTGGTCGCAATTACCTCGGCAAGGAGGGTGAGTGACTTATCATCACTTTCACACTCCCCTCCATATATGATTTCATTCGGATAGGGTGGTCCTCAGGCCAAAGATCTCCTTTTTGCCCAAGGTAGTCTCAGCATTCCATCTGTCACAGGACATCGTCCTTCCGGTTTTTTCCCCTCACCCATCTTCGGATGCTGATAGGGCATTACATTACCTCGATGTCAGGAGAGTCCTCCTTTTTTGTATTCGATGGTCTCAGTCCTTTCGTAAGGATGACAACATTTTCGTTTGCTTCGGGGGAAGTCGTAGAGGTTGTCGCGCTTCTCCTCAAACTTTATCGAGGTGGATCACGTCTACTATCAAACACGCCTACGATCTCGCTCATCAAGAATGCCCCCCTATGATCAAGGCATATTCTACCAGGGCGTATGCGGCTTCTATTGCCTTTTGTCGAAGATAGATATCCGGGACATCTGCAAGGCTGCCACCTGGTCCACTCCCTCTACGTTCATGAAACATTAAACTGTGGATGTGGATTCAGCGAGAGATGCAGCTGTAGGACGTGCAGTGTTGCAGTCCTTGTTCCAGTGACTGTCCCACACCCACCATCCTGGTAAGTGAGCTCGCTATTCTCCCAATGTGGGACTGCATAGAAGCCATTCAGATGAAAAACAGAGTTTCACTTACCTGTAACTGTTGTTCATCTGATGGTTCTTCTATGCAGTAACACATTCCCTCCCTCCTTCCCTCCTGTGGGACCGTTCCACTAGCCTAAGTGGCTGGTTCCGTGGCAGCAGGTTGGAGAACTGGAGGGAAGAGTGCTCGCTCCTCCTTGGGCCAAGTTGAACGAGGGGTGGGGAGATTGCATGCCCCAAGGGGAGGGGGAGCACTCTTTTTAGAATTTGCTAGAAGCTGACAATTCTTATCCGTGGCTGGCCTGCCCAGTCCCAATGTGTTACTGCATAGAAGAACCATCAGATGAACAACAGTTACAGGTAAGTGAAGCTCTGTTTTTTCAGATCATATTTCCCAAATTTCAGTCTGTAAATTTAAACTAATTAATTTGGTGCCTTTAATTAATTAATTGCCCAGTTCCTATGATGCTTACAAAATGAGGTGGTAAGATGAGTTTCTAACAGCGTAGCAGTTGTGATATTTATCATTTTTCACGTATGGCCTTGAGCTTGTGGAGTGTTTGAATCATAGAATAGAACCATAGAATCATAGAGTTGGAATGGACCAGTAGGGTCATGTAGTACAACCCCCTGCACAATGCAGGAAATTCCAAATTCCCCGCCACATCCCCAGTGACCCCTACACCATGCCCAGAAGATGGCCAAGGTGTGAAATTCTCCAGCTCCCCTCGGTAATCCCAAAAAGTCACACGTTCAGACTGACAGTCCAAAGCAGGTTAACGTTTATTCAGGATCTGCAGGTACAGCATAAGCAATCCACAGATTCAAAGCTGCTAATGGCAGTTCAGTCTACAGGCCTAAACTATAAGCATAACGCAATCCCAGGTGCAGTACTAGGCAGGCCTGGGAACAGGGAGATAACAACACCAGCTAGGAGGAAAGGAGTGAGCAAGCCATAACACCGGAGTTGCTAGCGTGAGAGTCAAAGACAGATCAGGGGGCCACAGCGAGGGAAACACTTGCAGTGTGCACAACAGGCCTGACTGCTGTCAAGAGCCAGGGATCCAGCAACGGGCCTGACTGATGTCAAGAGCCAGGGATCAGGACGGATCCTGACACAAGGTGCCCTCCCTCTCATGATCTGCCTAAGGTCATAGAATCACATTGCTGACAGATGGCCATCTAGCCTCTGCTTAAAAACCTCCAGGGAAGGAGAGCTCACCACCTCCCGAGGAAGCTTATTCCACTGAGGAACCGCTGTAACAGAAAGTTCTTCCTAATGTATAGACGGAAACTTGATTTAATTACAACTCTTTTTGATTTAATTTCAACTCGGCACCATCCTCTATATGACAGCCCTTTAAGTACTTGAAGATGGTTATCATATCCCCTCTCCTCTTAAGGCTAAGCGTACCCAGCTCCTTCAACCTTTCCTCATAGGACTTGGTCTCCAGACCCCCTCACCATCTTTGTTGCCCTCCTCTGGAAACGTTCCAGCTTGTCTACATCTTCCTTAAATTGCGATGCCCAAACCTGAACCCAATACTCTAGGTGAGGTCTAGTTAGAGCAGAGTAAAGTGATGCCAACACTTCACGTGATCTGGACACTATACTTCTGGTGATTCAGCCCAAGATCACATTTGCCTTTTTAGCTCCCGCATCACACTGCAGACTCATGTTCAGTGTTTGTTCTACTAAGATCCCAAGATCCTTTTTGCACACACTACTTCTGAGGCAAGTCTCCCCCATTCTATAATTAATTATGCATTCGATTTTTCCTACCTAAATGCAGAACTTTACATTTATCTCTGTTGAAATGCATTTTATCAGCTTTAGCCTAATTCTCCAGCCTGTCAAGATCATCCGTATCCTGGCTCTGTTTTCTACCACATTTTCTACCTCTCCCAATTTAGTATCATCTGCAAATTTAATAAGCATCCCCTCTATTCCTTCATCCAAATCATTTATAAAGATGTAGATCAACACAGGGCCCAGGACAGATCCCACCAAGTGGATGAGGAGCTATTAACAAGCACTCTTTGGGTGCGATCTGTCCGATCCACCTAACAGTAACAGGATCTAAATCACATTTTCCCAATTTGTCAACAAGAATATTATGGGGAACCTTATCAAAAGCCTTACTGAAATCAAGATAAACTATGTCACCAGCATTCCTCTGATCCAGAAAGGTAGTAACTTTTTCAAAAAAGGAGATAAGATTAAACCAGTGGTTCCCAACCTTTTTTTGACCAGGGACCACTAGGACTTTTTTGTTCGGTGCAGGGACCCCAAGGTTCAAAATAAAAATTCCGAAAATTTGAAAATAAACTTTAATCATAACTGTTAGTTAAACATTAAACTTAGAATAATATTTGAATATATATATATTTATAATAGAGAACTTTTAATTGAAAATATTAATTTATTATGGGTTTATAACTGTTTCACGGACCTTAATTTAGTTCTCACGGACCCCTGGGGGTCCACGGACCCCTGGTTGGGAACCAGTGGATTAAACTGACGTGACTTGTTCTTGAGAAACCCCTGCTAGCTCTTAGTAATCAGAGCCATCCTTTCTAAATGCTCGAGGACTGACTGATGATTTGTTCAAAAACTTTTCCTGGTATAGAAGTCAAGCTGATGGGTCGGTAGCTACCCGGATCCTCGTTTTTCCCCTTCTTGATGATGGGGACAACATTTGCCTGTCTCCAATCTTCTGCCACCTCACCTGTTTGCCAAGACTTTTCAAAAACAATGGTCAGAGGCTCAGAAATTACATCTGCAAGTTGTTTGAGTATCCTTGGATGCAATTCATCTGGCCCAGAGGATTTTGTTTCATTTAAAGAAACTAGGTGTTTGTGCACAACCCAATATCAATTGGCGTCCTGCTCTCTCTTCATCTCCTGTTACAATTTCACTTTCATAGTCCCTGCAGTGGGCTTGTCTTGTCCTTGTTCTTATTCTTACTCTGTACATAGGAAAAGAACCCTTTTTTGTTGTTGTCTTTAGCATCTCTCACTTGCCTAAGCTCATACTGAGCTTTAGCTTTTCTAACAATCTCCCTACAAACACTAGTTATTTGTTTATCTTTTGGTTATAAGGCCCTCCTTCCACTTCTACTTAATGGCACATAACTTGCTGTTCGCCACATTTTAAACACCAGCAGAAAATGGGAGGAGGGCACAGCTTGGCTGAAGGAATCTTTACATCATGGGCATGTAGCCTAATTTATTTATATTGGATTTATTTTATTTATATCCCACCTTTTTCCCCAGTGGGGACCCGCAGTGGCTTATGCCATTTCCCTCTCTCGTGTTTTATCCTCACAACAACCCTGTGAGGCAGATTAGGATGAAAGTGTGTGACTGGTTCACAGTCACCCACCAAGCTTCTGTGGCAGAATGCGGATTCAGCATGGGTTTCCCAGATCCTCATCCAACACATTGACCACGACACCACTCTGGCCTCATGAAGGCGGAAGGCTGCCCGCACCCAGGGGGCTGCTCTGCAGACGTCGGAAGAGGGACCCTTCTTCTGAGGCCAAACGTAGAGCTTACAGCTCCAGTGGAATGAGCTTGAACTGTCCCCAGGGAAGGGTTAGGAGCCGCCTCATTGCCCTGCTCGGTGGTTGGAGAGATCCAGTGGCTAAACCTCTTTGTGGCGGGCGACGTGCCACCTTTTATTTGGGCCTGTTGTGTGAAGGGGCCTAACCAGGGGGAATTTGATTTAAATCAAATGGGTCAGTAGTTACCCGGTTCCTCCTTTTCCCCCTTCTTGAAGATGGGGACAACATCTTGCCCACCTCCAATCTTCTGGCCCCTCACCTGCTCTCCAACAATTCTCAAAAATAATGGACAGGGGCTCAGAATTTACACCCGTGAGTTTTTTCAGCAAGAGCCAGCGTGGTGTAGTGGTTAAGAGCGGCAGTTTGGGGCGGTGGACTCTAATCTGGAGAACCAGGTTTGATTCCCCACTCCTCCACATGAGCAGCAGATGGTAATCACCTTTCCTTCCCCTCCCCACAACAGATACCCTGTGAGGTAGGTGGGGCTGAGAGAGCTATGACTAGCCCAAAGTCACCCAGCTGGCATCATGTGTAAGAGTGGGGAAACCAACCAAGTTCATCAGATTAGCATCCGCCACTCCAAGCCACCACTCTTAACCACTACGCCACAGTCTACTCTGGACACCATCCAGAGTAGGCAGCCGCAAACCCCTTCCCCAGCCACACGACTTCAGTCTTAGCTGGATTCATCTTCAGCCAGCTTTGCCTCGACCATCCAACCAGGGCACCCAGACATCTGGTCAGGGTCGAGAGGGCCCTTTCGGGCTGTTTATCCCGCAGGAGGAAGAGCTAGGTATCACCTACATACTGAAGACACCTGACACCAAATCTCCTGATCAGCTCTGCTTGAGGGCGCATATAAATATTAAATAATCTCTGAGACAAGATAGAACCCTGCAGAACCCCACAATCCAGTGGATGCCTGGTTGAAAATCTGTCCCCAATGGCTACCCTCTGAATGTGTCCTTGGAGGAAGGAGGCACACCAAGATAAGGCAATGCCCTGCACCCCCAGGAGGCTAGGTGGCTGACCAGGATCAAAGATCAGCTTTGTCAAACGCTGCCGATAAGTCTAGCAGTATCAGCAGCACTGAGCCACCCTGATCAAGCTGGATTTGGAGGTCTGAACCCAGATTGAACCCAGAGCTGGAGGTCTGAACCCAAGCCTGAACCCAGATTGGAATGGATCGAATGCCAACGTCTCATCCAAGAAGCCCTGAAGCTACTCAGCAACCGCTCTCTCAGTCGCCTTTCTCAAAAATGGTAAATGTGCTACTGGATGGTAATGCTAGTTCCTCTTTATCTCTAAGGAAGGCTTCTTTAAAAGAGGTCTAACAATGGCTTCCTTTACAGAGCTAGGGAAGCTACCCTGAGAGAGAATTTTTTAATCTCCCTCAGGGGGCCTACTACCATATCCCAGAAAGATTTCACAGCCATGATGGGCAGGGATCCAAGGCCCAGGTTGTTGCCTTTACAGCTCTCAGAACCCTGTCCACATCCAACAACAAGAGCAGATGGAAGAGGTCCAAGAAAAGGACCAGACATTGGCAATGGAGCCTCCAGTATATTAAAGCTGGAGAAGTCCTGGCAGAGCATTAAAACTTTATCTGCAAAAAAACTCGCAAACAAGTCACACCTAATAGCTGAATCTATATTATTTTGGGACTCTCCCAGTGGGGAAGTCAGCTGTCAAACTACCCTAAATAATTGTGCTGGTCATGAGCTAGCAGATGCAATAGAAGCAGAGAGGAAAGATTTCTTAGCTGCTACTTCATAGGCTTTTAACTAGGCTCTATAACGTGTTCTCGAAGCACTGTCACAAGTTCTCTGCCAAGACTGCTCTAGCTGTCTTAATGCCCTCTTTAATTCCCTAAGCTCAGTAAATCAAGGAGCCAGGGAAGGCTGAGGGTGCAGAGGGCATTGGACAGCAATTTGGTCGGTGGCCAAGCTGAGATCCCTATTCCAAGCCTCAGTTAGCCCATTGAAAGAACCGCCAACATCCTGAGATGTCCCACAGTGCACCCTGGAAACCTACAGGGTCCATAAGTCTCCACAGGCAGGGTGGGGGAGGAGAAGAAGAAGAAGAAGGTTTTATATGCCGACTTTTCTCTACCACTTAAGGGAGAATCAAACTGGATTAAAATCTCCTTCCCTTCCGCTCCCCACAACAGACACCCTGTGCGGTAGGTGGAGCTGAGAGTGTGACTAGCCCAAGGTCACCCAGCTGGCTTCAAGTGTAGGAATGGGGAAACCAACCCAGTTTACCAGATTAGCATCCGCCGCTCATGTGGAGGAGTGGGGTGTCTGTTGTGGGGAGGGGAGGGGAAGGGAAGGTGATTGTCAGCCGGTTTTATTCTTCCTTAAGTGGTAGAGAAAGTCGGCATATAAAAACCAACTCTTCTTCTAGGAGAAATCACAGCCACCATACCCCTGGCTGAGGAGTCGGAGGCATGTTGTCAGTGTTCATCTGGTGTCTAGCCAACTGAGATCCCTCAGAGATTACAAATTGGGCCAACAATTTTTGCTCCTCGGGTAAAAGCTCAATGTAAGATGTCATTTTATCCCACAGAAAATTTGGTAGGCAGCCATGATAGCCTGGTAGTTACTGATTCTGAAACACAGGGCATCAGCTGAATACACCTTCCTACTGAGCACATCAGTTCTCCTGCCATCTTTATCAATAGGAGCTGGGTGGCTTCCCTGACTACGTTTGGTCTGTGACTGAACCACAATAATGGATGATGGTGCTGGGTGCAAGAACAGGAATTCACACTCAGGAGGCCGGATTTTATAGAAGTTGCCCACCTTCCTGGAAGTAGAGGGAGTGGAGGAAGGCTTTTCCCCTGTCCATGAAGTCAGCCAGCACGGAAGGCCACATCATAGAGGCCTCAGAGAATAAGGCTGAGAGAATCTTCACTTTAAGTATAGGGTTATAAGATTTTATATCAGTGTCCAGAGCTTTTGCCATCCGGACCATCTGTTCTGAGAAATGTCAAACGTCATCGCTAGGAGAGATGGGTAGAAAATCTCCCACAGTATCATCTGGGGATGGATCCAGTGGTGCATCTCAGCCCGCTTCGGAACGGACAGTCTATGACTCCGGGTCCGAGTTGGAACCTCTCCTCCTGCAATTTAAACTTATCCTCTGCTGCCAACAGGTCCTATCCTCTGCTGCCAACAGGAACAGCTCTCTGCCTTCCTCTTAAGTGACAGCCCTTCAAATACTTAAAGAGCAATTGTGTTCCCCCTCAACCTCCTCTTCTCCGGGCTAAACATTCCCCGTTCCCTCAGCCTTTCCTCATAGGGCTTGGTCTCCAGGCCCTGGAGTCCTCGTCGCACTCCTCTAGACCTGCTCTATTCTGTCCACATCCTTTTTGAAGTGAGGCCTCCAGAACAGCTCACAATACTCCAGGTGTGGCCTGACCAAGGCAGTGTACAGCTGAACTATGACATATTGTGATTTGGATGTTGTGTCTCCGCTGATGCACCCCAAGATTGCATTAGCTTTTTTAATCGCAGCATCACACTGGCTGCTCATATTTAACTTACGGTCCACCCTTCCCTCAAGATCTTGTTCACGCACACTGTTACCCAGAAGTGTATCCCCAATCCAGTATGCATGCTTCTCATTTTTGTTACCCAGATGTAGAACTCGGCACTTGTCCTTGTTGAATTGTATCCTGTTCACATCCACCCACTTTTCCAGTGTGTTCCGATCTCGTTGAATTCTATCTGCCTTCTGGTGTGTTCGCTGCTCCTCCCAGTTTCGGCCAGGTCATTTATAAAAATATTGAAAAGTACCAGGCTCAGAACCGAACCTTGTGGCACCCCACTGGACACCTCACACCATTCAGATGAAATGCCATTGACAACTGTTCTTTGAGGGTGGTTCTCCAACCAGTTCCCTATCCACCTAACTAGCCTAGGGTCCAGTCCAGGTATAGTCACACACCCATGCATGAATAGGTGCTTGTTTCCAGTCTGGCTGGTACAAAACAAATCAGATGGTTCCTTTTGGGGGGAAAGTCCACATTCCACTCTCTGTGGCTTTATGATTCACAGTTCTCTTTCTGCTCTGACTAGAGATGCTGTCTGAAGGGTTAGCCTTGTTTGGGAGCTTAATTAGAACAGGACAACCCTGGGGACCAGGATGGGACGCATGACACGTTTCAGTTTTCCCCAGGATTTCATGGATTAAAAAACTGAAGAAATTTTACATCTCTGAATTCCTGCCTGTTGTTATTAGTGGCCTCTTTGCTTTGCCTTGTTGATGCTTTCTGTAGCAGTGGATATCTGCACAACTGCACATTTTTGCTAATTCCACCCCTTAAATGCTGCTGGTGCCTTTGATGCTTGTTGAGGGTATTCTCTGAATTTGTGGCTTAACGTTTTTTTAGTGTGATTTTACATTTTTTCCTGTAGCTTTCTTGACAGTCTGGTCCAAGTCCTTTTCTGTTTTAGAGTGACTCTGCAAATCAGATTTGAGGGAACACCATCTCAAATGTGAATTAAATATGGCTAGGAATCAAGTACTTATTAAGTATACTGTTGAGTTTAGGTCTCTGTGTTGTTTTCTTATCGCCTTTGTCTCCAAGAGGTTTTTGACAGTTATTTCAAGTGTCATGCTGGTTTTTTCTTTCCATTGCGGTCATTTGTACAATATGTTTCCTGGCTTGCTTCAGGCATATTTCATTGTATCATTCACAGTTATTAATTTGCTAGGAACTCTGATTCTGTGTGGGGTTTTTTTTAAATTTTCAAAGAGAAAAAACAAAAAGAAGTAAATCTTGGAAAGTGCAGGTAGGGAATTTTTTTTTAATTACATGCTTTGCTTGTTTTTCAGTATTTATCAGGACATCTGTGGTGATGAGGGAGAAGGTAGACTCGGTTCCAAGTCATGAGATTGGGGAAAGGGGTAATACTGCCATCAAATAAAGAATGTGCTCTCCAGGAACTCGGGGCAGGGGCTTTCACCCAAGCCTCAACATTCTAGCGAGTGCTGTGTAAACAAACACATGAAAACCAAACCAGAGGCAAGGATTAATATTGGCTTTGTTTAGCAGTTCCAGTGTGTGTGTAGAGTGCAGTAAATACCCAGTAGCCAGACCAGTCAAAATAAATAGTCTTTATTCAAGAGTGACGGGATAGAGGAATGGAGATTTCAATGGGAACACTGCCTTAGATGGAAAGGTAATTCTGCAGACTCCACCAGAGGCAGACTTGAAAGTAGTGCAGCTGTACCTGAGGCTGATCAGTGGTGGTTCTAGGCATGGCTTATTGCTAGCTTAAGTTGTTGGTTTTATGATTTCATGATATTGTTTTTACTTGAGAACTGTCTCTAGCAAGTCTCTGGAGAGGTGGCGTGAATAAAGGAAATAAAAGTTTAGCTGGGTATGTTCCTAACTCTAACCCAATCTCTGGAGGTCCTCTCTGAGGCCTTGCTTCTGGATCTGAGGTGCTGCATGGACTGGACGGGGTTGACCAGAAAAATGGAGAAAATCATAGACAACGATGTTCTCATATTTTGTAATCATTTTAATACTTAAAACCATGTTTAGTTATTGGCTGATCTGTTCCCATGGCTTAAGTACCTGTGAGGTTCCTGTTGGGTAAAGTGACTGACTGAACATTTCAACCACATGGGCTTAAGCTATACATAGTTAAACTATACTTCATAGTTCGGATGGTGGCAGAGAAACCATCCTTTCCTGCCACTATTGTGTCTGCGCAGTATAGGCCCAGAAAGACCTGTTGGGAGCTAGCCTGCAGGAGGAAGTGGACGGCTTGGTGCACCTCTGTGATTGTTTTGCTCAGCACTTCTTAGATAAAATCTCTCATATTCATACCATCTTGGACTCTACATTAGCAGCGACAGGGTCAGATGGTGTCAGGGTGCCAATTTATCAAGATAATAATAATAATGATAATAATAATTTATTGATGACTGTTTGCCAGATTCCCCCTTTTGGACGCACACCTTAACATGGTGAGGGGGTTTGTGTGTGTCAGGGAAGCTGGGAGCAATGCTGTAAGGGGTCTAGGCTCTATCAAGAGACTGAACTCCCAGCAGAGTCACTCAAGACGGAATGGTCACAGCTGAGACACCAGACGAAGATGCATCCACCCACTTCAAGGATCAACAGCCACACCTGCAAAAGAGAACAGGCACTTCCAGTGGTGATGGGGGGCAGAGGAATCCTGGAAGGTTAGCTACTGGGCAGCAGCAGTAGTGAAAAGTGACACTGGCGGAGGATCTTTCGTAGACAACGGCAGTGCCACTACGGCTAACCCTGGTTAGTACTGTGCAGAAGAAGGCAATGGTAAACCACTTCTGACCAACCCTTACCTTGAAAACCCTATGATTAGACAATCCAAAATGAAAAAAAGATATAGTGCTGGAAGATGGGACCCCCAGGTCAGATGGCACTCAATCAGCTACTGGGGTGAGTGGAGGGCACGTACAAGTAGCACTGTTCTTAATGATGCGATTGGACTAAAGCCAAAAGGACATTCAGTGGTTGATGTGAATGGATGCAAAAGGAAAGTCCAAAGCTAATCGATGCATAAAATAGGAACATGGAATGTGAGAAGCAGGAATCAAGGTAAGCTTGAAATTGTAAAACAAGAAATTGAATGTTTAAATATTTCAGTCCTGGGAGTCAGTGAACTAAAGTGGAGTGGATTAGGACATTTTCAATCAGAAAATTACAAAGTGTTTTACTCAGGGAATGACAAAAACAGAAGAAACAGTTGTTTTAATCATGAGGCAAGGTGTGGCAAAGGCAGTCAGGAGCTATAATGCAAAGTCTAAATGAATAATATTAATCAGACTTCATGGAAAGCCTGCCAACCATCATTCACGTTTATGCTCAAACTACAGATGCTGATGAGGAAGAAACTGAAAGTTTTTATGCAAGTGTTCAGGAAGAAATTGATCACACACCTAAACAAGATGTGCTGATAATCTTAGGTGACTGGAACACAAAAGTAGGAAACAACGCAGAATCAAATGTTATTGGCAGATTTGGGCTAAGAACATGGAATGAAGCAGGAAAATGACTAATAGAATTCTGTGAAGACAACAATTGGTTCATTGCAAACACGTGTTTCAGTAAACCAAATAGATGATTGTATACATGGACATCACCAGACAGCCAATATAGAAATCAAATAGATTACATAATTGGAAGCAGAAGATGGAAAAGCTCTGTTCTCTCTGCTAAAACAAGACCAGGAACCGACTGCGGTATAGATTATGAATTGTTAATGTCGAAAATCAAGATAAAGCTGAAGAAAAACACCAGAACATTCATAGCTCCAAAATACAATCTAAGCAACATTTCTGAAGAGTTTAAAGACCATGTAAAGAACAGATTTGCATTACTAAGTTCAAGTGAATGTAAACTGGCTGGAAACTAGACATGTTATCAAGGAAGAATATGCAAAGACTATTTCTGTAGCCAAAAGAAATGAAAAGCCTCGATGGGTGACTGAGGAAACTCTTAACAATTGCCAATGATAGACAAGAAGCAAAAGTGAAAGGTGACAGAAACAGAATCAAAAGTCTAAGTGCAGCGTTTCAGCGACTTGCATGTAGAGACAAAAAGAACTAGTATAATAACCAGTGTAAATAAATAGAAGAGAACAACAAAAAAGGTAGAACAAGAGATCTGTTCCACAAGATCCAAGAAATCAAAGGGAAATTTAAAGCACATTTAGGCATACTACATACATCAACATGGAAATACATTAACTGAACAGGAAAAAATAAAGAAAAGGTGGGAACAATACACTGAAGAATTATTCAGAAGAGATGAAAGGATGACAGATTCCTTCCAAGAAGAATTTTTGAAGAAGAACCTACAGTTTTAGAAAGTGAAGCTGCACTGAGAGCAATGGGGAGAAATCACCCTCTCCTCCATCACCCATTTTCCCGATGAGGGGTTCAGAAATTTTGGAACAGGCTGTCTTGTAGAAAGGGCATCTAAAAAAGACATGTTCAGTAGTCTCCAGTTCCCCTGAGTAGCAGGGGCAGAGTCTGTCCTTCTTGATTTCCCTTCTAGGATGGCAGAAGGCAAGGCTTCGCATCTAGCCATTGCATAAACCCTCCTATGGGAGTACAAGTAGGCAGCTGGTGTTAAAATATACCTGGAATAATAGGGAGCTATAAATGTAGGGTGACTCGCCAGGTCCGTTTGGCGCTCAGCATCTTTCACCCTTTGGTTTATCATTAATCTAACTTGGTTCTTACCCAACTGAAGGAGTGCTAGGAGAGCTAGACCCAGGCTATTTAATTTTTTTTCTATAGCTAAAATCCACTTTGACCTAAAGGTATCACACAACAGCAAAGGCAAAAGGTCCTTAGGATTTAAATTAATTTTAAGACAAATGTACCGAGAGGATAAACAAACCCTTGCCTCGACCTTCATCATGCCAGTTTCCAGTCTCACCAAGGAATTTGGTACACATCTTGGGAGTTGAAGGATAGCTCTAAGGGACTTAGATTGCACCTGCTCAATAGGTGTAAAACAAAAAGTTGGAGTACCAAGATTCATTCCATAAAGCGTCTGAGCTAGTGTTTTCATCTGGAAAAGACTGAGGGCGGCAGGCATATGATGTGCTCCTTTTGCCTGGAGAAATTAATTATGGTGCGAGCTGATATCATCCCTAAATCAGCAACACAGTTATTATGGGCCACCTTAGAGCCAGATGCCTGAGTGATCACACCTAGATATTTAAAACGGGACACCTGTTCCAACCTTTGTCCAGTGATACTCTACTTCCTGAGTATAGGACATTTACCAAAGTCTGTCACTTTTGTTTTTTCATAACACTGTTCAACAGAACTAATCAGGCCCTCCAGCATTTTTCCAGTTCCGCTAAGTGTGGCTGAGCAATTCTCCAAGTCAATTTGAGATATAGCTGAGCAACTTGCAAAACAGGTGACATTTGAATTAGGGTTCCCTCTCTCAATTACATACCTCTTTCTTTCATCCTGTAACAGGGGCTTCCTGCCTTCTTCGTAAACAGTCCTCATAGGTCAAATCTTAAACCTGGCCAGAACATTTCTCAACTGCAGGAGCATACGAGGGATGATGGGTTGCTTAAATGCCAGGACCACCCTTAAGCCCTTGTGGTTTAAGGGAATTTCTCCACCAATTCCAAGTCAGTTTCACTGGGGCCCAGCCTCAGTAGGTGGCATAATGAGCAGACAATTTCCGTTCTCAAAACCCGTCTGCCAAAAGAACTTATCAAGTTGTTTGGGATGCTTTTCGGTTTATTCAATCTGATGATGGTGGCAGGATCCTTGGAGGTTTGAGGCCTACCACCTTCTTATATGACCTTTGACCTTCCTAGCTTCTTAAATTTGCTGGTGGGGTGGGGCAAGGACTAACAGGATCCAAGCGATAGTAAAAGCCTCCTTGAGCAGGGGGGGGGGGCGTGTTGCAGGCTGCAGTGTGTCCACTACTAAAGAAGCTTATGCCGGACCCAAGAGATTTCAGTAACTATAGATTACCGTATATACCCGTGTATAAGCTGATCCGCGTATAAGCCGAGGGTCGGCTTATAACCCCTCCCCCCCCCCGCAGGCTTACCTTTTCCAGGTGCGCAGGCAGGCGGCGGCGGGGGGCCCCCCGCGGCCCAGGAGGCCCCGCAGGCCGCTCCTAGGCCGCTCCAGGCCCGCCGGCGGTGGCGGGCGCTCCTGGCCAGGGGGAGCCGGGCACGCCCGGCGGCGATGGCGGCTGCAGTGGTAAGTTCCCCCCTCCCTCCTTCCTCCTCCCTCCCCTACCGTATTGACCCGCGTATAAGCCGAGGCTGGCTTTTTCAGGCCTTTTTTGGGCTGAAAAACCCGGTTTATACGCGAGTATATACGGTAATCTCAAATATTCCATTCTTGAGCAAGGTGTTTGAACAGATGGTGGCTGAACAACTTCAGGAATTCTTGGATGAAGCAGATTGTTTGGATCCTTTCCAATCTAATTTTAGGCCTGTTTATGGGACTGTCGCGTCCTTGATCACCTTCGTGAATGACCTGCACTGGGAGATGGACAGAGGAAATGCAACTCTGTTGTTTCTCCTGGACCTCCCAGTGGCTTCTGATACCACTGATGATGATATCCTTCTTGATTACCTTTCTGAGTGGGGAGTGGGAGGCGATGCATTCTTCATGGAAGAATGTACGGAAGCTACAGTTGTACAGAATGCTGTTGCTGGAGTGTCGAGTGGGTCATAGGGACCATATCACTCCAGTCTTGACCCATCTACGCTGTCTCCCAGTCTCTTTCTCCCAATGTCTCCCAGTCTCTTTGAATTGTGATTCAAGATGCTGGTGTTGGCCTTTAAAGCTTTATATGGCTTGGGACAGCATATTTGAAGGACTGCCTACTCCCTTATGAACCTACCCAATTGCCGTGCTCATCTTCTGAGACTCTGCTTGGGAAAGCCCCGCCTTCTGAGATTACGCAGGTGGCCACCCAGGAGAGAACTTTCTTGGTTGTGGCACCAAAACTCTGAAACTCTCTCCCAAGAGAGACTCACCTGCCCTTTTTTCTTGCCATCTTTCACCAGTGGGTGAAGGCTGTTTTTTTGCCTGGACTTCCCTCAGTGATCCTTCCTCCCTGTGCTATGTTTCAATTGTTGGTGTTGTGTGTGTGTGTGTTTTAGCTTGGTTTAAATTGTTTTAATGATGTGTGTTTAATGGTTTAAATGTGTTTTTAAGACGTGTTTTTATTACGTTAGATTTTCATTTGTTAGCTACCATGGTGGCCCTGATGAGGGCTGAGAGGCAGGGTGTAAAGTTTGTAAATAAAATACATTTTAAGAAAAACTATAAGCTTGTGCGTGCTGTAAGTTGATCCCCTAAAGGAATAATCTGTCAGTGTTAAATTAAATTTTATTGTTACAGTCTTTGACCAGTAAATCTGTCCGTGTCGAGAGGCTGTCTGTTCCTCAGCCCTGGCCAGTCTCTCACATTCAGCTCTGCTCCCAGCTGGACTCCTTGAACGTGAATTGCCTGTTCCAAATTGGGCTCGCCCCCATTCTGAATTGTTTTTAACTTATGTTTTTACTATTTTAAAATGCATTTCACAGTTTTTTGTTATAGTTCTATTGTATTTGTGAGCCTTTATTTGAAGTGGAAAGGTGGCATATAAATGGCCTAAATAAATGGAGCGCCAGGCCAAAAAGAGACGGATAGAACGTGTTAAAGGATGAGAAATCTGAGCAATACTTTCTAGGTCGACCCACCTTTTAGTTTCTGTCTCATCCAGAGGGCTTAAAACTTTGACATAGTAAACACATGCAATAAAAGCTTTGTTAACTGGGATTGGTGGGGAATGGTTTTGCTGGTTAACCGAACATGCCAGTGGATGGGACTTATGGCCGGGAGCAGGGCGCCCATGCTCGGGATCTGCTGCTTGCTGTCGGTCCTGGCCCGGGATACCCACCACTGCCACCCTCTTAACTCTGCTGGCCAGCAGTGGGAGAGCAGGCAGGGGCCCCCAGCCAGGGCTGCTGCCCTCTCACCTTGGCTAGACTGGGGGCCCGCTGGCCAGCAGCGGTGTGGCACCCTGGGCAAGGCCTCCACGCGGCTCAGCAGAGTGGGTGGCTGCAGGTATGCAAATGAACAAGAGGGCTGTTTAACAACGCTTTTATTGTAGGAAGCATGGGGGACAAAATGGTTCTGAGATTATTTGCTTAAATATGTATTCTGCTGTACCCTGAAGGCATGGGACAGGAGAGTATTTTGAAGAGGGATAAACTCTTTCATCTTGCCCCTGCCTCTGAAAGTTCCTAAGTCACTTGTGTGTCAAAAGACAGGTTGTAACGTCTCAAGTTCCTGGCAGACCTATGCTTGATTATCTTGGAAGCTGTGGCTGAAGCCCTCCTGGAAGCCAGGATCTGTTGTGGGGTGTTTGGTCAGTCAGACTTTGGCCAAGTAGATTTAAAGCATTTAGAACAGCAAGAAAGGTACCTAAATCATCAACGAGTTCAATGCTTGTGCTAATTACAAGAACGAGTTAATTAATTTTATAACTGCTGCGCTGCTGGGCCTGCCTCCCTATGCTGCAAGGGCTTTAAGGAGGCGGGGAGGGGGGGCTCAAACCTTTGCCTCTTGTACATGGTGCTGGATTATAGTGTGCAGAGAGCTCTTGTTTTTTTTTAGCAATATTTGGCCGTGGTAAAATAATAAGGCGTTAATTGAATGTTCCATCAGCCGCACCGTATCCTCAACGTGGGGTGTATCCCCAGTCCCCAGTATGGAGCCGTGAGGTGCCACAAGTACTCCACGCACTCAAAGGTCCGCAGCTCTTGGTCTGGGCCTGATCATGCCTGTTCCAGGACCCCACTCCTCTCTATTTTGTTATGAAGACCGATTGTGTGGGGCACCTGTGAGCTGCATGAACGCATGCAAAGGAATGCTTGTCTCTGGGAGTGGAAGAGGCAGAAGATTTCTGGGATTAAAGTAGCTTGTGAAATTGTGCCACATTCACGCCATTTGATAGGCCCTTGGCATTGTAGGTGGGTACACATAATGTTTAAGTGAAGGTGTGGAATTTGACCAGGAAGTCTGATGTAACCTGAATTCCTTTGTGTTTTTGTTTTTCCACTGTAAGGCTGCAGAAACAAGAATTGGTCTGATAGGTGGTCATCCATGCCAGGGCAGCGTGAACTCTTCCTAATCCTAAAAGGAAAAACAAAAAAGAGCCTACAATTTATTTTTAACACTTTTTTCACTGTTTTGTCTTTTCCCAATACAAGAACTTATTCCAGTTGTAGCCCAGAGACTTGCAAGGCGAATAGGGATATTTTAGCAAAGCTCCCACATGCTGCATGTTCATTTTGGACCAAGGGGGGAAGGCATGTCTGCATCTCCATTCACATAGCCATATATAGTCATTTGTGATGGAGCGCAGTTCTTCCCTGTGGTGACTCACAGAGTCTGGGGACTCCACGTTGAGTTCTTATTTGAGCAGGAAAGCAGGATATAAAATTTAAAAACAAACAACACTTAATCATTCTTTTGAAAAACAGCAAAACATTTAGGAAAAAGAGGACGATGCATATTATTCTTGGGAGCTGAAACAAATGGAGACAAATCTTGTTGATAAGAAGGAAGAGAGAAACTAATTCTGATCCTGCTTGGGGGGTGGTTGGGAGGTGAGCAGAAGCAGAGACCATTTGGCTTTGGATGTGGTTATGTGTGACTCTTCCTGAGCCATCAATCCAGCAAACATCCTTCTGTTTCTTAAATGCTGCTTTTCACCGTTAAAGCAGAGAGAAAAGGATCAAGTGCGCGTGGTTTACCTGTGAGGTTCTCTGCCAAGGCCTGGCAACTAAGTCCCTGAGCCCCTTTTTTCCACCCTGGTATTAGAGGATTTAGGCTGGCCCAATCTTGACACATCTCGGAAGCTAAGCAAGGGCAGCCCTGGTTAGTATTTGCATGGGAAGACCTTCAAGGAATACCAGGGTCGCTATGCAGAGGAAGGTCGTGGCAAACCACCTCTGTTAGTCTCTTGCCTTGATAACACTGCAGGGTTGCCATAAGTTGGTTGTGACTTGATTGCCAAAAGGGGGGGGAGGGTATTTGCCCTGACCTGGATAGCCCAGGCTAGCCCATTCATGGAAACAAAATAGGGTCAGCCCTGGATGGTACTTGGATGGGAGACTACCAAGGAAGTCTAAGGTTGCTATGCAGAGGGAGGCAATGGCAAAACCACCTCTGAATGTCTCTTGCCTTGAAAATCTAATGGGCGTCACCATAAGTCAGCTGCAACTTGATGTGGAAAAGGGGGGGCATATGAAGATTAGGTCACCTGCTGAGAAGAGTTAATATTCTAGCTATTTGTTACTCAGAGCTCAAAAAGTGGCCCTTCCTGAAGACAATGGAGGTTTCTTGCGGGGGAGGGGGAGGGGGGAATACCGCCTGCCTTGCAGTGTGTGCTTCCTCTCTGTTGGCCATTATTTGTTGAATTCTGTTGCAGCGCTAATCGAGGACACTGAAGTCTTGAGCCAGGCCACTGTTTTCAGTGTCACAATGAACAGCCCTTGGGATGCTGACCACAAGTGCCTCGGCCTGGCTTCCACCCCTATAGGAACTTCGTGGATGCAGTTGGCTGACCACAAATGCCAAGAGGGGTCATGTGCTAAACGAGGGAGGTGGTTCTTGTGATGCTATGAGTGGGGAAGAACCCCCACCGCAAGGCGAGCCCCCCCCCCCCGCTCACGTTCCCGCAGACTGTCAGGCTCCCTGAGGAGGTGGCTCTGCTTTGCAGGGGCTGCATGACAAAAGCCCCCCCCCCCATACTTGAAGGCGTGAAATGGCTCCTTCAGTCAGAGCTGCTGCTTCATGTCCTCATTCCCCACACTAAAATTGTGCTGCTTTCTGACTAAAGAACAACAGCCGGCTGCTGCCATCCAAATAAATAAATACGGAAAGCTCCCATGTCTTTGGTTATTCATTTTAAACCCAGCTGTTCTTAGGATTTGGAATGGGCTAGAGATTTGTACAATAAGACAGCTAACGAAACGGTACTCTTGCTGGATCCACTCTGGATCCGTAATTTCCCCTCGCCATCATACACGCCCTTCCAAGCCTACTGTGTCATTTATTATTCAGTGGCCAGAATATTTGTGTAGATTTCTGAGATTTTTCTTTTTCCCCTAATTTTTGTCCTGCTTTTTTCTCCAAGGAGCTTAGGGTAGCACACCTTGTTCTCCCATTCTCTGTTTCTAAGCCTTTGGAGGCCGGTCTCTAGCAAGAGTTGCATCGTGTTTCAAAAAGAAACTATTTTTAATTGGAAAAACAAAACAAATACTCCAGTTTATCTTAAGGAGTCAGCATTCCTTTTGTGCATCATTTAAGAGGCTTGGATGCTGACCACTGAAGGTGAGAAGAGGTTCCTGTGACATGGCCTTTGTTTCTTGTGTTTAAACTTTCCTAACCGTGCATTTGCTCTGAAGTTTTTACTAGTGAATATGAACAGCTGCCTGAAATTCTGAAGCTGAAGCTGTAATTGTGATAATAATCCAAAAGGAGTCTGAATTCAGCTTTGGACAGCAACAGTCATCTTGCTTTTCATATACCAGACCCAATGATGTATTTTCTCAATAGACTGGCGATGTCGTCTGTGCCATAGAGTAGTTGGTCAAAAGGAATTTCTCACAACAAAATCTGTGAAATAGCCTTTATTTAGACAAACCAAATTGACACAAATCAGTATGCCATCTTTTCAGTTCTCCAGAACATTTAGTCTGGATGTGGGGTGGGGGGCAGTTTTAAGCCTTGTTCTTAGGGCCAATAATCTATGGCTTTCCCTTGCCTGGTGTCCGCTTGGACAAACTGTTGAAATTAGCTTGCTATAAATTTATATATACATGTGAAATATATTGTTGTTTGCCACCTAACTTAGGTGGGAAAGGGCAGGATAATAAATAAATAAATAAATAAATAAATAACAATTATTTGATGACAACCCCCCCCCCAACCCTGTGAATTTGTATGGTCTAAGAGAGAAATACACATTTCCTTGGTCCCAAGTCCATCGCTTTGTCCAACACTGGCCATATCAGATGTTTTCAGGGGTTTTTGAATCTGTGGATCTGTTCTGGGTCTGGCCAGCCCTCTGGAGCTCAGGATAGGTGTATATCTGGTTTAAAAGATTGCTAAACGATGGTCCGGTTTTCAAGGAATAATCAGGAGCCATGTTGAGGTCTGCACAATTAAATGATGGTTGTTTTTCACCACCTCCAGAATATATGATGCCCCTCCTGTGTTTAAGATTCATGATCTTTATGAGCAAGAGTTGATGAAAAGCTCTAGTTGAAAATAAGCAGAAAAACTGCTACATCCTCTAAATGTAATTTTGAGAAAAACTTTGTCGTAATGTAATGATTTCCATTATGAAGGGAAAGTTCTCTTTAGAAGAACTACAGAAGAATTTACATAATAATATTTGCAAGTTAATATCAGCCCTCAATAATTTATATATCTAATAGCCAAGTGTGGGTTGATCTGTGGATATCTAAATCTGGATCAGGCCACACTGGCAGTAAACAAGTGGTTCGCAAACTTGGAGCCTCCCCGCCCCAGGTTTGCAGAAAAATTGGAAACTTAAAAAAAAGGGGGGGTTAAATCCCCCAAACCAATACCGTTGTCTATACATGACAGACAATGGCCTTACCTCCTCTGCCTTGGAGGCACGGTGATGGCAGTGTCCCGGAGCTGCTCCGGGCCTGGTGGCGCCCTCTGGGCCCAGCCGTCTTGGCAGCCTCCTACAGCTGCTCCAGGCCCAGTGGCGGTGACCTCCCAGAGTGACTCTGGGCCCTGCTATGTGATTGTCGTTCAGGAGCCCTCCGGGCCTGGAGGCAAATGTGGAGGTCTGGAGCTGTGCGAGGCTCCCGCGGGGGACGGACAGACAGACAGGATTGTAAGGGAGCCAAGCTGGGGCTCAGAGCATAAGGAATCCACATGTGAGTCTTGTGGGCCCCCACTTGTGATACCTATGTAACATAATCTTTAAGAAGTCCATTGCAACACTAATAATGTTTTACATTTGTTTCCCTTTAAGATGTTGCCTAAATACACACAACTGTAAAATCTGTCAGTTGAAGTCCTACATAAACTCCTGACTCCCCCACTGTTCTGATTGCAACATCCACTTTCAGTAATTCTTGCAAAACAAATTATATTTCAACATTCTGGCTTCTCTCCTCCCTCTTCCCCTCCTTGTTCCTTGCACTTGATTTCATAAGTAGTCTTCATATGCATTGCCAGTTTGCAAAAAAAGAAGAAAAAAAGAAACATGGCAGGGTAAGACATGCAGGCCTCCCAACACGAGGTGCAGTACCAGAAGGAGAGCAGATCCCCTCCTTGCCGGTCTTTCCTTGTTGGGAGTTGTGGTTTGTCTAAATGTGTCATCCACAAAAGCCTCTCAAAGAGAATCCTGCAAGCTGTGGCTGGATTCCCAGGGTCATCTTTGAGTAAACTCCACATGCACTCATAGCTACTCCTTCGCCGCAATGCATTCGTCTCCCAACCATACATTAGCTAACCTGGCCTTTGTCTTTGCTGTTCCTGAACTTGATTATTCTTTACTGTGGGTGGCAAAGAAACTGCCTGATGTGGCAAGAGATGTATAATTTGAGAATTTTTGAGGCCATTGGAAAAATAACAGAAATGCTGAGATAATTTAAATACATGTAATTTTTAGTTCTCAGGGTAGCGGTGTTGGTCTGCAGTAGAACAGCTAGATTTGTGTCCAGTAGCAACTTACAGACACGTAAGTGCCCATTTAACCCCAATAAGGGGCACTTATGCCATCACTGGTGGCATCCTTGCCAGCTCTGGAACGCCACACAGCCATGCAGGGCTCAGGCACCAGCACTGCCTCCTGGCAGTGTTCCAGCGGCGCAAGTCCAGCGTGCCAGCATCCTGGGAGGCGTTCCCTGGCGTTCCTGGGGGCGGAGTCTCTTGTAGGCAGCTTCCCACAGCTTCCCGGGAACACACCCTCGTCACACGGCAAGCATTTGCTTCGCCCACCTCTCTCAGTGGCGCAGCCCTCACTGCCACCCAATGGGGGCATTTTCTTTTTTCTTTTTTTTCTAATTTAAAAATGTTTTAAATTTCTTTTCGACGTCCAAGACGCCTCCCATCCGCTGCCTAACTGCCCCCCTCTCAGGAATGGGCTGCAGCAAGATTTTCAGGGTATAAGCTTTTGAAAGGCAAAGGACCCTCCATATCTGACAAAGGGAGCTCTGCCTCTTGAAAACTTATACCCTGAAATGCTATATTTTCTTTCTTTTCAGCCCCCAAATTACTGCTTTAAACATAAAATGCATAATTTTATCATCACATAGTATGTAAAATTGTGCTATTTAGCACATTTTTGCAATATAAAAGTAATCATGTAGTATTTACAAAGAGAATGTAAGCTGTAGTCCTGCGGCTCCATTAAACAGACTTACGCACGAAAGCCGGTGCCGAATAGGTCGGATGAAACCGCAAGCCAAGTTCTTGTCTAAGAATTCTCGGAGTACCGTCCGTTCCGTAGGACTCATTGGGTAGATCTTACTCTTTGGCAGTTTTCCATCCCCCACCACCTCAATAGCACAGTCCGTCCAGCTGTGGGGGGGTAACACATCACACTCCTGCACATTAAATACGTCTGCAAAGTCCTGATAGTCGGGTGGCAATTGGGTCGTACTGGAGGTGTCCGAGGCCAGAGTAGGAGTTGGTTTGATTACGGTTTTAACGGCCACTTCGTATCAGTGCAACTCACATAGCGGGCTATTGAACGTTAAAGTCTCAGCTTCCCAGTCTATGGTGGGGCTGTGTCCTTTGAGCCACTTTGCTCCTAACACCAAAGCATATCGAACATTGGGTACAATAGTGAAGTTGATTTGTTCCCAATGGTGGTCAATTCCCATTGCCACTCCGTCAGTGCGACGGTCGACTGCCTCCCCCCTGAAATCACTGCCATTCATTTGAGCAAATTGAACAGGTGCCGGCAAAGGGACTGACTTCACTTGGAGCGCCTTAAAGATGGTTTCGTTAATTAACGAGCGGGCACATCCAGAGTCTAGTAAGGCTTTAACTTGTAATTGAGGACCTTTTCTATAATGTCGTAATATCACATCTACATATACAGTCTCTTCTACTTCACTGACCATGACAGGAGCCTCGGGTTTCGCAGGAACGCCTGCGGAGGTCTGCGGTATCGCTCCCTCTACTGCAGACCCAGTCCGTTTTTTGGCTGTTCGAGGGGAGACTCCAAGTTAAGGGCTGGGGAGTTCCAGTGGTCACCCTCCTCTGAAGAAGCGGAGCTACTTTCCCCAGGAGAGGCCACAGGACTAGAGCTTACATTCTCTTTGTAAATACTACATGATTACTTTTATATTGCAAAAATGTGCTAAATAGCACAATTTTACATACTAAAGACTAGTCCAGTCCCCCGCTAACTTTCGACCGTGCTCCAGTTCCTGCTGTCGCTCACGCCCGAGCGGTGGCCGCATCCACCAACAGTTGCTCCTCCACCCTCCTCTGGTCAGCGAGCGCTCGGTCAGCCTTGAGTTTGGTGACCGCGGCGGCCGTCACAGTTGGTTCGGCCGCTTGTTCCAAGAGCATTTGGATCTCCTTGTGTTGGCCCAACAGCGGTTGGATCTGTTGAGCAAGATCCGCAGAGGAAGGACCGAACTCAGGGTTTAGTACCTTCTCGACATCGGCCGCCGTTGCAGTGGTTGGCTGTAAGTCCATGAGGACCAGGACTGTCCTGGCGGCAGTGCTATGTGCTTCCCGGCGGCATAGGATGGGATCCGGAACAGTTTGCGGAACGTCTTCCCCCCGAGCCACCGCCATTGGGAAACAGAACTCGGGCCCCTGGATTGGGGCCGCCGACTCCTCTTGCGTCCTGCGGAGCGTAAGCTCAGCCAATAACGGAGTTAGCAGAGCAAAGTCCTCTTGCGCTAACCGGGACTCCTCCAGCAAAGTATCCAGTCCCAAAAGGTCGTTGTGGGCACGCAGATCAACGCCCTGAGTCCTCCAGGGGGTTGCTGCTGCCAGGCGACGCCACTGATCAATCACCAGCCCAACCAGCCGGGTGGATGCCGCGTAAGTCCACTGCACCTCCTCCAAGACGGCACGCAGGAAGTCAGGGTCCTCGGGGAGCTCGTCCTGCGCCCCAAGCTGAGGAGACGAGTGTCCAGGCGAACCCTCCAGGGCTCCAGCCAAGGTCAGCAAGTAAGGATAGGACTAGTGTCCTAATGTAAGCTTTAGTCCTGCGGCCCCATTAAACAGACTTCAGCAGACAACCAATCCAAGAAAGCAGTTTTATTGGGTAGAATCGACAGGTTTCAGAAGCCATATTTAAAAGGACACTAGTAAGGGTCAAAGGCAAGGTACACAGCATATATGGAAGAGCAAAAGGAGATAACCGGTTACCCAGGCAACCCCCCCCTCCAGGAGGCAGGAAGGAGTACTTGGCGATTCCCACAGTATGGGAATCTATGAAGACTAAATATGGGGCTGTCGCGGTTCGGGCCGTTAAGTGCCTACACTTAGAAAGGACCCCTTCCTGAGAAGGGATATGTTATCTTATTCAGCGAGACACCACTAGACCGGAATCAACGGTTCCTAGAAACTTGTTATTGCTCCTAGGACATCTCTTGAACACGCCAATAAATTTATAATAATGGACAAGAGTAGAAGTATATAAAAAACACATTTATTTACATTATATAATATATGCTTTTTGGTTGCAAAGCCTTAAAATATCATATAAGGATAGACATCATTAGTCTTAAACATGTTTATGTAGCAAGTAATCATTCACATTCTCTATGCCTCCATAAAGGAGTATTTTAGTCAGAATATACTCATAAAGTATCCTTAGTGCAATGCACCTTCATTCAGAATATAAGGTTACAGAAATCCTGTCAAAATATGGTTAATTCTTTGGAGAAAGATTTGGTTAGAAGCATCCTAACTTAAACCATTCAAAACATCATAACATTTCTGTACAGAAGACACACTATACCTTGCTGTGTCATCTGTATCATCTGGAGTCCTCTAAGAATCTAAGCTCTATGAGAACATATGAAGTTATCCCAGAGCATCTGTATTTGCTAAGTCTTGAATCCTTTAAAGACTTCTATTAATATTCTTAACTGATCATCATTAAGATCAGGCATTGTGTATGTACATGCTCTTTCTAGTTTTAAACAGCAATGCTGAATGTATAAATACTATGTGTTAGCTTAAAGCTGTTTTCAGTCTTTTTGACTGTGCCAATCTGTGTTTGTGCATTGTGCATATCTCACAGAGTACAGAGAGTCTCCTTTCCCTTCAGGAACATCTCTGGTCTCTTGCTCTGAGGAGGTTCAGAAGTCCCTCTGTTAAGTAGAGGACGTTCTGACACAATCTCAGAGGTCTAGCTATTAGCCCTGTATTCAGGATGCTTCTTAGCATTGGTAAGCCAAATAGGCTTAGTTTGTAAGAATCCATAAATACAATGGACTCTCAGTGTTCCAATACATGGAAAGATCACTGCACTTAGATTCCCATTCAAAGAATAGGAATTCTAAGGGTCTCTATCCTCTTCTAGGAATAGAGCAGTCTCACAAGAAGACTGTAAGTAAGATATGTTGAAATATCCAGATCTTGATACTTCAAGATATTTCTGAGAACTACTGTCCACGCAAGGACAGAGTTTCAATGTTTTACATCTCAAGCCTTTTAAGATGGAGAAGTGTCATTCCAGACAGCTGCAGTCTGCCAGTCATAACACTCTAAAGTGCTAGCTGTTCTGCAGCTGTATTTATGCTGTTTCTAGACCCATTAAGAGTGAAGAGTGTTCCTTTATCCCCTCTTCCTTATCCTTCAAAAGGGTACCTTTATTCTTTCTTATCAGATACCAGGAGCTTAGTGGCATCTGCTCCTGACTTATGTCCTTATATGGATTTCCTTTTCTTTCAGTCCTCTTAGCTTAGAGTATAAACACTCATTTCTGAGTTACATGATCACATAACATATTTAATTTCTATACCATCCTCTTCGTTAGGACTATACGCATTAAATGAGACTACTTAGAAAGCTGTAGCCCAACGTTTAACTATATAACTCATGAAACACAATTATTGTTTACATTTGTCACTTTGTAACATCTTTTAGTAACTGACAGCCTTGGGCAGATTACAGAAGAGCAGGTAAGCCTGTTACTCTTATCTTTAAGAGAACTTTAATGCCTCAATAGCACAGTTTCAGCTATTGAGACCTTGAAAAGGCCAAGTATTCTGCCTTTGGTATTCTTTGAGATTCTGACATCTGGCAGCTGAGTCAGAAAGGTGACTTTTGCACACTTTATGGACAGATAAGTGAAGGTACCTTGCGCTGCCCTTTCAAGGACAAAGCCAGAGTAACTTTAGTAGTTAGCTTTGATAGCGCTAACCTTGAGCTAGCCTGTCAGCATGACACAGAGCTAGCCTGTCAGCATGACACAGACATTCATTATACATTACACAAACCTATGTAGTGGCTTAGATTGCATGATGTGTTTAAGCTCTATATGGAATTAATTCTGCACATGTTCACAAAATACCATGATCATGTCAGAGACTGTTACACCCTCTCCTTTGAACATTTGCAGTATTTATTCCCGCAAAATATTTAACATGTTACAGAAATACACAACTTAGTTACATTCATTAAGTCGTAGAGTCTTTCAATTTTCTTGGATCTGTCATTCCAATTTTTTTGAATCCTTCATGTTTATCCATTTGTTCATTAGGAAATTTTCTCCTTATCTGTTCTCACTCCAAGGCTTAGTGGAGAAAGACCCTTAATTAAAGGGTCCAAGACAGTAAAATAACTTAACTTTGTATAAAGCTTCTCTGCACATCTTAGAGAAGTACTGAAACCAAGTATTGAATACAGCAGTATTCTACCTCTTTTTATACATTTAAGAATATGATATGGGAATCCATGAGCATAGCATCCCTCATGAATCCCCCCCATGCTTATGGAATACCATAGAATCAATCACTATAATTAAGTAGCAGTGAGAAACAGTATCACTATTATATAATAATACAAATCAAACTGATATACAGCAGAGCCGTTACATGTAGGCTAGTACAAAATAACAAGTGTTGAACAGTACAATGAAGTACAATGAAGGAGATGCCTTTACATAAGTCTTCATGCCTTAATATAATGTCTTCTTCAATTAGTCGTCTTCAAACATCTGTGTCTGTAAATCCATAGTTTTTCCTACCTCAGTGGAGGAAAGTATTTAAAAACAATCTGTTAATTGTAAATTCAAAGCATTGTTGTTTTTGCATGAGATAGTAGCTGCACATATATGGGAATACTGTTACTCATGTGTCCAACAAGAACACTTATCATAGTTATATCATTAATTCTCAGAGCATTTAACAGTAGCTTTACTTTTTAAGCCAGCGTTAAAGCTTAACTAAGCTCATAATTGCAACTGCAATCATATAGTCCTTTAGTGTTACTTCTCTGAAAACACCAAGACCAGGGTCACATAGCCCATATAATTTACAAGAACTTTGACCATGAAAATTCTTGACAATATATAGTTTAAGCATTCTATGCTTGATACATACAAATTGTGGCATTTATGCATTCCTTTCAGCAATGGTTATAATTGCATTGGAAACCTCAGTTTCATAAGTGCTCATTCAGTGAACGAGAGAGAGGAGGGAGTTACTCATATCTTATCTGAAGCTGTTGGCTCTAAGCCCAGACACAGCTCTCTTCGTTTTTTCTAAAGTCAAGCCTCGGTACAGGAAAAAAGTGGTCGTTTTGAAATGTACCTTGCGCTGCCCTTTCAAGGACAAAGCCAGAGTAACTTTAGTAGTTAGCTTTGATAGAGCTAACCTTGAGCTAGCCTGTCAGCATGACACAGAGCTAGCCTGTCAGCATGACACAGACATTCATTATACATTACACAAACCTATGTAGTGGCTTAGATTGCATGATGTGTTTAAGCTCTATATGGAATTAATTCTGCACATGTTCACAAAATACCATGATCATGTCAGAGACTGTTACAGGGCATAGACTGGCCTTGGACAGAATAGCACAACAGCACCTGGAAGCAGCACAATCGTACTACCGCATACCATCCTCATGGCCTGCTCCTGACAGAGAATTACAAATAAACCCAATATCAGAGATAGAAGCTGCATACTGCTGTACCCTATGCTATTTTAGCAATTTTTTCCATCTGAATAGCAGGAGAATATTGAAGTTGAAAAAACAAAAACAAAATACATATTGTCTAAGGCTTTCACGGTCAGAGTTCATTGGTTCTTGTAGGTTATCCGGGCTGTGTGACCGTGGTCTTGGTATTTTCTTTCCTGACGTTTCGCCAGCAGCTGAGGCAGGCATCTTCAGAGGAGTAACACTGAAGGAGACACTGTCCTTCAGTGTTACTCCTCTGAAGATGCCTGCCACACCTGATGGCGAAACGTCAGGAAAGAAAATACCAAGACCACGGTCACACAGCCCGGATAACCTACAAGAACTAAAATACATATTAACGTAAACAAACAAAAAAAACTTTTTTGGACTGAAATACTCTCATACTGTTACAAGAAGTGTGTGTAAAGTGCTATCAAGTCACAGCTGACTTATGGCGACCCCCGTGGGGTTCTCAAGGCAAGAGACTTACAGACAAGAAAGACTACCAGCATATTTGAATATCAATTCAGGCTTGATAACTTTGAAGACGCCAAATGTTTTAATAGCGTACTATCATACAAATTATAGTGTGGGCAAAATTAATCACAATTAAACATACATGTGAAAATATGTTGTGTGTGTCTGTGTATACACAGTAATTGTCATCAGTATCTCTAGTGGATCAGGGCTATGTAGAAACAAGGGAGATATTTCTGCAGACTAGCTTGGGAGACACCCCAAGTTTGCAGAACAAAACAAAACTTCAAAAATAAAAATAAAAATGGAAGGGGGATTTAAATTCTCCAAACAAAACCTATCTGTACCCTTTGATATAGTAGACCATGCCATCTTGTTGAGGCGCTTGGAGGCAGAAGTAGGTATTGGGGATGCAAGCTGAACTGGTTGAAATCATTCCTCATGTATCAGACTTAGGATTGCTGTTGGAGACCAGTTATCATCAGTATGGGACTTGTCCTGGGGAGTTCCACAGAGTGCAGTTCTATCCCCCAACCTTTTCAATCTCTATGTAAAGCCTTAGAGCAAATTCTTTGTAGCTTTGGGGATGGATGTCGTCAATATACAGAAGGTGTGCGTATGGGTGAGTGCCATCAAGTGGTAGCTGACTTATGGTGACCCCATAGGGTTTCCAAGGCAAGAGTCGTTAGGTGGTGGTTTGCCAATGGCTGCCTCTGCGTGGGCTGAGAGAGTTCTAAGGGGACTGTGACTGTCCCAAGGTCATCCAGCAGGCTTCATGTGGAGGAGAAGGGAACTGAACCCGGTTCTCCAGATTAGATTCCTGTGCTCTTGACCACTACACCACGCTGACTCCAGTACAGGGGATACCCAGCTCTATGTATCCTTATGCAAAACCCCTGGTGATACGGGAGAGGTCCTGAACAGCCTGGCTGCTGTGGTAAATTGGCTATAAGAGTGAACAAATTGAAACTTAACCCTGAAAAGACAGAGGTAAAACTGGTTGGGAAGGTGGACTTTGAAGGACTTTGTGCTTTTGATGAGGTTCAGCTGATCCTAGCTGACTCAGTTACGAGCCTTGGGGTTATGCTTCATTGGAGTCTCTTTCAGAGCTCCCCCCAAATTTCCAACTTTTTAAAGTGGAAAAATAGTGGAAAAAACATGTACGGGGGATTTATCTCTAAGTTTTTCCAGGACAGCACATATGTATAATTTTTAGATCAGGATCTTGTTTATTTTTTTTAACTTATGCCTCACCTTTCCCACTCAGCAGGGACCCAAAGCAGCTTACATAATTTCACCATCTTCTGCTTTATCCTTACAAGAACCCTGTGAGGTAGGTTAGGCTGAGAGTGTGTGACTGGCCCAGGGTCACCCAGCAAGCTTCCATGGCTCAAGTGCGGATTTGGATCTGGGTTTCCCAGATCCTAGTCCAACACTCTAACCACTTCACATTAGCTCACACTGGATTTGAGATGGAGGATTATGAAACCCAATTCTGAGGCAGGTTTTCCTCCCCCATTGCTTCCCTGGAGTGTACACCACTATTTCACCTTTTAAAAAATTACAGAATCTGTTTAAATTTCCCCCCTCCCCCAGACAAATTGTAATTAAGGCAGCTAGTACCAGTTCTGTTGTTTAAGACAGATATTGTCCCCACATTGTGTTAAGCTCACTTAGCTGCAGAAGACACCGAACCCATGGCAGGAAGACATAAGACATCACAGGAAAGGAAAGGAAGAAAACCAGAACTATGACCTCACAAGTGTCCAGGCTAGGACCACAGCAGCAGGTCAAGAGAGCAGGAAATAGGAAACACGCGTTGAGCACTAGGAAGTATACTGCAGTGAGGAAGAAGCTAAGGACCATAGGGCTGAGGCAAGAACCAAGTGAAATGAATGAGGTCAATGTGGTAGGGAGAATGGGGGGCAGTGACCAGGCTGGACTGGGGAGGGGAAGAGAGAAGGCGAGAGAGCTTTTGTGAGGGAGGGTGACTTCACATCCCATGCACGCATGCATGCAGAGCATTGGTGAGTTGATGGGTGGAAGACACTGGGCCCATCTGGAGGAAAAGAGAGAAGGCAAGGAATACAAGCGTCTTAGTTGCAAACATGCATACGGAGCATTGGAGGAACAACTGGTGGGGGCAGAAGACAAGGGGGAGCTTTAGTGGTGAGGGTGTTTTCTGAACCTGCCTGCGCTACAAAGAATCCGCCTCAGAGTAACCTCACCTTACCATCCTGCTATTCTCAGAAGGAGGGAGGAAGAAGAAGAAGAGTTGGTTTTTAAATGCTGACTTTCCCTACCACTTTAGGAAGAATCAAACTGGCTTACAATCACCTTCCCCTCCCCACAGTAGACACCCTGTGAGGTAGGTGGGGCTGAGAGAGTGTGACGAGCCCAAGGTCACCCAGCTGGGTTCATGTGTAGGAGTGGGGAAACCAATCCAGTTCACCAGATTAGCCTCCGCCGCTTATGTGAAGGAGTGGGGACTCAAACCCGGTTCTCCAGATCAGACTCCACTTCTCCAAACCACCACTCTTAACCACTACACCACACTGGAATGGTGCCCCTGGTCTTTCAATAATTGTGCTATAAGAGTTCTGCAAGCCATCTAAAGGTTGCAACCCAGGGTTGCACTAAGATGAAGAAAGGCCTTATAGAGATGGGGAAGGATAGGGCAGGCTATCTGAATCTGAGAGTGCAGAAGAATGTTGAATCTAGGGTCAGTTACACTTGCATAAGAGATGGGGTCAAGAGAAGGGAACAGAAGTAGATTATTGATGTGATGGGGGGAAATCCTTTCTGGTCCCCTGCAGGGAAAGTGTGTGTGTGTGTGGGGGGGGTAGTTTGCTTTTGGAAAGAAACGGAGGTTTTCCCACCTGAGCACTGCAAAACTGCTTTGAAATTATGTCATTTTTGTACAAGCCCCCATTTTGTGACTAGTAGCTCTCAAGGCTCTGGAGCAGCATAGGATCTTTGATAAGAGTCTGCGCCCGTACTGGCCTTTAGAGGAGGGCTCTAAAGTGGCAGAGTCTGGGGGAATTGCTTTCCTCCCCTCCTTCCTCTTCCCAGGCCAGCTCAATTGACTGCACTCCTAAAGCTCTTGCCTTCCGCTTCATAGCAAACCATGAAGGTAGCACTTATAAATAAGCCTGAAGAACTAAACCTCCTCCAGAGATAAGTTTTATGTGGTTGTGCTTCGTTCCAGTTGGGCCACCAAGTGTGCCGACACGAGTCTTTTCTAGTTGACCCCTTACTGTGAAGCAGTAGCTTCGGTACACAGGACTCGAAAGTGGCTGCAGTGTAGAACTGTATAGAGTCGTGTTGGCGAACCCATGGCACACGTGCCACTTCCGGCACGCCGAGCCCTCTCTGATGGCACGCGTGGGTAAGTTGAGCAGCTGGGTGGTGGGGGCTTTGAACCGCTCCCCCCCCTTCCCTGAACCGGAGCGGTTCAAAGCCCTCCCCTTCCCTGGACATCTTTGAACAGCTCCCCCACTTCCCTGAACCGGAGCGGTTCAAAGCCCTCCCCTGGACTCCCCGCCGCCCAGCTCCCCTTCCCTGGACTCCCCGCTGCCCAGCCCCCCCTTCCCTGAACCGCTCGGTTCAAAGCCCCCCCCCCCCCCCGGTCCTGCTCCAGGAGGCCAGGTTATCCAAGCTGGTAGACCTGGCCCCTGGGAAAAGCCATCCGCTGGAGGCCAGGTCATCCAGGCTGGTAGACCTGGCCCCCAGGGGTGGAGGGGGAGAGAGAGAGAAGCAAGTGGTCCCTGCTCCCGGAGACCAGGTGTTATGAGTTGTTTTTTCTAAACTAAAACCTCAGTATTCATGTTAAATTGCCGTGTTGGCACTTGGTGATAAATAAGTAGGTTTTGGGTTGCAGTTTGGGCACTTGGTCTCTAAAAGGTTCGCCATCACTGCAATAGACCATCCTGTGCCACCAGGTGGGCGAGTGCAGCACCAGTTGGATGCCTGCCAGCTTGCCTGCACGTGTGGGGTCATCTGGGGTAGCTGCCTGCTTGGGGCTTGGTTGGTACCCCCCTCTCCCTTCTGGTTCTTTCCCCTCTAAGTTCTGCAAAAGACATGTAGGGCGGGAAAGTGCCGGATCGGGGCATTACTGGACTGGGCTTCTTCGCCTACAAGCCCCGAGCGGCTTGTCACTCACTCTCTTGTGTTTGCTGCCCCGCCTGAATCTCTCGGGCCCAGCTGGGGACGGCAGAGTTCAAAAGCGAGTCACTCTATGTGGCAGACACTTGAAGCCGTCTCTGGTCGTGCCTCTTGGCCAAATGTTTGACCAAATATAGCAGGCTAATTTTTAAGTTGATAATTTTGTATCGCCCGTGAATGATGTTATTAATATCCAAATGGCCCTTGGCAGAAAAAAGGTTCTCCACCTCTGCTGTAGCAGCATACATGCTTAAGGTGCTTTGCAGTAGTTAACCAGCAGAAAAACTTCAGGATAGGCCTCTGCCCCCAAGGAGTATACAGTCTAAAATTAGGCAGTGGGAGTGACAGTAGAGCGGTAGGTCAAAGAAAGCTGGAATGAATGGAAATGCTTGCCCAAAACAACCCTTAAAATGTAAGTAATACCATGATACCAAAGACAATCCAGTTAGTTTCAGTGGAATTGGATATGTTATTTAATGGCTCAAACTCAGCTGAATGGGTTGCCTTCCAGTAAGGGGCTGTGGCTCAGTGGTAGAGCATCTGTTTGGCATTCAGAAGGTCCCAGGTTCAATCCCCGGCTTCTCCAGTTAAAGGGACTAGGCAAGTTGGTGATATGAAACACCTCTACCTGAGAGTCTGGAGAGCTGCTGCTGGTCTGAGTAGATAATACTGACTTTGATGGACCGAGGGGGGTCTGATTCAGTATAAGGCAGCTTCATGTGAGAAGAATAAATAAGCTGAAGGCTGCAGCTGAACAGCTTGAACCTCTGCATTTTTACTCAGAAGTAAGTCCCACTGAACCCAGTAAGGCTTAGTTCAAAGTAAACATGAGCAGAATTAGAATGTAGATCATATATTCATGCTTGAATCCCATTGCTTTGCTACCTTAAGTCCAGCTCCTGAGCCTAGAAGTAATTTTTAAAAGAATAACGGAAAATCTAAGATTTTTATCGTTTTCTCTCTCCCAGCTGTGCACATGGCTGCAGATGTTGCCCAGCTGACCCTTGGCTGGTGTGTGGCAAGCGGCGTCTCTCCCTGTGGTCTCCTTCACCAGCTCTCATCCTGCCTCTTATGAATGGCTTTCAGGTGAGAGTAGGACACATTTTGAGTGTGAAAATCCTTTTCATAAAATGCCTTTCACTCATTCAAAAAAAATAAAAATATTGCATGATTTTTTCATTGCTCCCCCATTGGCAAAGTGGAATAAAAAATTCCTTAGGAGAAGAAATGTTTTCTCCCACAAAAGCATCCTGGGAAATAAATTCTCTGGGGCCCTTTGTGGTGGGGGCTTCTGTGGCACATTTCAACCCTCTTCTTTGGCTGGCAGCAGCAGCAGCCACTGGGCCTGCCTGGAGCACTGGCCCTAGAGAAAGAGGTGGCCGGAGCGGGTAGAGCTTGGACTGAGCAGCGCCGCCAGGGGGACAGGGGCTTGTAGAACACGGAGTTTAGGCAGGAACAGCCATCCTTCCCCACTGCCCTGACTGCACCATCCTATAACGTTCATGCCAAAGTAAGCCCTGCTGGGTTGGGTTTATTCCCTCGTATATGGGCATAGGTCTGTCACCTTGGTTTGCTCCTGAGTAAAGATGCATAGGATTTGCACTGTAAGTATTCTGTAAGCACAAATGTTTTGCATTGGCGGATGATTTTCACTTGCGTGCATGTCTTGTTTGTTCTTTAGCATGCATTGTGCTGCAGCCGGTGAGTGCTCTACCCATTTCTAAACAGAGCCAAATTGACTCAAAGAGCCATACTAATTTATTGTGCGGCCTGTTTCTTTGGGTCCCCCAGGAACCTTCGCTGATCACAGTTCATTAAGAGCTGTTCATTAAGAAGGCTCCTCTTGCCAGAGGCGCAAGCCGAAGGGCTCGAGCACAAGGGCTCTTGCCCTGGGGCTCTTAACCTGGTGGTCTGGCCTGGAGGCCCTGTAAGCAGCTGACAAGTTTCTTCATTTTTTATGTGTTGAGTGTTTTTCTGCTTTACGCAGGGAGCCTTGAGAGGCACTTTGTCAGGAGAACTATCAGAGTAGTGCAGGAAAGTCACTGAACAACTTCAGCAATGGATCACAGTAGTGTGGCTAGTGAGGGAGCTGAGTGAGGCAGTAACATGCAAGGTCTGTGGCATGTTTGTATTCTTACCTGAGGGTAACAATAATTACACTTGCAGCAAGTGTAAGTTGGTCGCCCTGCTGGAGGAGAAGATACTGGGGCTTGAGGCACGCTTGTCCACACTCCATTTTATAAAGGAAGGGGAAGAGTTCATGGACAGAACGCATGAAGCACTCTTTAGGGGGCAACAGGAGGAGGAGAGTAAGGAATCTCAACAAATGGAGGCATAAGCAACACAGGAGGAGGGTACATGGAAGAATGTGACCCACAGGAGCCGGAAAATCAGGACTCATTCCGATCCTCTGTTGCTTAGCAATCGATTCCAGATTCTCCCCATAGATACTAATTCTGGACCACTGGAACAAGGGCTAACCCCCACCACCCCCCAAAGCGTGAAAGAAATTTCTCAGGCTCCTGCACATGAGAGGACTCAAGCTTCCACTTGAGGCATGTTCTGGTAATTGGGGATTCCTTACTGAGAGGGGAAGAGTCTAAAGTGTGCTGACCAGATTTGTCATCTCGAGAGGTCTGCTGTCTACCAAGTGCACACATCCAGGATGTGACAGAAAGGGTAGGAAGACTCATCAAGCCCACAGATTATTACCCTTTCTTGCTCATTCATGTGGGAACAAATTATATTGTCCAACACAGCCCAGAACATATTAAAAGAGACTATGCGGCTCTGGGTAAGAAAGTGAAGGACCAGGGGGCACAGGTTGTGTTTTCATCAGTTCTGCCTGTCGAAGGTTGTAGCTTAGGAAGGGAAAGACGAATACTACAAATTAATGACTGGCTGCGTAGATGGTGTTGTCAAGAAAGGTTTGGATTTCTGGACCACGGCTTACTCTTTTGAGAAGAAGCTCTTCTATCGGAAGATGGTTCGCACCTCACAAGGGTAGGAAAAATGTGTTTGCTGAGAGCCTTGCCAACTTGATAAGGAGGGCTTTAAACTAAATCCTATGGGGGAATGAGACAAAAACTTAAAGCCTAGTATGATGACAATAACTGGAGATGAGAACAATAAAGAATTGCAGGGAGTATCATGTATGTGAGGAAACATAAACTCACGGGGAAGTACAGAAACGAAAACCTCTGGGTACGTTAACCGTGGATTCTGATGTCTGTACACTCATATGCAGAGTATGGGAAACAAGCAGGAAGAACTCGAAGTCCTAATACAGGAAGGAGATTTTGACCTAATAGGCATTACTGAAACATGGTGGGATGTCACTCATGATTGGAATATTAGGATTGAGGCATTCAACTTGTTTAGAAGGGATAGATAAGTAAGGGGGGAGGAGTAGCCTTATATGTCAAAGATGTGTATACTTGTGAAGAAATACATGAATCTGAAAATGGAAGTCCAGTTGAGACTCTATGGATAAAAATAAAATGAGTAAGAAATAATTGTGATATTATGGTGGGGGTTATCGACCACCAAACCAGGCAGAGGACTTGGATGAGACACTCCTAGACCAGATTACAAAGTTTCCAAAGAGAGGGGACACGGTGGTCATGGGAGATTTTAATTACCCGGATATCTGTTGGAAGTCCAACTCCTCCTACAAATGCAAGATCCAATAAATTTCTGACTTGTCTTGCTGACAACTTCCTATTCCAGAAAGTGGACAGGGAAACAAGGGGATCTACTATTTTAGACTTGATTCTCACCAACAGGGAAGAACTGGTTGATAGGTTAAAGTAGTAGGCACCGTGGGTAGTAGTGACCATGTAATCTTGGAATTTACAATCTTGGGGAAAGGAAAAACTGTACGTAGTCAGACATATAGGTTGGACTTTAGGAGAGCAAATTTTAACAAACTTAAACTTATGCTGGGTATAATCCCATGGTCAGAAATACTTAAGGAGAAGGGAGTTCAAGAAGGGTGGGAGTTTCTTAAAAATGAAATACTGAAGGCGCAATCACAAACCATTCCTATGAGAAGGAAAAATGGGAGGAGCCTAAAGAGGCCAGGGTTGCTCCATAAACAGCTTTTTAAAGATTTGAGAAATAAAAAGGACTCATGTAGGAAGTGGAAGGAGGGCCTTATAACCAAAGATGAATACAAACAAATAACCAGGGAGACTGTTTATGTGTGTAAAGTGTCGTCCAATCGCAGCTGACTTATGGTGATCCTTTTTGGGGTTTTCATAGCAAGAGACTAGCAGAGGTGGTTTGCCAGTGCCTTCCTTTGCACAGCAACCCTGGTATTCTTTGGTGGTCTCCCATCCAAATACCAACCAGGGCTGACCCTGCTTAGCTTCTGAGATCTGACGAAATCAGGCTAGCCTGGGCCATCCATGTCAGGGCAGGGAGAATGTTAGGAAAGCTAAAGCTCAATATGAACTTAGGCTAGCGAAAAGGGTTCTTTTCCTATGTACAAAGTAAGAATAAGAACAAGGATGTGATAAGCCTATTGCAGGGACTGGGAAGTGAAATTGTAACAGGAGATGGAGAGGGCAGAACTCCTCAATTCCTACTTTTCCTCAGTCTTTTCTTGCGAGGGAAACGGGGCTGAACATGGCATAAACAGAACACATGATGAAAGGGAAGGGAGTTGCAGCCTAGGATTGGCATTTGGGTAGTGCACAAACACCTAGTTTCTTTAAATGAAACAAAGTCCTCAGGGCCAGATTAATTGCATCCAAGGGTACTTAAAGAACTTGCAGATGTAATTTCTGAGCCTCTGTCCTGGGCCCTGTGTTGTTCAATATCTTTATAAATGATTTGGATGAAGGAATAGAAGGGATACTTATTAAATTTGCAGATGATATTAAATTGGGAGGGGTAGCAATTACGGTAGAAGACAGAGCCAGGATACAGGATGATCTTGACAGGCTGGAGAACTGGGCTAAAACAAATAAAATGCATTTCAACAGAGATAAATGTAAAGTTCTGCATTTAGGTAGGAAAAATCAAATGCATAATTATAGGAAGGGCAGCAGCGGGGACATGATAGCCATGTTCAAGTACTTGAGGGGCTGTCATATAGAGGAGGGTGCTGATTTGTTTTCTGTTGCCCCAGAAGGTCGGACCAGAACCAATGGGTTGAAATTAAATCAGAAGAGTTTCCATTTAGACATTAGGAAGAACTTTCTAACAGTTAGAGCTGTTCCTCAGTGGAACAGGCTTCCTTGGAAAGTGGTAAGCTCTCCTTCATCTTCAGTTTTCGGTGCAGCCCCAAATGTGGGACTGCGCCTGCGTGCAGGCCTGCCACCGGGAGCCGCGGGCTTGTTTCCCCCCCCCCTCACTGCTCAACAGCCGACAGGCAGCAAGAGTGTGCCCCGGCATTCCTGCATGCTGCGGCTATAGGAAGCAACCTTGGGGGAAGCGTCCCTCTCCCTCCTCTTGCCGACCAACAGCCGTCAGTCGGTGAGAGGAGGTCGAAAGGGCGCCGCAGCACCCCTGCAAGCCGTGGCCCCAGGAACACCCTCAGGGAGGGCTGCCCTATGCCATGCCTTCGCAGTGGGGCCCCAGAGCTCCCGAGGGCCACAAAAAATGTCCTCGGGGGCTGCATACGGCCCCCGGGCCTGAGGTTCCCCATCCCTGCTTTAGAGGAACCCCATCTATCTTCGGATCCGACCCCTTTGGATCCGAAGAGACTCCTACAGCCACATTCAACCCCCACTACCCAACCAACCATCTCTCCAGCACTGGTACAAGACTGGATTGAGTTCTGCAGATTCAAGCAGATCAGCCTGCAGGGCAAACCGCTCACTTCCAACACCCCGCAGGTACCGTCACCCTTTACTTCTCTCACTCAACGGAGCCCCAGAGTGGACTCAGAGTTTGATTATTCTGAAGCACGAGCCTCAGTGGACAGTTCGGAAGGTGTCTCTGAACCCTCCCCTGATGAGTTGTTAGGGGATACCGAGGCAGTTTCCCCCTCAGAGGATTTAAGGCTGAGGACTGAACAAATGATCTGGATGGCAGAGGCATTGGACATCAATAGCATCACCTCAGATAACAAGCCCAAGGATAAGATCCTCAGTTGACTGTATCCTGATTCTCCGGGCATTGCAGCATTCCCCATCCTCGAGGGCCTAACTGAAGTTACCAAGTCAGTCTGGAAAAAACCAGCGTCCATTCCACCATCAACCAAGAAGATCGAGAATCTCTATAGAGTCAAGCCAGACTCGGCAGAGTTCCTGATCGTCCACCCCCACACACACACATCATCTATAGTTACGGGGGAAATGCAGACCAGACAGAGACACGGCCAACATTCCACCCCTTCAGATTAAGAGAGCAGGAGAATGGACCACCTGGGCCGGAAAGTGTATACCTCCTCGGCATTAGGTTCTCGTATTGCCAACTACCAGACAATCATGGGAGGCTACCAACTTTTCCTTTGGGAAAAAGCCACTCCCCACCTGGATCTGCTGTCTGAGGAATCGAAGGCTGCCATGAAACTAATTCAAGCAGAGGCAACCCGCTTGTCCAAGCAAGAGATCAGTGTGGGCAAACATGCTGCCGAGACTGCAGCCAGGTCCATGGCCATGGCAATCACCCTGAGACACCACTCCTGGTTACGCACCACCGCTCTGCCTTTAGACACAAGAGCTCACATCAAGGATCTTCCGTTTGAAGGCGAGACACTCTTCGCATCAGGCACAACTGAATTCTTGACAAATATCAAGAAAGATCTCCAGACAGCAAAATCTCTCGGCATCACCCGCTCTTTGCCCACCCAAAGAGAGAGGTTCCAACCCCATCAACAGGGCTTCGGGACACCCTTTTACAGAGGTCAACGATACCAGAGATACCAACCGTATCCTCCACAAGGGAAGTTTCACCAACAACCAAGCCAAACAGGGCAGCGCAAACCTAACTATAAGCAAAGGCCCACTACTAGCCCCCAGCACAAAGATCAATGGCAACCCACCCAGAGATTCTGACTACCGGAACTGGCCACTCAAGGAGAATTCCCTTTCCTAGAGAGACTGGCCAGATTTGCCGAAGCTTGGCTTTGTATTTGTTCAGACTCTTGGGTTCTTAAGAGTCATTCTGGAAGGCTACCGCCTGGAATTTAAGGTTCAACCCAGATGTTTTCCCGCTAGTTTGGCACAGGACAACCCCTTCCCAGAATTTGCTCCCCAGTTGCAAGAACTCTTGCTGAAAGGCACTGTTCAAAGAGCCTCCCCAACTTGTTTTAATTTCTTCTCCAGGTGTGAGCTCTTGACCCATCGAACCAGAAATCACCACAGAGACAATCAGATTCCAAGCAGATGGCTTTACTGGTCAAATAGGCAATATAGTGCATTGAAGGCAAGATGACAGCTATGGTTTGTCTTGCCCGTTATTTGGAAATATAAGGCAGAGAAACGGCGGGAGATTACAAAGCATAAACAGAGCATTATTTCCCAGGAGTGGCGTTCCCAGGCTTTGGTATGTGTAGTCGTCCTTGAAGTCTGGACGGTTCAGCAGAGAAACGAAAGGAAACATCTATACCGAGATAACAGCCTGACATCCTGCTCCCCTTAAGGCCCCCTCCCATCCGGTAAGGAGGCTGGTCTGTCTGGGTAGGTATTGTGAAAAGCGTTGACGAGTTTGAAGGCGGAGACATCCCGTGCGCGAACCCATTCGTCATCGGCAGGGGGGAAGTGTTTCCAGCGGATCAGGTATTGCAAGGCCCCGTGGTGTATGCGGGAATCGAGGATTTTGGAGACTTCGAAATGTTCCTCCCCCCCCCACCATTATGGGCTGTTCAGGAGGCGGCTCCGGGTGCCATTGCGGGGAAGCAACATGGGGCTTTAGAAGGCTGATATGGAAAACGGGGTGTACACGTCTCAGAGTTTTGGGGAGAGACAATTCCACTGTGACAGGATTTATGAGGCGGATGATGGGAAATGGGCCAATGTATTTAGCATTGAGCTTATGGCACGGACGGGTGGAGCGCAGGTTCTTGGTGGAAAGGTATACCAAGTTACCCACTTGCAGGTCCCTACCGGGGGAACGATGCTTGTCGGCTTGCGCCTTGTATTTGCGCTTGGCTCGGTCTAGGTTGCTAACCAGCCAGGGCCATGTTGTACGGAGGGTGTGTGCCCAAGAGGCAGTTTCGGCATCCCCCTCCCCCTCTAATCCGTCTATGGGGGTGATAGGACCGAAGTCCTGTCCATACACCGCATAAAACGGGCTGAAACCTGTGGACTGATGTACAGCATTATTGTAGGCATATTCTGCAAAAGGCAACAGTTCCACTTAGTCATCTTGGTGGTAATTGACATAACAGCGCAAATAGCATTCAAGTACAGCATTGACACGTTCGGTTTGACCATCCGTTTGGGGATGGTATGCACTAGACAACCCCTGCTCCACCCCCACCAATTTGAGAAAAGCTTTCCAAAACTTAGCAACGAAACTACTTCTGCGGTCGCAGATTATCTTGCGCGGAAACGAATGTAGTCTAAAGACATGTGACACTAAGAGGCGGGCCAACTTCTGAGCGGAGGGGATGCCCGCACATGGAACCAAATGTATTTGCTTAGAAAATAAGTCAGTGATAACCCATAACACAGTTTTTCCCCCGCTGAGAGGGAGATCCGTCATAAAATCCATAGCAATCACTTCCCAGGGTTTGCTGGGTATTTCAAGTGGTTGCAGTAGTCCTGGGGGCTTGCCTTGAGATCGTTTGACTGTGGCGCAAACAGGACAGCTGCGAATAAAAGAGTCAATGTCAGAACGCATTTCCCCCCACCAAAATTGTCTGCGCAACAGGTGAACGGTCTTTAGGAACCCAAAGTGTCCAGCTGTTTTTACTCCATGAGCCAAGTGTAAGACGTCTTTTCGGAGCGCTTTGGGCACATACAATTTTGAGTCTTTGTACCAAGAGCCTTCTTGTTCGATTACACCAGGAGGTAGGGTTTGAGCCGAGCGTTCCATAAGGCATTGTTCCCGAAGGGAATTTAAGAAAGATTCGGAGACGGGAACCCCCCCCTTGTTTACGGTAGTAGTAGGAGCAGTTATGGGGGTTGACAAGGGGGAAGCGCTTACATGCGGTGGTGTGCAGACTGCAGGCGGCTGGGCGGCCGGTTGGGTTGGAGGAGCTGGAGCGCCGGCTAACGTGTGTTTCCGTTGTGGGGGCAGCTGGGCGGCAGGTAGGGCTGGAGGAGCTTGCGCGCCGGTTATCGTGTGCTTCCGCTGGGGCAGCGTCTGGGATCGAGTTTGTACAGCCAGTACGGGCAGGGCTTCTCTTTGCGCGGGCGTAAATAAAGAGTCTGTTGGCCGATCTAGTTTCGCCGGGTATTGAGGCAACCGGGAGAGAGCATCTGCGAGAACGTTTTGTTTTCCAGGGACATGCTTCAGGACAAAACGAAACTGAGCAAAGAATTCCGCCCAACGCTGTTGTTTCGCGGATAACTTATGGGTTCCTGTGAGGGCGGCTAGATTCTTGTGATCGGTCCAAACTTCGAAGGGGACTTTAGACCCTTCCAGGAATTGTCGCCATAGAGTAAGTGCATGGTGAACGGCTGAGGCTTCTTTCTCCCAAATGGGCCAGTTCAATTGGGAGTGCGCAAATTTCTTTGAGAAGTAAGCGCAGGGGTGAAGGAGACCATCTGGTCCTCTTTGGAGTAGGGCCCCTCCCATAGCTACGTCGGAGGCATCAACTTGTGCAATGAACATTCAATTTGGGTCTGGGTGCCGTAGCACAGGTTCCGACGTGAAAAGGCGTTTGAGGGCTACAAAGGCGGTCTGGCATTGATCAGTCCACAGTATCTTAGCGGAGGGTAATGTAGCAGAGCTTCCTTTACCCTTGGTTTTCAGAAGGTCGGTGATGGGCAGCGCTATTTGGGCGAAGTTAGGGATAAATCCGCGGTAGAAATTAGCAAAGCCCAGAAACTGTTGTACTTGCTTGCGGTTGGAGAGAGGAGTCCAATCGAGGACGGATTGGACCTTGGCCGGGTCCATGCTAAGGCCATGGTGGGAGATTATATATCCCAAGAAAGTTATTTTGCTCTGGTGAAATTCGCATTTAGCCAACTTTGCAAAGAGTTGGTGATTGCGCAGGCGGTGCAGAATTTCTCGGACCAAAGTGACGTGCTCATCCATGGTTTTTGAATAAATAAGAATGTCATCCAAATAAACTACCACCCCGCGGTACAGTAAATCATGGAGGATTTCGTTGATGAGTTGCATGAAGACCCCCGGGGCACCTTTTAACCCGAAGGGCATCACAAGGAATTCAAACATTCCAAAACAGCTAGAGAAGGCAGTGAGGGGTTCGTCCCCCTCGTGGATACGGACGCGGTAGTAGGCTTCTACTAGGTCCAATTTGGAAAATATACGTCCCTCTTGTAATTGCCCCAAAATATCTGAAATTAGCAGTATAGGATAGGTGTTGGCTTGAGTAACTGCATTGAGTTTTCGGAAGTCAGTGCAGAGGCGTAGGTCGCCCTCCTTTTTTCGGACGAAAAACGCGGGGGCTGAGTTGGGAGCATTCGATGGGCGAATGAACCCTCTGGCAAGGTTTTTGTCCAAAAAGTCCCGTAGTACAGTGCGCTCGGAAGCGCTCATAGGGTAAATCTTACTCTTGGTTAATGTGCAGTCCTTTACCACCTCAATTGCACAGTCAGTGGCCCGGTGGGGGGGTAAGGCATCACATTCTTTAATGTTAAAGACATCCGCAAAGTCCTGGTATACATCAGGTAGGGATGGCGGTGGTGGGACATCGGAGATTAATGCCGGAGCGGGTGGAGACAGCACCGCAACTTGCTGTCGGTGCTGGTCGCATTTGGGGTTGGCAAAGGCGATAGTGTTCGTCTCCCAGTCTATACTGGGACTATGACCTTTAATCCAGTTAATTCCCAGGACCACTTCAAATCGGATAGGGGCTATGGTAAAGTCTATTTGCTCCCAGTGGGAGCCAATACCCATCGCCACTCCTATAGTGCGATGATCAACTGGGCCCCCCTTGAAACGGCTCCCATCCATTTGGGCAAATTGGACGGGGGCTGGTAAAGCCTCGGACTTGACTTTGAGTGCTGCAAATGTAGCCTCATTGATGAGAGTGCGACCGCAACCGGAGTCAATGAGTGCCTTAACGGGTAGTTGGGGACCACCTTCATAGTGTTGTAAAACTGCGTCCACATAAACGGTGGTTTCTACTTCCTTTACTTTAGTGGGAGCTTTCGGTTTAGCAGGAGATTCTGCAGAGGTCTGTGGAGACGCTCCACTCACCACAGACCGGAGCCGTTTTTTGACAAATCAAGGGGGGAATCCAGGTTTAAAGCTGGAGGATTCCATGGGTTCTCTTCGTCAGAAGAAGGAAAGTTGTCCCCCAATCGGGCATTTGTAATCCGGGACCCGGCGGGGTCATTCGATGTAGGAAGGATAGATGAGTCCTCAACGTGAAGTGCAGAGGGTGTGGGTCTTCCCGGCGCTGCGCTGCGGGTGGCCGCAGTGCCTCTGCGTTGAGGTCGTCCTCTAGCTCGGGCTGTCATGCTGGGACGAAAGGGTTCAGGGCGATGTGGGCAGACTGCTGCAAAGTGGCCCAGTTCCCCACAAGTGAGGCAAGCACCTCTTTGAAATCGGGTTTCGCGATCCTGGGGTGGACGCGCGGGTTTCCGTGGATTGGGGGGCGGTGCCTTGGGCTGGGGCTTTTGGACTCTTTTCTCCTTGTTTCTTTGGCGGACAAGGGAAATAAAGCGCCGGCGGCTTTCCACCTCTTCGGCTAATAGAATGCAATCCTTGAGGGTGTCGGGATCACCCCGCATATACGACCAGTTCAGAATGTCAGGGTGTAAGGCTTCCCTGAAATGGTGAATTAGGGTGGCTTCGGGCCAGCCCACAATTTTGCTTGCTAGTCTTTGAAATTCATCGGCAAACTCTCGAACTGGAGTAGAGCCCTGTCTTAGTTGTAGAAGCTCTGCTTTGGCTCGTTCCCCCAGAAAGGGGTCCTCAAACCTCCTCCGTAAGGCAGTCATGAAATTCTTGAGGGAACGGATAGAGCGGGATCGGGTGTCGAACTGGAGGACCATCCAGTCGGCTGCTTTACCTGTCAAAAGGGAAGCCACATAGCGAACCCGGCTGTCCTCTGTAGGGAAGAACTGTCCTTGTTCTCGCATATAGCTGTCCACCTGATGCAAGAAACAGGGCAGGGTTTCGAGAGATCCATCGTAAGTAGTTTTCAACTTGAGTTGTTTCCAAGGACCGGGCATGGGTTGGCCCGGGTTGAACGGGTGCCCTGGGTGCAGGTAAAACGGGACCTCCGGGAACCGGAGGTTGAACAGGCACATTAGTGGGTGGTTGGGCTGGCACTCCCTGAACCGGTACTGCGGCCCCCTGTGGAACGGGTTGTGCCGGGGTTGTCAGGGCCTGCTGTAACTGCCTGTTGTCCTGAAGCAAGCGTTCCATTAGCTCCTGGAGTTGATCTACACGGCCAGATAGCTCTCGATTCTGAGCTCGTAACAGGTGAACGTCCTCACCCGGGCCACCTGTACGATGAGGTTTGCTTGTCCTAAAACTTGTGGCCCATTGAGAACTGTCCCCATACAAGTCCTCTTCCTCAGACTCCTCGGAGTCTTGGCGTCGTTCCGCGAGGCGGCGTGCGCGTTGGGTCGTGCGCGACGGGGCAAATACCGGGGGGAAAGACAGACCCAATGGAGGACCACTCCTTCCGGAGTCTTTGGGGCGGCCGCCTGTCCGCGCCCGATCCGCAGCCAACTGCAGTTCTTTATCCCTTGCAGCTTGAGCCTCGGCTTCCGCCTTAGCCGCTTCAGCAGCTTCCCTATCCGCGAGAGCTTTTGCGCTTTCAAGTCTCAGAGCGGCAGCTGCGGTAATGTGCGGTAAAAGTTCCGTTTCCAGGAGCGTGAGTAGGGGGTCGGGATCCCCACCTAGCAATGGTTGCACTCGGACCGCGATCGCGGGTGCATCGGCCCCGAATGTCGAGGTCAAACGTTGAGCCAAGGTGGCTATCGTAGTATCCTTTGTACAATCCGCAAAGAGGAGGGCCGTCTGGATAGCGACCCTCTTGGCTTCAGCTTGACAGTCAGCTGCATTGGGTACCAACGAAAAACCTGCCGGTGCGGCTCCCGCCATGGTACCTTTCCCCAAGGCGACAGGACGCCTTAGAGCCGTGGATGAGAGAGTCTCACGGGCAATAAGCTTATCCAATAAATCGGTTAGTATTTGTAAGTCCTCAGTTGCCAGCCGGGCATCATCCAGCAACTGATCAAAATCCTGGAGGTCTAAACGAGCATTAGTATCCTCCGACGTTAACATCCAGAGAACCCTCACTAGAGATTGCCACTGTGTCTGGACCAGTCCACTCAAGCGGCAAACCTCTGAATTAGTCCTAAAGAGTTCAGCTACTATGTCCCGTAGAAGGGTATGATCCTCAGATGAGGACTCCAGGGTCCCAAGAAGTAGTAGTCACGGTTCACTCGGAGAGCGCCCTCCTAGCTCCCATCCGAGTGGCAGGCGAACCCTCCGGGGCTCCAGCCTGACTATAGAATCGATGAAGAAGAGTAAGGATAGCTGTCATAATGTGAGCTCTTGACCCATCGAACCAGAAATCACCACAGAGACAATCAGATTCCAAGCAGATGGCTTTACTGGTCAAATAGGCAATACAGTGCATTGAAGGCAAGATGACAGCTATGGTTTGTCTTTCCCGTTATTTGGAAATATAAGGCAGAGAAACGGCGGGAGATTACAAAGCATAAACAGAGCATTATTTCCCAGGAGTGGCGTTCCCAGGCTTTGGTATGTGAAGCCGTCCTTGAAGTCTGGACGGTTCAGCAGAGAAACGAAAGGAAACATCTATACCGAGATAACAGCCTGACACCAGGATTTTTATGGTGGAGAAAAAGGATGGGGGCTCCAGACCTATTATTGACCTGAGAGTCCTTAATAAATGTTTACGGATTTCAAAGTTCTGTATGGTTTCACTACCTTCTGTGATGGAGCTCATTTCCCTATACGTAGTTTGCGGTTTTAGACTTAAAAGACATGTACTTTCATGTGCCTATACACCCAGCCCACAGAAAGTACCTGATGTTCCGTTATGGGGAAGAGGTTTTTCACTATACAGTCCTTCCTTTCGGTCTTGCTACAGCCCCACGAGTATTCACAAAATGTATGGCTGTAGTGATGTCATACGTCAGGAGCAAGGGGTGTAGCATCTTCCCGTATCTAGACGACTGGCTCATCACAGCCGACAGTCCAGACACCCTGTCTTCCCATTTGGAGCTAGTACTGTTCACATGCGACAAGCTGGGCCTTATGGTCAATCTGAAAAAGTCTAAGCTGATGCCTTCCCTGAAGGCTCAGTTTATAGGGGCAATTCTGGATTCCAGCAAGGGGAAGGCTTTCCTTCCCCAGGAAAGAGTGTTAGCAATCAGACGCATGGTGCAACATTTCATGCAGTGTAGACATCAACCAGTCATTTCCATCCAGAGGTTGTTAGGCCTCATGGCCTCCACAACAGCCATCACCCCTTTCGCTAGATTACAGATGAGGGGGCTCCAGAATTGGTTTCTTAAGTCATTTGACTACTTCCGACACTCACAGTTGCATAGGCTTTCCATCCCAAGGGGAATCCTAAGATTTTTGCAATGGTGGCTCTCAGAGGCCAACCTCCTAATGGGTATGTCCTTCGGGTACTGGAACCCTGAGTTTACCCTAACTACAGATGCCTCCTTGGAGGGATGGGGTGGCCACTGTGAGGGTATGTCAATACAGGGTAGATGGGATACCAAGGAGTCATCCCTGCATATCAATATGTTGGAGTTACGGGCTGTTCGTTATGCACTTACCTCCTTTACAGATATCCTACGTGGGTCCAGGACTCTCCTTCAATCCGACAACACCTCTACGGTGTATTATATCAACAAGCAAGGGGGCACCGGATCCATCCCACTGTGTTTGGAGGCGCAGAGGGTTTGGCAGGTGGCCCTCTCAAACAGCATTCACTTAAGGGCCATACACATAGCAGGGGCACACAACACATGGGCAGACTGCCTCAGCAGACGGTTCCTCACAAATCACGAGTGGGAACTCCAGGAGGTTTTTCTGCATCCAGTCTCTCAGGAGTGGGGAGTCCTTCAGGTCGACCTGTTTGCTACCAGAGAGAACAAGAAGGCATAGGGGTTTTGCTCCCTGGAAGGGAACGACCCAGGATCTCTAAGGGATGCTTTTCAGATTACCTGGTCGGGCACCCTTTTTTACGCTTTTCCCCCCTTTCCCTCTACTGGGGAAGAGCAGGACAGATCACACATCATGCATATTGATAGCACCTCTGTGGCCCCTTCAGATTTGGTTCACGGAGCTGGTGCAACTAGCAGGAGGGACTTACAGAGCTTTCCCAAGGGATCCGGGGTTGCTCAGGTGGGGCACCCTCAATCACCACGACGTGGACAGACTACATTTAGCAGCGTGGAGGATAGAGTCCAACCGGAGGGGGGTCTCTCCTCCCCAGTGAAGGAGGTTATACTCCAAGCCAGAAAGCCCTCCACTCGCTACTCTTATGACAGAAAGTGGGAGAGATTTGGTAGATGGTCCAAATCATGGGAACTTTCTCCCTTTCTTTGCCTGCTTCCCCGTATTCTAGATTACTTGCTGGAGTTTACCAAGACAGGCCTCACAGTTTCCTCCGTGAGGGTACATTTAGCCGCAATTTCAGCTTTTCATGATAAATTGGAGGGTTACATCTCTTTCTCACACCTTCTATCCAAACGCTTCCTAAAAGGGCTCAATAACTTGTTCCCTCCGACGCCCTTGGTGCTGGCCAAACTCATGCTGCCTCCATTTGAACCCGTGGCCCATGTTCACCTGTCACTGCTTTCGGTCAAGGTGGCATTCCTAATAGCTGTCACCTCCACCAGAAGGGTGGGAGAGTTAGCAGCACTTAGAGTTGATAGCCCTTTCCTCAAGGTGTATAATGAGAGGGTGGTCTTGCATCCCAGCCTCAAATTTAAGCCCAAGGTAGTCTCCGGTTTCCATATGGCCCAAGACCTGGTACTCCCAGTCTTTTTCCCAAACCCGACTTCTCCAGCTGAGAAGACCCTTCACACTCTTGATGTCAAGAGGGCCATTTTGTATTACATGGACCGCTCAAAGCATTTTAGGAGATCAAAAGCTCTTTATTTGCTACCAAGGACCCAAGAAAGGGAAGTCCACATCCCCTCAGTCAATAGCTAGTTGGGTTGTTTCGGCGGTACGGTCCGCTTACAAGAAAGTGAACAAGACATGTCCATTAGAAGTCAGGGCCCACTCCACCAGGGCCCAGGGCTCTTCCGCTGCTCTTCACAGACAGGTTCCCATCTGTGACATCTGTAAGGCGGCGACGTGGTCGAGCGAGGATACGTTCATCAGACACTACGCCTTAGAGTTACAGGCAAGAAAGAATGCTGAAGTGGGAAAGGCGGTCCTCTAGATGTTGTTCTCCTAGATCGACACCCACCTCCAGATGTGAGTAGCTTGTTAAATTCCCACATGTGGGGCTGCACCAAAGACTGAAGATGAAAACAGAGTTGCACTTACCTGTAACTGCTGTTCATTGAAGTCTTCGGTGCAGACACACATCCCTCCCTCCGACCCCACTGTCGACCTACAAAAAAAAAAAAAAGAATAAGAACGAGAATGTCAAAGGGAACACTGAATGAGTTACAAGACCTGGTCAGATTCTGCAGCAAGATTCGCCGCAGTGACAAATACGGGCTAATTATCCGCTGATTGGTAGAGGTCAGCGGCGGGCGAGGAACTGAGGAGGGAGGGGATGCCCCGCCCAGGAGCATGTGGTGGTTTCGGCTGGAAGCCAGCCGGCCTGCCTGCCAAAGGGAGGGGCATCCCCAATTAGAGGTCTGAGGCTAATAAAAGTTTCCAGTGGCAAGCCTGCGTGCAGGCGCAGTCCCACATGTGTGTCTGCACCGAAGACTTCAATGAACAGCAGTTACATGTAAGTGCAACTCTGTTTTCCGTGGAGGTTTTTAAGAAGAGGTTAGATGGCCATCTGTCAGCAATGCTGATTCTGTGACCTTAGGCAGATGATGAGAGGGAGGGCATCTTGGCCATCTTCTGATCACTGGGGGTGTGTGGCGGGAGAGGTAGTTGTGAATTTCCTGCATTGTGCAGGGGGTTGGACTTGATGACCCTGGCGGTCCCTTCCAACTCTATGATTCTATTATTCTAGTGTGTGTGAAAAGGATCTTGGGGACTTAGTAGACCAAACACTGAACATGAGTCAGTAGTGTGATGCGGTAGCTTAAAAGGCAAACGGGATCCTGGGCTGTATCAACAGAAGTATAGTGTCCAGATCACGCGAAGTGATGGTATCGCTTTCCTCTGCTCTGATTAGACCTCACATAGAGTATTGTGTTCAGTTTTGGGCACCACAATTAGTAGACAAGACTGAGAGGGAATATGATAACCATCTTCAAGTACTTGAAGGGCTGTCATATAAAGAATGGTGCCAAGTTTTTTTGTTTTCTGGTGCCGGGTTTCCGTAAACAGATTCATCCGCCTCAAGCGTTTCCGAATGGAGACCCTCAGGTCTATTATCAAAACACTGCGGCCACAGGCATACCTGATATCAATAGACCTGATGCATACTTGCACATACCAATACATCCGCTACATCACAACCCACATCCGCTACATTGCTTTGCCCACAACCATCAACACTTCCAGTTTCAAGCTCTCCCATTCGAACTGTCATTGGCACCAAGGGTGTTCACGAAGGTCCTCGTCACACTGTTACCCCATTTGAGGGAACGGGATACACATCTTTCCCTATCTATACGACATCTTGGTTAGCTCACCGTCAGAACAGTTGGCAAACCTTCATACAGCAACAGTCCTGCAAACCCTGGAATGACAAGGCTTCCTGGTGAACCTGAGCAAGAGCAAGCTCACCCCCTCTCAGACTATCCACCACCTAGGAGTTGTTATCGACACAACTCGGAACATGATTTTCTTATCACAAGTATCCACGATAGTGAGATTAGCAAAGAGCTCCATCTCCTCCAGATGAATGGGCCTCTCAGCCCTCGTCAGGCTACAGGGACCAATGGTATCCTGCATAGGATCAGTCCCATGGGCTTGGTTCCATATGCGCATGCTGCAATGATTCCTGAAACCTCACCAGATCCAAATACTACAGAAGAAGAACTCACGGCTGACCTTGACAGGTCCAGTAAAGGACAGTCTCAGATGGGGGTCCAAGGCATCCAACCTCTCCAAGGGTCAAGCTTACCTGCAAAGCTCCACGACTCAAATATTCACGGATGCCAGCCTGGAAGGCTGGGGAGCGACTCTCCATCAACACATGGCCCAAGGCCCATGGAATCAGAAGGAAAAAAGACTTCACATAAACAGGCTAGAATTGGGAGCAATTCTAATGGCACTTTTGAAGTTCCAGCCAATGATCTAAAACCATCACGTCTTAATCAGAACAATGTCTCGGTGAAGGCTCACTTAAACAAACAAGGAGGGTCTCGTTCCTTGTCTCTGCACACCGAATCCACAGTCATCTTGACCTGGGCAGAAAAACATCTAGCCTCCCTGAGGGCAAAGCATATCAAGGGCGCCTTGAACTCCCAGGCAGACTGGCTCAGCCGTCAACAAGTGGATGAGGGAGAGTGGGACATAAAGAAGCAGATCTTCTATCAAATAGTAAGAAGGTTCAGCCTTCCGTCAGTAGACCTTTGCATCGCTGAGCAACCATCAGACCCTGAGGTTCTTCTCAAAGATCACACATCCGAGAGCAGAAGGAGTGGACACACTGGAATCTCCTTGGCCAAAGAAACGTCTGTATGCCTTCCCTCCTCTCCCAATAATCCCGAAGGTCCTAAGGAAGATCCAAAAGGAGAGGGGCCACATCATCTTCATCACCCCACATTGGCCCCACAGCCATGGTTCCCAACGCTATGGGAGTTATCTGTGCAGGATCCCTGGCACCTTCCAGCAGTCCCAGACCCGCTCCACCAGAGTCCCTTGATGCATCCGGATCTGGCGTGGCTGCAACTGACCGCCTGGGCCTTGAGAGGCAGTGGTTGCTAGAACTAGGATACTCTTCAGAGGTGCATTTACAACTTCACCTGGAAGACCTTCGCCTGGTGGTGTAAGAGTAAGCACCTGGACCTGTTACGGATCACCATGGGCAACCTATTAGAATTCCTTCAAGAGGGACTACTACGAAGCGTGAAATCTACATTGCCAAGTGTCTGCCATAGCTACTGTAATCCTGCAATTAGATGGTTAGCCCACCACCAGACATCCACACGTTACCACCTTTCTAAAAGGAGTGTCTGCTATCTCTCCTCCGGTAATTCATAGGTTTCCCACTTGGAGCCTACGTGTAGTACTAAGGGCTCTAACAAAGCCCCCATTTGAGCCTCTTAGGGAAGTGCTTTTAAAGTTTCTCTGGATGAAGTTCCAAAAGTCAATTCAAAATTTCACAGGCAACAGGAGTTACATCTGCCATCCTTTTGTCCTCATCCCTCTCACCCAAAAGAAAAAAATTGGTACACTTTGGACCTGAGGAGAGCTCTTCGTATTGACCTAAATCAGTGATGGCGAACCTTTTAGAGACCGAGTGCTTAAACTACAACCCAAAACCCACTTATTTATCACCAAGTGCCAACACGGCAATTTAACCTGAATACTGAGGTTTTAGTTTAGAAAAAACAACTCATACATCTTTTGTCTTAAAAGAAAAACACAATAACAGAGCTTTCAATTATACAAACAACTTTTTATGGAAAGGTAAAAGTTTGCATTTGGCATGCTTTTGAACAATCTAGTCCAGCTCCTGTATGTGGCCCACATCTATAATAAGGAGGTAGCACATACCCATCAGGGCTAGTAACCCGTGATGGACTTTTCCTCCAGAAATTAGTCCAATCCCCTCTTAAAAGGCATCTAGGCTAGATGCCATCACCACATCCTGTGGCAAGGAGTTCCACAGGTTAATTACATGCTGGGTAAGTGGGTGTTCCTCTTTTATTGAGCAGAGGGAGAGTAACTGGTCCTCCGCACCCCAGCAGTGTCTTTTCTGGCTACACAGTAGAATTCTTAGGTTCAAGAGTTTGGCAAAAGCGTAGCAAGTTACAAAAACGTTACCCATTCCAAAAGCGATGATGCACATCAGTTCAGCATTCAATAAATGTTCCAAGAGTTCCGTTTGGCATATCCCTGCCCCAGGAATCAGATGGATTGATGGTATCCGACATGCTGTCCGCGTGTCCAGACCACCACACGCACAGTTGTGTGTGTTCCTCTTTTATTTTCCAGGATCTCGGGGGAGGGGGGAGTTCAAACCTCACTGAGATTCCGGAGATGCCAACTGACTGAAGATTGGTGACATCCGGTTTGCAACAGAAAACACCAAGGTGACAAATGCTTACAGAGCAGATCACCTGGGGTTCCCTGAGGCAGAATAAGAGTTAATTGCAGGACCATTTGTTACTATGACAACAAGTGGTCCTGCGGATGGGGGAAGTAATTGCATTTTTTACCAGAGTTAATTGAGCCGCATCCTGGAATGTCTTGCAGTTTGATTTCCCCAGCCAGGCTGAAGGCCTAGACCAAAGATTTTTCAGCAACAAGGAAGGGGGGGGGGTCCCATTTCTTTGACACGCCTTACCCCAGACAGGGGAGGGAGGAAGCGCTCCCATTGGGCTGCTGGGCAGAGGAGGGGGTGATGTGAGAAATGCCCTCAGGCACGCATGGAGAGGGGTGCAGCCTGGCCTCTTATCCCTCTGGCTTTCTAGTAATGAACTCAGGCAAACTGTGCTGGGGTGACGGCGTGCGTGCCCACAGAGAGGGCGAGGAACAGAGCAGGCGGGGAAGAGCTTGGTCGCCCTGGCCAGCTGGCGACCAGCCTTCCTGTGGTCCCCACTCTCTTCCCCGCCAGTCAGCTGATGGGCAGGGAAGAGAGCAGGGGGGAAGAGCCCAGTCACCCTGGCTGGCCAGCGACCGGCCTTCCTGTTGTCCCTGTTCTGTTTGCCACCCATCAGCTGATGGGCGGGGAAGAGAGTGGGTGGGGAAGAGCCCAGTTGCCCTGGCCGGTCAGCAACCGGCCTTCCCGCTCCCTTCCCCTCCAGCTAATGGGTGGGGAAGAGAGCCGGTGGGGAAGAGCCTGGCCCTTGCCGGCCGGTGACTGGTCTTCCCATGGTCCCCGCTCTCTTCCCCGCCCATATTTTGTACACGCTCCCATGTATAAGACGACCTCTGATTTCTTAATTTTGGGTTAAAAAAATAGGGGTCGTCTTATACATGGGGGCGACTTATACACAGAAAAACTGGAGAACGGGGCGGTCCTAGCCCAGGGGACAGGAAAGGAAAGTGAAACCTTTAGATCCATGTTGGCGAACCTATGGCACGCGTGCTGACTCCGGCACACGTAGCCCTCTCTGCCGGCACACGCAGCTCAGCTGGGCGGCGGGGGCCCCGCCCCTTTCTCTGGACTCCCCGCCACCCAGCCTTTCCCCTCTCCCTCCCCCCCCTCCCCGGCCAAAAACCCCTTTGCAGGCACACAAGGCGGCTGCCGCCCTCCAGCCCCCTTCTCCTCCCTCCCCCCCTCCTCCAGCCCCCTTCCCCTTTTCCAGCCCCCTTCCCCTTCTCCCTCTCCCTCCCCCCCTCCCCGGCCAAAAACCCCTTTGCGGGGCGCACGAGGCAGCAGCCGCCTCACGTGCCGGCCCTCCAGCCCCCTTCCCTTTTTCCCTCCGTGCCTTCCGTGGGCAAAAAACCCTTTTCCTGGGCACGCAAGGTGGCTTTCCTGCAGCCCCCTTTCCCCTCTCCCTCCAAAACCCCTTTCCTGGGCGTGCGAGGTGGCAGCACGCCGGCCCAGAAGCCCCATTCTCCCCCCCCCCGCCAGAAGCCCCTTTCCTCAGCTTACGAGGCTGCAGCTGCCTCTCATGCTGGCCCAGAAGCCCCCTTCCCCACCAAAAACCCCTTTCGTTGGCGCTCTAGGTGGCTGCCGCCTCGCTCACCAGCCCAGAAGCCCCCTTCCTTCCCTTGCCAGAAAGCTCTTCCTTTCTTCCTTTCCTTTCCTTTCCTTTCCCTCCCTCCCTCCCTCCCTCCCTCCCTCCCTGAAAACTTTCCTGATTCCAGCAAATGCCTGCTAGGTCTCTCCAGGACATCCTCAAGAATGGAGAATACAGCCCTCCCACAACTGGTAGACTGCCTCTGAATGTGAAGGTACCACTATGGATGTCTGGTTCCCAGCTATATTAGTTCTAATGCAGTTTTTGTTCTAATGCCGTTTTTGCAGGCAGCGCGGAGCAGTTCAAAGGCCCCTTCCACTTCCCTGGACTCCCCGCTGCCCGGCTTTGAACTGCCCCCCCTTCTTTGGACTCCCCGCCGCCCGGCTTTGAACTGCCCCCCCTTCCCTGGACTCCCCGCTGCCCAACTGGGAGTCCAGGGAAGTTGTTTTTCCTAAACTAAAACCTCAGTATTCAGGTTAAATTGCCGTGTTGGCACTTTGCAATAAATAAGTGGGTTTTGGGTTGCAGTTTGGGCATTCGGTCTCTAAAAGGTTCGCCATCACTGCTTTAGATCCTGCTACTGTACCATGGGCCTGGTCAGAACTGGGCCCTTGAGTCAATGGTTAAATGTGTCCTGAATGCCGGTAGACCTGAGGGCCAGAGGCGGGTAGCGGAGTTGAATGGTGGTTCGAGGGTCAATACTGGGCTGTTCCAGATCTGGGTTTAAAGTCAGTATCATAAGCAAAGTCCAAATTCCAAGTCAAAGTCCGTTCCAAGGTAAAGGCTACAAGAGTATCAGGAGATATCAGAGTTTAAAGATAACACAGGGTGGTAGTAACAAGTTGTTCCCACACTGGTCTGGATGGTAGTGTCTGCATAAATAGGATTAGGGTGAACCAGCTGTTGCTTGTTCCTCTGACTCAGCATTCCCTGCTGTGTGAAACGTATTAGCCTCATCACTGTCAGCAGGGCGTGCTCTTTGCTGGGCCTGCAGTTTAACACTCCTTCTACACTCATGAAGGAGTGCTCTGAACCATTGGTGGCCTTGCCCCAGTGACTTTGATGGGCTCTCTAGTGACACTGTCTGTGGCTGACCCTCTGACACAGGTGAGTCCCCTCCTCTGGGCAGTTGTAGGCACGGAGAGAACTCATCTGTCTGTCACTGCTCACTCAGCCTGCTGCTGTTCCTCCCTTCCACTACCTGCTGCTTCAAGGTCCTCGTGTGAGAAAGTCTCAGCAGGCTGCCCCATGACAGTATCTCCCCCAGCCCCCCCCACTCAACGAGGCAGGAACTAGTTTCTGGGGGTATGCTTGGTGGAAGTGGCATAGAAGGTTCTGTGCATGAAGATGGTCCTCAGGATCCCAGGAGTTGTCCTCACCTGCATCAGGAGTCCAGCATGTCAGCTACTTCGTATTCCTCATGACCTTCCATGATGACTGGGACTGGTGCTGAGGTGTGCAAAGGATGTGGAGGAGCCATTGGGATCAACAATGAGCGGTGGAAGACTGGGTGGATGCGCATTGACAGGGGCAAGAGTTGCTGGGATGCTAGGGGGTTGATGCGCACTGTGATCTGGAAAGGGCCGATGAGCCAGGCGTCCAACTTTCATGAGGGTCAGTGGCTGCGGAGATGGTGGGTGGACAGCTATACCTGGTATCCTACATGCAAGTCCTCACCAGGCCTGCGTTTCCGGTCAACGGCCTCCTTGTAGGCCATTTGGCCTGTTCTGTCTGCTCCTGGACGACCAGGTGGAATGCCTGTAGTTCCAGGATGAACTTGTTTGTTGCAGGAATGGGCTAGATTGGAACCTTCTGTGGGAAGAATTGTGGATGAGTCCCATAGTTTGCCATGAATGGCCTTTGCCAGGTGGACGCATGGACGGCCCAGTTATCCTGTTGGTGGTTGCTGTAGCACCGCAGGTACCTTTTCAAGCGTGGTGTTAGTCTGTTCTGTCTGGATGTCTAATTCAGTATGATGAGCAGAGGAGAGATCCGCCTGAATGCCCAGGAAGGAATGTAGTGCACCTAAGAAGCAGGATGTGAATCGCACACCTCTGTCTGAGATCAGGTGTGCTGGTAGCCCATGCAGTTGGAAAACTTGTTGTAGGTATACGTGGGTGGTTTCGCAGGCAGAGGGGAGGCAGTGGCAAGGAATGAAGTGGGCCATCTTGGTGAAAAGATCAACAGTCACCAGAATGCAGGTGTATCCCTGGGAACTTGGTAGCTCATAAGAACATAAGAAAAGCCATTCTGGATCAGACCAAGGTCTATCAAGTCCAGCAGTCTGTTCACACAGCGGCCAACCAGGTGCCTCTAGGAAGCTCACAAACAAGACAACTGCAGCAGCATTGTCCTGCCTGTGTTCCAAAGCACCTAATATAATAGGTATGCTCATCTGACCCTGGAGAAGTCCATGTTGCCGGCATGAGAATGGTGGGAAGAATTCAGAGGACAGGGACTGGGAGGAAGAAGCACTTGATCCTATGATCTGTTCCGAATTGTTTACCCAAGCTTAAGAGATCAGCGGGACAGAAGGCGGCATGGTATAGCCTGATCTCCTTGGAACTTAGAAGCTAAGCAGGGTCAGTATTTGGAAGAAAGACCACCAAGGAAGTTTCTGCAGAGGATGAAATCTAGAGATGCCTATTGCCACAGCCCCTCAGGTGTGGGTAAGGGCTATAGCAATCCTGGCAGCTTACGCAGCAGGTCTTTTGCCTGATGACACATGCCACAGGATTGGACGTACTTGGTGATGTCAGCCTGAATTCTGACCCAACAGAATTCCCAGGTCAACAAATGGAGGGTTTTGTACCACCCGAAATGGCCAGTGGGTTTGACATCATGGGTCACCCAGAATATCTCCCCTTGATGTTCCCCAGGCAGTACATAGATACGGCTGGGATGTGTTAGCCCCCCTTGCTGTACAGCGAAGGCCGTGCCCATCCCTGGCACAGATGTCTAGAGGGTTTGCAGCTGCTTCTGTGTGAGGGGGTCCTGTTTTTGCTGTACCTGGATTTGTTCCTGAAGTGAGTTGGAGGGGTGTGCTGCAGCAAAGGTTTCCGGTGGCACGATGGTTGCTAGTGGCTGGTCCTCCACTGGGGATCTGGCATACTCTGGCTTCTGGAAGAGGGCATTGGCCCACTTGTTTTGGGCACTGGGGATATATTGGATCTGGAAGTGGAACCGGGAGAACAAGGACTGTCGTTTGTTCAGCCTTTTCATGGTTTGCAGGTGTTCCAGGTATCAGTGGTCTGTTCACACCAGTACTGGATGGCGAGCTCCCTCCAAATGATGCCTCCAGACCTCAAATGCCACCTTGATTGCTAGTAGCTCCCTCTCCCTGATGGTATAGTTCTGCTCTGCCAGTGTGAATTGTCAGGAGCAGTAGGCACAGGGGCATGGCAATTCGTCAGGATTTCTCTGCTGGGACAGGACAGCCCCCAGGGCAGGGCTGGGCTTGTCGGTCTCCACTATGAAACCCATTCTGGGTGGCAACCTGATGGGTTTGGTGGCAACCTGATTTTTCAGGTGCTGGAAAGCCTGCTGGACTTCTGGGGTCCACTGGAACTGCTCCCAAGGTCGTAACAGTTGAGTCAGGGGGACGGCCAGGGTTGCGAACCCAGGAATGAACTGCTGGTAGTAGTTTGCAAACCCCAGGAATCACTGCATGTCCTTCCGATTCCGTGGAGCCTGTTAGGTTTGTATTGCTTCCATCTTCTTAGAGTCCATCTGAATCCCCTGGGGCAAGATGATGTGGCCCAGGAACTCTACAGAGGATCGGTGGAATGCACAGTTCTCTAGCTTGGCGTACAGGCCATGTTGGTGAAGGTGCTGCAGCACCGTGCATACATGAACCTGGTGTTCAGCATGGTCCCTTGAGTAAATCAGGATGTCATTGAGGTAGATGATGACTTACTGGTCCAGCAGGCCCTGAAAGATGTCATTCATAAACCGTTGGAACACCGCCGGTACGTTACACAGGCCGAAGGGCATGACCAGGTACTCAAACTGCCCTTACCTTGTGCTGAACGCCATCTTCTACTCATCCCCGCTCCGGATGCACACTAAATTATAGTCCCCTTGCAGATCCAGCTTGGTGTAGAGGGTAGCTCCATGTAAGCGTGCCAAAAGTTCAGAGATCTGTGGCAGCGGATACCGGTCACTCACCATGATTTTATTCAGATTACAGTAGTCATTGCAGAGCCGTAGTTCTCCGCTCTTCTTCTATACAAATAGGACAGAGGCTGAAGTTGGCGAAGTGGACGACCGGATAAAACCCTGTTGCAGATTTTTATCCAGAAATTCCCAAAGGGCCTCTCACTCAGGTTCAGACAAGGAGTATAGGCGTCCCATCAGTAAGGGAGCCCCAGGGACCAGGTCAGTTGCACAGTCATAAGGTCGGTACGAAGTTAATTGATCAGCCCCTTTTTCTTTAAACACGTCCGCAAAGTCCATATATGGGGCTGGTAGGCCAGGTAACTCCAGATGGGGTGCAGCCCCCAGGACTAGTCCTGGTGTCTGATGGGGACAAGGTCTCTGAAACTGGAGCCTTAGTGCCTCCACCGGATAACAACCATGAAGAGCTAACCAAGGCATGCCCAACATAATCTGGAAGCGGGGCATCCGAACCATGCTCCAGGTGGTGCTGTATCTGCAAGGTGAGTGTTTGCATTTCCTAGGCCTGATAGTAGAAGATGACCGTCAATGTCCTCCACCAGGGTCGGAGTCTCCTTAACCTGCAGTAGAACCTGGTGCTGTGCCGTGAACATCTCATTGATAAAGCAGCACAATGCGCCTGAGTCCACCATGGCATTGACCTGGAGACGATGCCCATTCAGCAAAATTGGGTCTACTGGAACCAGGAGCTGCCCTGCTCCTGGCTTGTCAGGGCCACTGTGGTTGGCTCCATGCTGTTGCTTCTCCGGGCATAATGCCCAGGTGCTCTGCAGTACAAACAGAGGTCCTGAGTGCACTGCTTCTTTTCTCTGTAGGGTCGAGCAGCCCCCAATTGCATAGGTTTACCAAGGTCTCCTGCAGTGGGTACTGGGGCCGGGTTACTGGAACTGCTGGATAAGCTTCCCAGGACCCCAGATCTCTGCTACACCTCTTCCCGGGCCTGCTTCCGGACCTCCAGCCACCCACTGATGTGGAGGCACAATACGATCAAGACTTGGAGGGTTGCACGGCGGTCGATTCATGCCAGTTCATCAAGGATCTCATCCGAAGGTCCCTGCAGGTACTGGTCCATGAGAGCTGCTTCATTTCATTCTAGGTCTTGTGAGGGTTTCCAACCTCCCTGGGCAGTTTCCATAAAATCACTTGCTAAGACGACCATTCAGAAACAAGTAAGTTTATTAGAACGCTTCAGGTATGACTGGGCCCTTACAGGGTCAAAGTTGCAAGTGCTAGCATTTCCAAAGAGCAAGACTATAAACAATTCTACACAGCAGATGTCAGTTGTATGTTTTGAGAACCACCAGATAACCGTGTCAGGCCATGCCTTGCACAAGAACATCAAAAGGTCCCAAGAAGCTCGTTATTGCAATCTACAGAAGCCAAGGCCAGGGAAGCGGGAGGGAGGGAGGGCATGGGAGTCAGCATGACATTCCAGCTCGGGGCCTGCTTCGGTTTTACAACACCAATAGCCTGAGCCACAGTTAGCAACGGTCTGCCTTGCTGCTTATACGAGCAAAAGCGGAAGCACATGGAAAAGAAGCATCGCACTTCCTCACAGGTCTTGGGCCAGCAATTAGAACTCAGTGGCGTACCTGGACACGGTTCCATTGCTCTGTTTCAGGCGCTGAAAACGCAAGTTGGCATCTTCCGCCTTTTGCGGATTTAGGAAGGCTCCCTTGATGTGGGTCAGAAACTCTGCAAAGTCGCTCAACAGAAGAGACTGACCAAGTAGCAAGGGGGTAGCCCATTTAGCTGCCTGCCCCTTTAAGAGGCTGATGATAAAGCAAACCTTGGTCTTGTTATCTGGGAAGTCACAGGCCCAGAGCTCAATATATAGCTGGCATTGAGCCAGGAATCCCTTCATAATTCCTCCAAACTTCTTTGGCGGACTCATTGGGCATTTCCCTGAAGGGAAGGGCATGCCTGATGCTGGCTGCTGCTGCTGCAGGAGCTGAGTCCAGGCACTGAAGAGTTGGATAATGTGGTCCTGCAATTCTTCATTCTGGGCAGGCAGGCAGGCTGGCTGCAATGGCATCTGGCTCCATTTCGTAGTTGCATGTGTGTGTGCTGTGGTGGGAACAAAATGTCCTGAATGTTGACAGACCTGAGGGCCAGAGGTGGGTAGCGTAGTTGAATGGTGGTTTGAGGGTCAATACCGGGCTGTTCCAGGTCTGGGTCCAAAGTCAGTATCAGAAGCAAAGTCCAAATTCCAAATCAAAGTCCGTTCCAAGGTTAAGGCCACAAGAGTATCAGACGATATCAGAGTTCAGTGAGAACACAGGGTGGTAATAACAAGTTCCCACACTGGTCTGGATGCAAATGCCTGCATAAATAGGCCTAGGGTGAACCAGCTGTTCCTCGTCCCTCTGACTCAGCATTCCCTGCTAGGTGAAGCTCATTAGCCTCAACACTGTCAGCAGGGAGTGCTCTTCGCTGGGTCTGCAGTCTAGTACTCCTATGATCGTGTAGGAGTGCTCTGAACCGTTGGCACCTCTGCTCTACCAGCTTGGGGGGGGGGCTCACTGGTGACACTGCCTGAGGCTGGCCCTCTGACACAGGTGTCCTCTCCTTTGGGTGGTTGTTGGCACAGGGGAAACTCATCTATCTGTGACTGCTCAGCCTGCTGCTGTTCCTCCTTTCCACTGCCTGCTGCTTGAAGGTCCTCCTAGCCTGAGGAAGCCTCAGCAGTCTGCCCCATGACAAAATGGCTAAATTCTCCTCTTGAATGGTGTCAGTGGCTGCCGTCACATGTAGTCTATAAGGCATTACATTCATACTGAGCTGCCTCCCCAAACCCTGCCCTTCCTAGGCTCAACCCCTAGCATCTTTCCCCTCCCCCACTGCTGGGACACAGCTGGAGGAAGCCAAGGACTTCTCTTCAAAGCCGGGCTAGGAGCAAAGCAGAGAAGTTCTTTCATTGCATCTGTTCACCCAGTTGGTGTCTGGAGAAAGAGATGCTGGGGCAGGAAGTAAAACACTGCACTTTATGTCCCAACATCACTTCTCCCCTCCAGCAGCAAACTGAATGCAGCAAGTACCTGTCTCCCCTTTATTTCCTGCCATGGCTTTGAGGAGTAGTGCTTGGCTTCCTTGTGCCAGTTGAGGGGAGGGAAGGAAGGAAACACAGAGAGTCAGTATGGCAAATGCCAGGCAGGGAGTAAAACATCTTGGGCTTCTTGGGAGGGAAGACCTGGGGGAGAGTTTGGTTTGCAGAAGCCGTGATCAGCAGGGTTCGGCGTCATCGCAGGGTCTTCCTTTCCCAGTTTTTGACATAGCAAAGGGGTTCATGAGCTTGCATTATATTATATATGAATTATAGATCTCGTTATACTTTTCAGCCTCCCTTTCCAGTGTAACAGTATGGGAATGAGAAGCTTTCCGTTCTCTCAGTATGCTTCCCCCCCCTTCTGCCTTTGACATCCTGCTTAGAATTTTAAATACTTAAGCTGTACCTGAAAGGAAATGGCCTGATTTGCCTGGATTGAGCCAGAGCTTCTACTGTTTGAGACCACAGCCATTGCCAGGGAGGAAGCAGCTGACTGTCAGGGTGGGGGTGGGTGGGGGTGGGGTTTCCTAGGAGAAGATCCGGGCTATCTTGTTATGACATTACTGCTGTTTTTCCTGCGGTGATTCTATCCCTACCTTGCCCTGTATTATTTTGAAACTTATAGCAAAAGCCCCCACCTGTGTGTGAGATAGCTGCCCTCTTTGTGCTGACATATCACCTCACCTTATGGACCCAGCTCCCAGTCTGCGCTGCCCCTTCCCCCCAGAAACTGGAAATAGGGTGTTTGTGTTTGTTTGCCAAGCACAATTGACACCTATCCCACCCAACCCTTCCTCGGTGCTGCCATGGAATGGATCTCCTTGCTGTTCTGGCTACCTCTTTCTAAATCAGTGTTGTTTTCTGACTGGGTACCAGCTTTAAGTTATAGTCACATCTGTGCTATTGTCTATGGATTTGGGGTCCCGCAAGATTTCAGAGGGAATCCTGTTCTAGGCCCCTTTCTTGTTGCAAAAAATTACAGCTCATCTTGCACAAGGCTCCCCTGCTGCATGTGTTTGTTTAAAGTGTTTCCATTATGCATTTATATAAGTGTATTCAAGGTGGTTTACAATGAAAGCAATAAAGCATCTACAATAATAACTAAAGCAAAGGACAAATAATAAAGCCGCAGGAAAGATGTACTAGGTGGGAAAACACTGGCTAGTTTCCAAAAGGCGTTTCCTCAGCTCTGACGACAGTCATCCCCCAAGCAGAACAACTGCCAGCCGCCGTGGGGTGCAGGAGGGGGTGCCAAGGGGATGCTGTGAGTTCCGCACTCTTCTCCTGCTGCCTCTCCAGCCCTGTTCACACGAATGCACCTACAACCTGCATGTACATACATATGAAAGAAAGAGCCAGGACGCACTCATTTTACAAATTAAATTGGGGGCCAGTGCTCAGATAAATGTGCTGTTTGTATCACGTGTTCAACTGTACATGCATTGAATGTAACATGAGATTACCCAATTCACATATCAAGAAGAATCAAGTGTTCACAGTACATCGATTGTATGTGCATTCACTGTAACTTGAGAGCCAGTGTGGTGTAGGGTGTCAGACTAGGATCAGGGAGATCCCCAGTTGGAATCCCCACGCTGCCATGGAAGCTTGCTGGGTGATCTCAGGGCAGACACACACTCCCAGCCTAACCTACCTCACAGGGTGGTTGTGGGGATAAAATGGAGGAGAGGGGAATGATGTGAGCCACTTTGGGTTTCCATGGTGGAGAAATGAAGTGGAGAACAGGGCTTCAGGTGTCTGGGAATGCAAGTGGGTAGAAGCTGGATTTCTAGTCTGGCCTCAGCCAGGTCTCTCCAGCCCAAGTTAGGGGCTAGAGAGAAGTCCAAGCTGTTCATGAGCTTGTTTTCAGATGGTTCTCCACAGAGGCTAATGCTTCAGTCCCCAGCCACTGCTGTCCCTTGCATGGCTTAACTGAAATGCACAATAGACAACCCTCAAAAATAATTGTATTCAACCAGCCTATGTTGGTGAATGGTACAGCTTTTTGTTGCACGGAGACGACTGGGATGCCTTCTTTTGAGTCAAGCCATGGGTTCCATTTGCCCAGCATGGGCTCCTCCTTCCCATGAAAATGCCTCTCTCTCTCCTTCCAAGTTGCTCAGGGCAGCATATATCTCCCCTTCCCGCCACTATTTTGTCTTCATGACAACCCTGTGAGGTAGGTTAGGCTGAGAGGATTTAGCCCAAGGTCACCCAGTGACCTTCTGTGGCTGAGTGGGGATTTCACCCCAGGTCTTCCCTGTCCTTGCCTGACATTATGTCCTTTAATGTAAGCACTTGTTCCATAGGGTTCCCAATAGCCACACCAGGAGACTAGTAGTCCCAAAAGAGTTGGTTTATTGGTAACATAGATCAGCAGAGCTTAGGAATCGAAAGACAGCAATGAGGGGGAAATGGTATGCACTTGATTATATGAGAACACTACAAAAACAGGAGCACTACAGTTACATGAGATAAAATCAAACAGCTTAGACACACCAAGGCTCCCACGGGCACCCGCTAGCTTCAAAGGGAACAGGAATGCAATTGTTAGAGAAACAGTCCTTGAACGGGAGTCTGTGAGAAAACGAAACTATCTCTAGACACAGAGAGCAGGCAGGCCTGACATTTAACCATGCAGCTGTTATGGAGATTCCAGATGACTTTGTGCCATACTTTTTCAGTGTAGTCCTTCCACCTTTTGGGGAGTCTTGGTTTTGGGGTAATGTGTGCCATTGCAGAGGAAGGCTGTGGACTAGCAAAGTGCTCGTGATATATCTGGCAGAAGTCATTGGGCAGTTCCTGTGCTACTGCAATGTGAAAATGTCCTGCAGGTTGAGCCCTCCCCCCATGGAATTGCAAAGAGAAACAAGGCCAGGAAATGTTTAATTAAAGGACTTGCACCTGTGGGTGCTTGGGGGCGGGTAGAATCACATAGACTCACATGTGTTTTTTTTTTTAATCCTGTGCTTTCTAAGTGATGAAGGTTTTATTAGTTTAAGTTCCATGGGTACACAGGAGTGTTTTGAAAAATCCCCTTTAAAGGGGGATTAGACAGATTAATGGAGGAGAAGTCCATCACCGGCTACTAGCCATAGTAACCAAAGAGAACTTCCATCAATGGCAGCAAACCTCTGAATGCCTGTGCTGGGAGGCAGCATCGGGGAAGGCCCCTGTCTCTATGACCTGTTCGTTGGCCTTCCAGGGTGATGAGCTAAGCGCTGTGTGGCACGGGTTGCCGCACTTGATGGACTGTTGGTCTCACCGAGAAGGACTGTTCTTATGTTGTTAAATAGTGCAACTGATGGAAGAAATTTAAAAGAAAAAAAAAAGGATAGTGGGATTTCACAGAGGAAATAAGAGCAGGGAGTAGTTAATCAATTGTAATATTTCCAGGATCAGGAGGAAACTATTGAGTTTCTTTGCATTTTTTGACAACATATCACAGCTGATTTATGGCAACCCCTGGTGAGGTTTTCAAGGCAAGAGACATTCGGAGGTTGTTTGCCATTGCCTGCCTCCGCATCACATTCTTTGCATTAAATGGGCAAAAATAATAACACGTGTTATCTGTTTCACGTGTTTCATCACGCCATACTTTCTCCAATAGGGTTATGCTCCTATTTCAAGTTTGGATGTTCAGCAAGCAATGTGTTGCTAGCCACAAATTATAAAGGTTTTGAACAACTTTTCCAAATTCCGTATTGTGTGATGCCATCCGTTGATTGGACAAAGTGCTTTTTGCTCACGGATGCCACCTGATGGGCTCTGGGGCTCTTCCCTGTAGCCTGAAGAAGGCAGGGGTACTGCAGACAGCCTCAGTTACTTGTCAGGCGATCCAGCTGGTTTGTTGCAGTGTTTACACTTAACCCGAATGCTGACGGAGTCCCTCTCATACTTTTATCAAACGTAAATAATGCTGGGTGTGCGGGTGGGGACCTATTTTGCAAAACAAGATAATGGTTAAAATTGGGCAGCAAAAACAATACCATGTAAAAGGCCAATGAGAATATGGCAATTTGCAGCATTTATTTCAAGCCCAGAACTTGGTGTGTGTGTGTGGGGGGGGGTGTTTTTTTCATTCCAGAGCTCGTGGGTTGGGGAGTGTGGTCTTTTGTGCTGAATTGCAGACCAGGGCCCAAAGCTGATGTGCTCTCAGCTTAAAAGACAGACGTAGCCTTTATTTATGTAATTACTGAATACTCTTTACGTTTCTTTTGTAATCGTCTTACCGGTTCATCTTTTTTATTTTGTATTCATTGTGGAAAGTCCGTACCGCTTTTCCGAAGCACAAAGCAGTACTCCAAAGAAAACGCGTACTCGCCAGTCGCCAGGCAGTCCACCTGGGTGCCCCCCGCTGCCCAGCCTCAAGGCGCCCTTGCCCAAGGCCGGGAGGAGGCTGCAAGGGGCCAGGGACGCCGCCGCCGCCGCCGCCAGGCCGTTTCTGGCACCGTTGGGCTCCTCTCCCGCCGGGTCTTGCGCACATGCCGGGCTCTGGCCTGCTCGAGCTGCCCCCGCCGGAGCGGGGCCCCAGGGCCGCCCGGCCCGGCCCGGCCTGTCCCGCGTCCCCAGGGCCGCGTCCGGCTGGCTGGCTGGCGGCGGGCACAGAGGCGGCGCCGCGGTCGCCCAGTGCGGCGCCCTCGCCGCCCGCCCGCCCGCCCGGCCCGGCCCGGAGCGCAGCGCTGCGGCTTGGGTGCCGGCGGGAGGCCGAGGCGGGCGGGCGGGCGGCCGCCCAGAAGGCCGGAGGAGGGGCGGCGAGGCGGGGCCCCTTCGGGCAGCCGGAGCGCCTCCCTGCCATGCTGCCGGGGGGGGGGGAGGGGTGCAAACACCCCCCCCCCCAGGATTCCCGGCGGGGGCGGCAGGTGAGGCCCTGCCCCTCCTCCCCCTCCCCCCCCTCCTCCTGCAGCCGTTTCCAGGCGGCGCGTCTAAACGTCCAGAGTCCGGGCTGAGAAACCGGGGGGGGGGGGTGTTGAGGGGGGCCCTGCTGGCGCTGGCTACGGGCGGCGGGGTGCTGCTGGGGGGGGTGTTCCGGCCGCCTGCGGGACCCCCTCTCTGGAGACGCGGGCTGGGGGGCCCGGGGGGAGGGGCGGCGGGGGGAGGGGCGAAGGATCCCCGCCGGAAGCGGCGGGGGGTGGGGACACCCCCTCCCCCCACCCCCCACCCCCGGAAGGCGCGCTGGGGACCCTGGGGGGGCGGGGGCGTCGCTTCATCAGAGCCGCTGGGGTGGGCCCCCCGGCTACTTCCCCGCCCCCTGGCTTTTCCTGCGCTGGCGTGGGGGGGGGCGACGAGCGGGGGGCGCGCGGAAGTCCGGAGGGGGGGCAGCAACTCCCGCTCCGTGGGGGCGCCGAGCCCCCCACCCCCCACCGCTCTGGAGGGGGCCGCGCGGGAGGGCTCCGGCGCCCCCCCTCCCCCCGCTCCCGCTGTCTGGGGGGTCCCGAGGGGGCCGCGAAAGGTGGACGTTTTGTTAGGAGGCTGCTGGGAGTTGTCCGCATATTTCCCCCGGGGGGGGAGGGGAGGGGAGGGGAGGGGGCGCCGGCCCCCGTCCCGAGAGGCGGCGGCCGTGGCCGTTCCCTTGTGCCCCCCCCCCCTCCGCCTCCCCCCCCTCCGTCTTGGGCCCCGACGAGTGTCCCGGGGACGGGCCGCACTCGTGCCCGGGGCCCCTGCCGCCCCAAGGGCAGCAATGACCTCCTTCCGCCCCCCCCCCCGCTTTTGTTCCCCAGCTGGGGTGGGGGCGTGGCCTATTGATGGCGGGGGGGGGCTGCAAGCGACGCACGTCTCATTCCCGGGGGGGGGGGTTCAAGCCGGCAGCCCTTGAGCTGCTGCTGCTGCTGCTGCTTTGTAGGGGGTTGGGGGTTGGGAAACGATTCTAAGAAGAGCGGGGTGCCGGTTTCGGTGGGTGGGGGCAGGGGGGGGACCCTGTGTTTCTTTTCCTGCTCCTCCTTTTGATCCGGTTCCATTTTCTCCTCCCGACAGACAGATGTGCCCCGTCTCTTTTGGACCGGTGAGGATCAGCTGAGCCATGTCCCAGATGTTGCACATAGAGATTCCCAACTTTGGGAACACCGTCTTGGGCACCCTGAACGAGCAGCGGCTGCTGGGCCTCTACTGCGACGTCTCCATCGTGGTGAAGGGCCAGGCGTTCAAGGCCCACCGGGCCGTCCTGGCTGCCAGCAGCCTCTACTTCAGAGATTTGTTCAGCGGCAACAGCAAAAGCGCGTTTGAGCTCCCGGGATCGGTGCCCCCCGCTTGCTTCCAGCAAATCCTTTCCTTTTGCTACACTGGGAAGCTGACCATGGCCGCCAGCGAGCAGCTGGTTGTGATGTACACGGCAGGTTTCCTCCAGATCCAGCACATTGTGGAGAAAGGAACCGACTTGATGTTCAAAGTGAGCTCTCCCCACTGCGATTCCCAGACCGCCATGATAGAGGATCCCAGCTCAGAACCACAAAGCCCGAGCAATCCGGTGCCGGCCACTCCTGCACCCTACGTCATGTCCCCTTCCGTGCCCATCCCGTTACTCACCCGGGTCAAACATGAAAGCCTGGAGTTGCAGCCCACAGGAACGCCAGGCCTGGCCACCAAAAGGTCCCTGGAAGCTAGTCTGCGGGACACAACCGCCGGTGGGGGCCCTTCCGGCACTGCTTCGCTGAAGTTATCTCGCGTTTCCTACTATGGAGTGCCCAACCTGGCCACCCTTCTCCCAAACATACCACCGGTGCAGTACTCTCAAGGGGAGAGGACCAGCCCCGGCGGCAGCAGCCTCCCAACCACCGACAGCCCTACGTCCTATCATAATGAAGAGGACGAAGAAGATGATGAAGCTTATGACACCATGGTGGAAGAGCAGTATGGGCAGATGTTCATCAAATCCACAGGTGGCTATACAGGTGAGGAACCTGCACGTGTGTAATTTCCTTCTTTTCTGCTTTCCACCCACTAAGGCAACCCCCCTCTTTTAGTCTTTACAAAAGCAACTATTGTTGATGTCAAACATTTAAACAGAACTGTTGACATTAGGCATATATTGTTTTTTATTATTTTTATATAAATCTATTTACCAAATGCCCGGGAGGGAACTGGGCAGGGAACTTGGCCTGGTCTCATCAGATCTGCTTCTCACTTGCCTTGAAAGCTCCTTGGTGGGGCCGCAGTAAGTTGGTTTCAACTTTATGACACGTATGCACAAAATACCAGAATAAAAAAATGCGGATACCAATTTGCAACCCCCTTCTCAATTCAGGATCAGCCTAGAGCATCCCTGACAAGTACTCTTACAGCTGCTGCCTGAGTGGAGGAGCTCACCACCTCCCTCGGCAGCTGATTCCACTGCTGAACTATTCTTACTGTAAAGAATTTCTTCCCTAATGTCCAGGTAGAACAGTAATTTATATCCATTATTGCGAATCCTATCCTCTGCTGCCGACAGGAACAGTTCCCTACCCTCCTCTAAGTGGCAGCCTTTCAAATACTTAAAGAGAGCAATCGTGTGTGAAAAGTATGTGTGAAAAGAATTGGGGGGTCCTAGTAGACCACACACAGGAGGCAGCAGTGTTATGTGGTCACTAAAAAGGCAAATCCGATTTTGGGCTGTATCAACAGAAGTATAGTGTCCAGAGCACACAAAGTGATGTTTACTCTAGTTAGACTTCACCTAGAGTATTGTGTTCAGTTTTGGGCACCACAATTTAAGAAGAATGTAGGCAAGCTAGAACATGTCCAAAGGAGGGCGACGAAGATGGTGAGGGGTCTGGAGACCAAGTCCTATGAGGAAAGGTTGAAGGAACTGGGTATGTTTAACCTGGAGAGGAGACAACTGAGAGGTGATAAGATAACCATCTTCAAGTACTTGAAGGGTTGTCATATGGAGGATGGTGCCGAGTTGTTTTCTGTTGCCCAAGAAGGCCAGACCAGAACCAATGAGTTTAAACATTAGGAAGAACTTTCTGACAGCAGTTCCTCAGAGGAGTAGGCTTCCTCAGGAGGTGGTGGGCGCTCCTTCTTTAGAGGTTTTTAAGCAGAGGCTAGATGGCCATCTGACAGCAATGCTAATTCTGTGAATTTAGGCAGATCATGAGAGAGAGAGAGAGAGAGAGAGAGAGAGAGAGCAGGCGTCAGTGCTTGGTTCTTGTGGCCCTTTCTTACATGCCCAGGGAAATGCCAATTGCCACTTTGGAGCCAGGAAGCAATTTTCCTCCAGGCCAGATTGGATCCTGGAGCGGGTTTTTTGGCCATCGTCTGGGCATGGAGTAGGGGGTCTTTGGGGGCATGGGGGGGGGAGGAAGTTTTGAATTTCCTGCAATGTGTAGGGGGTCGGACTAGATGACCCTGGAGGTGCCTTCCAATTCTGTGTTTCTATGACTCTATGTCCCTCCCTCAACCTCCTCTTCTCCAGACTGAACATTCCCAAGTCTCTCAGGCTTTCCTTGTAGGGCTTGGTCAGGCCACCCGTACCCCAAGATCTTGTTCACACACAATGTTACCCAGAAGTGTGTCCAAATCCAGTATGCATGTCCCTCATTTTTGTTACCCAGATGTAGAACTCAGCACTTATCCTTGTTGAATTGCATCTTGTTCACAGCTACCCACATTTCCAGCGTGTTCAGATCTTGTTGAATTCTATCTTTTTCTTCTGGATATCTTATTCCTCCCAGTTTGGTGTCATCTGCAAATTTAATGAGTAGTCTCTCCACCCCCTCATCCAGATCATTTATAAAAATATTTAAAAGTACTGGGCCCAGAATCAAGCCCTGTGGTATCCCACTAGACACCTCCCTTCAATCAGATGAAATGCCATTGACAACTACTCCTTGGGTGCAGTTCTCCAACCAGTTCCCTGTTCACCTAACTATCCTAGAGTCTAGCCTGAAGTACTCCAGCTTACCTATCAAAGTATCTTTTCAAAAGCTTTATTGTCTAAAGCATTACTGAAATCAAGGTCATCAGCATTCCCACAATCCAGTAAGTTCGTCACTCAAAGAAGGAAACAAGATTGGTCTGGCAGGACCTGTTAGGGACAAATCCGTGCTGACTTCCCTGAATCACCAAGTTGTCCTTGAGATACTTGCAAATTGACTGACTGGCCTGCAGTTTCCTGGGTTATCCTTCCTCCCTTTTATGAAGATTCGGATAATGTTTGTGCTCCTCCAGTCTTGTAGCACTTCCCCCCATCCTCCAAGAGGTCTGGAAGATGATGGGCAAAGGCTCTGCAAGCTCTCTAGGAAGTTCTTTGAGCACTCTCGGGTGCATACTGTCTGTCCCGGGGGATTTGTACACATCCAGTGCAGCAGATGCCTCTCAACAACAGAATGAAAGAACCAAGCTGGAAAAGGAGTGTTCCTTTCTTGATATAAATGTCTTGTTGGTCTAGGCACGTCTTTAACTTGTCCTAGGTGTAAGCTGGAGACTCCATCTCTGGGATTTGGTGGAAAGAAAGCCGCTAGTTATGCCAATTCTTCTGAGGTGAGCTCTTCATTATTTGCTGTTCTGCTGAATGGCTCATTTGGGCTGATACGATTGGAGTTGGCCCTTGTTTCCTAACACTTGTGCTGAAATCACACACTTGAGGGAGAGGAAAGGACCCCAGGATATCCCCGACGACAGCCTGCTGCTCCTACCAGCTGCCAGCCACTCTCACTTTCTCCATCCACTAGGAAAGAATGTGTTTCGTCATATACCCTTCCCCAAGTGCAGAGCGCCCACTCTTCTGGACATTGTGCAAGAGTGCTGGCCACCAGCAGCATCCACGCAGGAACTGGTAAGGCCACCCCTGCACCACAAGACTTTGGGGAGGGTTCTTAGTTTTGGGGGACATGTTAGTATACAGTTCTGTTTCTGTTGTATATTTTTGTGATTTAATATATATGTGTTTTGAATTATCAAGATGTGTGAGGTAGTACAATTTTGAAATGAGGACCCAGGTTTCCTGGGTAGGGGATTAAAGCAAGAGGTAGAAAGGTACGTGAGATATTTGAACCCAGCGCTTGAACGCTGCTTGCCTATCCTTTCAAAGCTGGCAAACTTTTCAGTGACAGGCGTGATAAGATGTTAACTGATACTAAAGATAAGAAGCACATTATGCCAAGGCCATATAGAAGGGGCTTTAGATCTAACCAATCTTCTCAGTCCTTTCAATCATTCCACACATTGCCTAAATTTCGCCAAGATGCTCCCTGTGGATGTCTCAGAGAGGTTCATCTTGATGCTTCAATAGATTCAACCACTCTGCCCAACCTCAACCCTTCAGGGGAGACAAGACTGACAAGTACCCCAAAGGCAACAACAGACAGTGACACCAAACCCCCTCCATTGGGGGGGGAAGGTTACAACACTTCCTCCCACAGTGGACCCGGTTTCAACTGGATGCCTGGGTCCTACAACTAATTCAACAGGGCCTATGCAAACCCCCAGACTGGTTTGTGGCAGTTCTTCTTAAACCCAGAATGAGTGAATCATAGAATCATAGAGTTGGAAGGGACCACCAGGGTCATCAAGTCCAACCCCCTGCACAATGCAGGAAATTTACAACTACCTCCCCCCCCACACACCTAGTGACCAGAAGATGGCCAAGATGCCCTCCCTCTCATCATCTGCCCAAGGTCACAGAATCAGCATTGCTGACAGATGGCCATGTAACCTCTTCTTAAAAACCTCTTCTTACCACCTCCCGAGGAAGCCTGTTCCACTGAGGAACCACTCTTAACTGTTAGAAATTTTTTCCTAATGTCTAGACGGAAACTGTTTTGATTTAATTTCAACCCGTTGGTTCTGGTCCGACCTTGGGCAACAGAAAACAATTCGGCACCATCCTCAATATGACAGCCCCTCAAGTACTTGAACATGGTTATCATATCCTCTGTCAGTCTTCTCCTCTTCAGGCTAAACATACCTTTCCTCATAGGACTTGGTCTCCAGACCCCTCACCATCTTTGTTGCCCTTCTCTGGACATGTTCCAGCTTGTCTATATCTTTTTTAAATTGTGGTGCCCAAAACTGAACACAGTACTCTAGTTGAGGTCTAACCAGAGCGGAGTAAAGCGATACCATCACTTCACGTGATCTGGACACTATTCTTCTGTTGATGCAGCCCAAAACTACATTTGCCTTTTTAGCTACCGCATCACACTGCTGACTCATGTTCAGTGTTGGGTCTGCTAAGACCCCAAGATTCTTTTCACGCACACTACTGCTCAGACAATAATTATGCATTTGATTTTTCCTACCTAAATGCAGAACTTTACATTTGTCTTTGTTGAATTGCATTTTATTAGTTCTAGCCCCCTTCTCCAGCCTGTCAAATCATCCTGCATCTTGGCTCTGTCTTCTACCATATTTGCTACCCCTCCCAATTTAGTATCATCTGCAAATTTAATAAGCATCCCCTCTATTCCTTCATCCAAATCATTTATAAAGTTGTTGAACAACACAGGGCCCAGCACATATCCCTGAGGAACTCCACTAGTCACTTCTCTCCAAGTGGATGAGGAACCATTAACTTGCACTCTTTGGGTACGATCTGTCAACCAGTTGCAGATCCACCTAACAATAATAGGATCTAAACCACATTTTCCCAATTTGTGAAGTAGAATACTATGGAGAACCTTATCAAAAGCCTTACTGAAATCAAGATAAACTATGTCACCAGCATTCCCCTGACCCAGAAAGGTAGTAATTTTTTCAAAAAAGGAGATAAGATTAAACTGACGTGACTTGTTCTTGAGAAACCCCTGCTAGCTCTTAGTAATCAGATCCATCCTTTCTAAATGCTCAAGGACTGACTGTTTGACAATTTGTTCGAAAACTTTTCCCGGTATAGAAGTCAAGCTGATGGGTTGGTAGTTACCCGGATCCTCCTTTTTCCCCTTCTTGAAGATGGGGACAACATTTGCCCGCCTCCAGTCTTCTGGCACCTCACCTGTTTGCCAAGACTTTTCAAAAATAATGGACAGAGGTTCAGAAATTACATCTGCAAGTTCTTTGAGTACCCTTGGGTGCAATTCATCTGGCCCAGAGGATTTTGTTTCATTTAAAGAAACCAGGTGTTTGTGCACTACCCCAACTCCAATTCTAGGCTGCAAATCCCTTCCCTCATCCCATGTTCTGTTTATGCCATGTTGAGCACCACTTCCCTCACGAGAAAAGACTGAGGAAAAGTAGGAAATGAGGAGTTCTTCCCTCTCTTCATCTCCTGTTACAATCTCACTTTCCGGTCCATGCAATGGGCTTATCTTGTCCTTGTTCTTACTCTTACACTGTACATAGGAAAAGAACCCTTTTTTGTTGCGTTTAGCATCTCTCGCTAGCCTAAGTTCATACTGAGCTTTAGCTTTCCTAACACTCTCCCTACAAGCACTGGTTATTTGTTTATATTCCTCTTTGGTTATAAAGCCCTCCTTCCACTTCCTAAAGGAGTCTTTTTTATTTCTCAACTCTTTAAGAAGCTGTTTATGGAGCCACCCTGGCCTCTTTAGGCTCCTCCCATTTTTCTTTCTCATAGGAATGGTTTGGGATTGCGCCTTCAGTATTTCATTTTTAAGAAACGCCCACCCTTCTTGAACTCGTTAAGTATTTCCAACCATGGGATTCTACCTAGCATAAGGTTAAGTTTGTTAAAATTTGCTCTTTTAAAGTCCAACCTATATGTCTGACTACGTACAGGCTTTACTTTCCCCAAGGTTGTAAATTCCAAGAGTACGTGGTCACTACTACCCAGGGTGCCTACTACTTTTACCTCATCGACCAGTTCTTCCCTGTTGGTGAGAATCAAGTCTAAGATAGCAGACCCCCTTGTTTTCCTTGTTTCTGGAATAGGAAGTTGTCAGCAAGACAAGACAGGAATTTATTGGATCTTGCATTTTTAGCAGCGCTAGACTTCCAACAGATAACCCGGTAATTAAAATCTCCCATGACCACTATGTCCCTTCTCTTTGAGAACTTTGTGATCTGGTCTAGGAGCATCCCATCCAAGTCCTCTGCCTGGTTTGGTGGTTGATAGCAGACCCCCACCAGAATATCACGATTATTTCTAATTCCTTTTATGTTTACCCAAAGAGTCTCGACTGCACTACCATGCTCAGATTCATATACTTTTTCACAAGTGTACACATCTTTGACATACAGTGCTACTCCTCCCCCTTCCTTATCTGGCTATCCCTTTTAAACAAGTTGTACCCCTCAATCTTAATATTCCAATCATGAGTGACATCCCACCAAGTTTCAGAAATGCCTATTAGGTCAAAATCTCCTTCCTGTATTAGGGCTTCGAGTTCTTCCTGCTTGTTTCCCATACTCTGCGCATTAGTGTACAGACATCGGAATCCATGGTTTATGTGCCCCGTGGTTTTCGTTTCTGTACTTACCTGTGAGTTTATGTTTCCTTGCATACATGCCACTCCCTGCAAATCTTTATTGTTCTCGTCTCCAGGTATTGTCAGCATATAAGGCTTTAAGTTGTTGTCTCGCTCCCCCATAAGAATTAGTTTAAAGCCCTCCTGATCAGGTTTCAAGTGGATTTTGACCCCTCTGTATATTTTGAACCATATACCAATGCTTTTTAATCACCTTATGGATCATGCCCGAGAGATGTGTGTAATGAAATGTGCATGTCAAAGTATTCCTCTCCTCTTTTCTTTTAGTTCGCAAGATCTCATTTCTATCCATAGCTTCATCTCTTAATCTAGCACGTTGAACCACAGTATCTGGGTAGCCTCTGTTCTTTAAAGCTACCGTAAGTTCTGTAGCTGCCTTTTGAAATTGCTCTGGTTCTGTGGAATTCCGTTTCATTCTAAAAAGCTGACCAAATGGTAGATTCTTTCTAAGGTGGGCAGGATGACATGATTGGAAATGCAATAACGAATAACCTGGAGGAGCTTCGTCTTCCAGGATTGCTTTTAAGGTTGCAGACAAGCTCTCCTCTGCATATATGAAAATAATTTTTGATTTATGAACTGTATACATGTGTTGAATTGAGCACTGGATTCCTATGTAGTATATGGACTTTGGAATATACATGCTGATACGGATACTTTGTATATAGAGTTGGCATTGATTATAGCCATTTACAGTTTTTGTGCCTTTCTGTGTTAATTCAGCTCAGCTTTTCCTAGGGACACAGTGGTGTGATTTTTTTGTATATATAAACCACCTACACAGCATTGGGGCCATTGAGGGGGTGCCGTCAAAGGAGTGCTCCTGAAGGCACACAAACCATTCCTATGAGAAGGAAAAATGGGAGGAGCCTAAAGAGGCCAGGGTGGCTCCATAAACAGCTTTTTAAAGAGCTGAGAAATAAAAAAGACTCATTTAGGAAGTGGAAGGAGGGCCTTATAACCAAAGAGGAAACAAATAACCAGTGCTTGTAGGGAGAGTGTTAGGAAACCTAAAGCTCAGTATGAACTTAGGCTAGGGAGAGATGCTAAAGACAACAAAAAAGGGTTCTTTTCCTATGTACAGAGTTAGAGTAAGAACAAGGACAATAAAAAAAAAACACACAAAAAAGAAGGACATGATAAGCCCATTGCGGGGGCTGGAAAGTGAAATTATAGCAGGAGATGAAGAGAGGGCAGAACTCCTCAATTCCTACTTTTTCTCAGTCTTTTCTTGCAAGGGAAGCGGTGCTCAACATGGCATGGACAGAATACATGATGAGGGAAGGGATTTGCAGCCGAGGATTGGCATTGGGGTAGTGCACAAACACCAGGTTTCTTTAAATGAAACAAAGTCCTCGGGGCCACATGAATTGCATCCAAGGGTACTCACAGAACTTGCAGATGTAATTTCTGAGCCTCTGTCCATTGTTTTTGAGAAGTCTTGGAGAACAGGTGAGGTGCCAGAAGACTGGGGGCGGGCAAATGTTGTCCCCATCTTCAAGAAGGGGAAAAAGGAGGATCCAGGTAACTACCAACCCATCAGCTTGACTTCTATACCGGAAAAAGTTTCTGAACAAATGATCAGTCAGTCAGTCCTTGAGCATTTAGAAAGGATGGGTCTGATCACTAAGAGCCAGCACTCCCCACATCTTTATTGTTCTCATCTCCAGTTATTGTCAGCATGCTAGGCTTTAAGTTCATGTCTTGCTCCCCCATAGAATCGAGTTTAAAGCCCTCCTTATCAGGTTGGCAAGCCTCTCACCAAAAATATTTTTCCTACCCTTGTGAGGTTCAAACCATCTTCCAAGAGAAGAGCTTCATCTCGAAAGCGTAAGCCATGGTCCAAAAATCCTAATACCATCTACGCAGCCAGTCATTAATTTGTAGTATTCTTCTTTCCCTCACTAAGCCACGACCTTCGACAGGAAGAACTGACGAAAAAACAACCTGCACCCCAAGGTCCTTCATCTTCTTACCCAGAGTCGCATAGTCTCTTTTAATACGTTCTGGGCTGTGTCGGGCAATATCATGAATGAGAAAGTAAGGGTAATAATCTGTGGACTTGATGAGTCTTCCTACCCTTTCTGTCACATCCTGAATGTGTGCACCTGGTAGGCAGCAAACCTCTTAAGACGACAAGTCCAGTCGGCACTCTTTAGACTCTACCTCTCTCAGTAGGGAATCCCCAATTACCAGAACATGCCTCTTCCTAAGTTGGGTAGTGGAAGATCAAGTCTCGTCATGGGCTGGAGCCTGAGAAATTTTTTTTAAGCTTTGTTCTAGTGGTGCAGAATCAGTATCTATGGGGAGATTCTGGAACCGATTTCTGAGCAACAGAGGATCAGAATGACTCCTGGTTTTCCGGCTCCTGTGGGTCACATTCTTCCATGCACCCTCCTCCTGTGTTGGTTGCGCCTCCTTACTCCTTGAGATTCCTTACTCTCCTCCTCCTGTTGCCCCCTAAAGAGTGCTTCATGCATTCTCTCCATGAGCTCTTCACCCTCCTTTATAAAATGGAGTGTGGACAAGTGTGCCTCAAGTCCCTGTATCTTCTCCTCCAGCAGGGCTACCAACTTACACTTGCTGCAAGTGTAACTATTGCTACCCACAGGTAAGAATACAATCATGCCACAGCCCTTGCATGTTACTGCCTCAGCTCCCTCACTATCCATACTGCTGTGATCCATTGCTGAAGCTATTCAGTTAATTTCCTGCACTTCCCTGATAGCTCCCCTGACAAACAGACTAAAGCTTTTTGAAGTGACTAGGCTCTTAGAAAGGACCACTTCCTGAGAAGTGATCTGTTATCTTATTCAGCCAGTCACCAAAGCAGGACTTTACTTACTTTGTTAAAAGCAAGTCTTTTTTGATATACCGGTACTTCCAGTAAAAATGTGTAAATGCAAATTACAAGGTCTTCACACTCTGTTACAATGTATGCAGTGACAATGTATTCTGTTACAATGTATGCAGTAAAAGCAAACAAGTATTACATACTATTCAGTTTTAAAATCCATTTTAAATATAGTCAAATAAATCTGATTAAGTTTAAAGTATCTAATTCACAATATCTGGAATAATAATTCACAACCATACATACCAGTAGCCTTTCTTCGAGACCCTCTTAGAGAGATTTCAAATACTAGTCTCACTGTGCCTGTATTTATACTGTTACAAGCTCCTTGAAAAGGAAGCAGTAAAGATCCTGCATATTTGTTATCTAGAAGGTTTTTAACCCTGCAGTAACCTTGCAGTAGGCACATGCTAAATTACATCATTTAGTGTACTAAGTTATTCCACTCATAAGACCATATTTGGACATCCACATCCTCTTAGTCATTTTCACTAAACTATAAACTATACGTTTTTAAGCTTTGTACTCACTCTATATACTCAACTTTAACATCATTCTCATCTCCAGCACAAGACGCATATGTTACATTCATTTGTGAATCAACAGTATAATGTTTACACACTTAAATCACAAAACACAATTATATGCTTATTTTGCAATACATAGCCTTGTGGTTTGTAGGGAGAAAATATGCAATGTCCTTGGTAGGGCAATAAGGCATTTAATATCTTTGATGAGGGCAGTAAGACAGTTCATAACTGATAAGACATTAGGAGTCTTTTGTGCTCCTACATTAAAAAAGGTAGTTGAGCACTTTACTTTAAAGATTACCTTGAAAGGCTGCTTTGAAAAGGTAAAAACTCTGCACTGAGAACCTTGAAAAAGGAATAGGAGTTCTTTACTGAAAGTGTGAAGAAATATTTCTCCTAACAGATGGCAAGCAGATGGCATGAGTATTTCACACACATAAGCTCAATGAAACCAGAAGCTTTTATTCCTTCTGTTTAAACCTTCAGTTATATAACTGTTCAGTCTTTTATGTGTAGCTTTTTAGTTTTATAATGAATAATTCTGCCAATGTGCAACAGAATACTATGGTTTATGTGCTGTAACATGTCAGAGACTGGGACAAGCCTCTCAAGACTCCGTGCTTGAGAAGCAAAAACACTCAACAGATATAAAATGTAGAAACTTGTCAGCTGCTTACAGGGCCCCCAGCCTAAGACCCCCCCAAGCTAAGACCCCCAGGGCAAGAGCTTGCGCCTTTGCCAAGAGGAGCCTTCTTAAATACTCTCAGCCCCATCCCTCAACCGCCAGCAGCAGAGCAATTAACTTCAGCCACACCAGCCCTTCCTGACTCAACAACAGCTAGATAAAAGAACAAAGAGAACCACTCAGAAACACCACTCCAGCAGACTCCAGCCACCCACTCATTCTCACACACAACCTCAGCTACTGCTCCCCAGCCACCGAGGGGAAAAAAACTTAAAAAAAACTTGCACTGACCTTTCTCTAAGTTCCTGCTGTGTCTCTCAGCCCAGCTGCCACAGCTGCCCTGATCATCCTCATCACTGTTTTCTGCACCTGCTCCATTCTGTCCACATCCTTTTTGAAGTTAGGCCTCCAGAACTGCACACAGTACTCCAGGTGTGGCTTGACCAATGCAGTGTACAACAGAACTATGACATCTCGCAATTTGGATGTTATGCCTCTGTTGATGCACCCCAAGATTGCATTAGCCTTTTTTGTCACTGGCTGCTCATATTTAACTTACAGTCCACCCATACCCCAAGATTCTATTCACACACACTGATACCCAGAAGTGTATCCCCCATCCAGAATGTAGAACTCGGCACTTATCCTCGTTGAATTGCATCTTGAAAGGTGAAGTCCATTGCGAGCTAGTAGGTCGCTGTCCAGAAAACCTAGTCCATGGTCCCAGAATCCAAATAGCTTCTGCTGGCACCACCAATGCAGCCAGTGTTTCACCTCCATTATCTTCTGTTCCCAATGCATTCCCCTTCCTCTGATAGGAAGGATCAAAGAGAACACCAGCGGTGCCCCCATTTCCTTCACCTTCCTCTCAAGACCTCCATAGTCAGCCTTAATGTTTTCGGTGGTGTTCACGGCTGTCGTTGGTTCCCACATGGACCATCACAAATGGGTAATGATCCATAGGTTTTGATCAATTTTGGTATCCGATCTACAATATTTTCACCCCTGGCAAGAAACACACCTCTGGAGCCATGGGGTCAGACCTGGTCACATGACATTTCATACTCCTCAGCAGGGTGTCAACCATGAATAACACTTTCCTATTTCTTGTGTTGGTGATTCTTCCATTGGTAGTGTTTCCTTCTCTGTCGCCACAGCAAGGGCCTGGAATTGATTCCTTTTTATTTATTTATTTATTTATTTATTTATTTTTGGCGTTTCAAAGACAAGCAGATTTATTGTGGCACATGCTTTCATAGACTAGAGCTCTCTCAGTTCAAGGTGTTAAGTGAGGGGAGGGGAAATGTAAACGGTTGCAAAATCCAGTATGTCCAGTCTGTGACATTTTGTGTGCCCTGCTCCAATGTATAGAGATAAGCACGGAGGCCCCAACTGCAACTCCTACAGTGTGTGAGAGAGAAAACTCTGGTCGCAACGGAGACCGAAAAGAATAAGCTCAAATTTGTGAATAATTCTAGTTCGGCAATTTCACGCTGCAGTCTCCCTTTGAAGTTCTTGGGTTGAAGGATGGTAACTTTCAGCTCGGCGGCAGAACCTCTTGGAAGACAAACATTCTTTTGGTTGCTGAACGTTGCTGTTTCTTTTTTTAAAAAGAATTTTTATTATTTTCTCATTTAATGCCTCATACGTGTGTCACTACTCAGTTATAAAAATCAATAAATGTAAATTAAAGTCTAATAAAATTTTTAATACAAATATAAATGACTCCCCCTTCACTTTCTTCCGACCGAAAATAAATTGTAATTACTTTTGCTAACACCATAATCCCCATCTATATAAAAAGTCATCCTTTTCCTGTTTTATCTAATACAAATCTTATGGTATCCTAATTAGCCATTATACAAAATATATACACGGGATTAAATCAAAATTTATCCTTTAAGTTGATCCATCAGAAAATAATTTTCACAATAAGTTCTCCACGCCTCCTTACCCCCTATATAATAATAAAAAGAATTACCCAACATCTCTTTCCATTCATTAAAAGAATAGTTGTTTTATGTATATAATTTCCAGCAAGGTTCGCCCATTCTTTATTTTAAGCAATAATATTCTAATAAATCAATATCAATTATGATTCTCTTTCCATTTAAACCAGTCCCTTTAACTTCCCTTTAATCATATCACCAAGGAAGACCCAACTCTTTTATATTAGTCTCTTTGCTTGGAATTTCCAGCGTTTCCTTCTTGCCTCCAATAGCAATAGGCATCGGAAATCATCCTTGGAGGTCATTATTGAATCTTCTGCATACAGATGGTCTTCATAGTAGATCCAGGTTGTAGTCTGTTCCATCCCACGTTCAAGTAAAGGAATCTTGTCAGCTCCAATTTTCTTGCTTATTAGGTCCTCCAAGCATAAGTTAAAGATTTCCTCAGGCAGGTTATAGAGACACAAATCCAAGTCCTTCACTGTCAAATCCATTGTTGGTAGCAGGATTATCGCACTTTGCTTATTGAAATTTCCCATTTCATCCGAGTATTTCCTCTGTCTTTCTTCTTTATTGTCATCAAGTGGCAATTCTATAGAACCTTTAAGGTCTTCCTCATTTATTTTTTGGGCAGGTAACTGGATATCAACATTCATTGTAACAGCCATCCATGCCATCTGCTTTGCCATCTGCTTCTGTTTTTTTAACATTTGTTCATACTATCTAGCAGAAGCCTCATACTGCTGGGCAAACAGATCTTGGATTTTTTCCATTTTCTCCAGGGTGTGGGTAAACTGTTAACTTTTATCAAGCACAATCACTGTGATTTTCTTCAAAGTTTAAAATACCAACGAGTTTTTTGCTGGCCGCTCTAGGTCAACAATCACAGGAAGTCAGCCAGAAATGATGCAGCCACGGACCTTCCGTCTTCCCCTTTTTGTAGTTTTTAGGATAAGCCTTTTATTGGGGAAGTTTCTGGTCATGCGTAGTTCTGTTCTTCCCTTCTGCAGAGTCAACAGGCATTTCAATTTTGAGTATGTGGCAGGTTCATCTTCCTAACCCGGAAAAGGTATTGTGACAAAGGGGGGGGGTTAGTGCTCCTTTCCCCTCAAACATCACAGAGTCCAATTGGTATTTGTGACGTCCATCAAAAAGTCAATTGTTTAGTCTACCCAAATTTATAACTTAATTACTGCTTTATCCAATGTCTTATCTCAGCCAGTCAGTTTTTTGATTGGGGGGGGGGGAGAATGCGGAGTTCCCAATTATTTCTAACAGCCAGGCTGCTCTTCTATTCCTGGTAAAAGCGAAAGTATTCTTGTTACTCACATAGACTTCAGATAGTGAGGTATTTGTTCGTTAATTAGTTGATAAGTTGGTAATAGGTGGTGGAGATCCTGGCCAGACGCCAAAGAAAATGCTCACGGCGATGCTTTCTCCCCTCAACGCCAAGCAGGACAGTCTCCACACCTCCGGGGGACTTAAAAAAACTCCCTCGGAGAGTATGGGCGTCAAACTGCTATCTTCAGGCTGCAGAGGAATTCCTGTATCCCAATCCACTAATTAGGACTGGGTTGGAGTGAAATAAATCACTCCAATTAAAGCGTATCTTGGATTCTCTTGAGAGCTCTCTCAAGAGACAAGCGCCGGGATCAGCTCAGCCACCAGAAGTCTAATTGATTCCTCAGTTCTAATGTAACTTAGTGCCATCTCTCTTGACGCCTTTGGGGTCATGCGGTACTGCTCTGAGGAGTCTCATTAGGGAAGGCAACCACACTGTTGATGCTGTGACTGGTCTTCCCTTCCCTATGCAGGGCATCAAGGCTTCTCTTAATAAAATACTACCATTCCTTGATCTCATGAAGAGTAGGAGTCCTTTCCTCCAAGCTCCAAACCTCCTCCTCTAAGAGCCCTATTAACTTACACTTGTGACAGGTGAAGTCCATCTTGTCCTCAGGGAGGAAAACAAACGGCACACTTTCTGCAGGTGACTGGAAATGGTCTGTGAGCATTCATCATCAACTTACAAGTGGATTCTTTCACCCTAGAAATACCTTGGTGCGGTGATCTAACCAGAAACTTACAGACCTGACCAAATGTCTACCTAAGCCAAAAGGAGTAACAAGCACAACAAATTTCCTGGGTCCCCAGGCCAATCCCCAGGTGGGGAGGAGCCGAGCAATTCAGTTGCTCACAGCCCCCCCACCTCTCAACAGCCACAGCAGAGGGTGGGGCCATCAATCAACCCCAGGCAAACAGGCCCTCCTCACTCAGCAACACACTAGACAAAAGAACTCACAGAACCAGTCAGAATCCCCTCTCCAGAAGGCTCCAAGCACCCACTCTTGTTCTAAAATCTTTCCTGCATGAAAGATTTTTTGTTGTACTTCTCTTTTATATCACTTCATGTGAATTCCTTTGCATCAGAATTAACCTGTCATGATGCTGATCTACCACAAAGAAGGTCCTGATGCTTCTTCTGGGATCCCTTGGCTTATTATCCTTCCTCCTGTGTCCAGTCAGGTTATCCTGCTTCAGTTACACATACCCCATCAGCAGCATGGTGCCCATGCAAGCCTTTGAAGTTTAAGGAGCCCTGGTCCTGCATGTTGCCAGCTGTGTCCTTCATAGGCCAAGAGTAGTTTGTAGCCAGCTGCAGGAGAGGTTCCCTTCCCCAGTCTCCTGACTGCCAACTCTGTCTTCAGAGCAGGGGTCTGAGAATAGCAGGTTCTCACAAGATACCACGTTGCTTTAATGCTCCTGCTCCTTGTCTGTGCTTCATTCCAAGGGCCTCCAGAGAAACCAGAGCAGGTGCCGCTGGAGAGCCGCTCCTGTGTCCTCATTCGGCGAGACTTGGTTGCTCTCCCGGCAAGTCTCATCAGTCAAATTGGATACCGGTGCCATCCAAAGCTCTACTCAGAAGGAGATCCTGGAGAGAAACTTGAACTTGTTGCAGGTAATTAAATGAGAACTTCCTTTTATGTCTCTAAATAGTTTGAACTGGTCTCTCATCTTCCATTAGTTGTACATGATTGTACACAAATTTTGATGTAGTGTTCCCATCCCCCCAGTAAGGTTATCCTTTTTGGTTCCGAAAGGGGGAACTTAGCAAAAATGGACTAGTCAGAAGGGACTTGAAAGGGAGATCCAGGAGAATCAAGATGCTTGGAACCTATTTAAAACCATACTAATTGAGGCCCAGATAAACCTCAGATTGGGAAAGGTCCCACTGAGTGCAAAAGGATGCTTGCACTGTTAACTGTCCAAGTCAAAAGCCATAAAAAGCAGGAATAGTTTTGTTTAAAACGTGAAAGGTATACCCAAATAAGAAAGGACCACAGGCTCTGACAAAATGCACAATAATACAATCAAAAAGAGAATTTGAAGAGCAGATGGCCAAAAACATTATGAAAAAATAAACATTTCTTCGAATATATCAAGAGCAGGAAACCAGACAGGGAGGCAGCTGGGTCATTGGATGACAAAAGGAATGCAATGATTGGTTAAGGAAGACCGATGGCATAACTGAGTTGAGGGCATTGTAGCTTTCTTCAGATTGCACCCAGGGCTAACACCCATGTGGGGCATGGACCCACAAGCAGCGCAGCTGTTTGAGTCAAACCAAGTTGATGAGTGAGGAAGTTGAAGGACTGCTGAGATAGGTAGTTGTGAATTTCCTGCATCGTGCAGGGTTGGACTAGATGACCCTGGTGGTCCCTTCCAACTCTATGATTATATGAAAATTAAAAACTGCTCAGCATCTGGGTCCACATGGCATATGGCGGGGGGGGGGGGGAATTAAGGAACTTCTATCTGAAACCGTTCATCTACTAACCAACATTTGCAACTTGTTACTGAAAAATTGGCCTCTTTATTGGAAGACTAGAAAATAACAAAAGAAGAGATCCAGTGGGGATCTAGGAACTTACAGGCCAGTTACCCTATCATCTGTTCTGGATACATTAGATAGAATTATTAAGCACACAGAGGAGCAAAGCCTGCTGAGGGAAAGTCAGCCTGGCTTCTGTAAAGAAAAACTCTGCTTCACCCACCTTCTGGAGTTCTTTGAGAAGGTTAACAAGCTTGTGGGTCAGGTTGATCTGGTACACCTAATAGATTTGGGCTTCTAAAAGGCTTTTGATAGGGTCCCACCAAATATTCCTGAGTGATCTTAGAAGTCAGGGAATAAGAGAACAGGTCCTTTTATGGATTAAAAATTGGTTAAACCCAAAAAGCAGAGAGTACCCCCCCCCCAAAAAAAAACCAGACAGCTCTCACAGCAGAGAGAAGCAAGCAGCAAGGTCCTTGCAGCCTGTGCTATTTAATTTGTTCACAAATGATCTGGAACTGGGGGTGAGTAGTGTGGTGGCCAAGCGTGCCGATGATATCAAACTATTAGTGTGTTGAAATGATATTTCATCCCTGGGATTTTTGTAATAATTTTTTAATTTACTTCATGAATGTGCTTTTTGTACTCTGTGAATGTTTAGAAGTTAAACACAAACTGCCTTTACAGGTAGTCTATTCAAACGAAAGAGAATTCTCCCTCCCACTTGCTTCTCAATTCCTTCTGAACTGTAAGCTGCAGAGCTTGGGGCAATAAAGCCGTTAGTGAGCTAAGGAAGGCAACCTAATAGGCAAAAGATGAGGTGCAGGTGAGACTGTTGAGCCTCAAAAGGACCAAATGGTTTTAATCTCTCCCCTCCCCTCACTGGTTTGCAGGGTTTGTGGGAAGAAGGAGGGTTCCCATTTGTTGGAGTAGACTTTTGCTGGGAACACGAGGAAACCTGTAAAGAGGCTTTGGGAGGACTCTGGAGTAGGCACGTACTGTACCATTGCCAGGTCCCTCTTCACCACTGGTGGGAGATTTTTGAGGTGAAGCCTGAGGAGGGCAGGGTTTGGGGAGGGGAGGGACTTCAGTGCCATAGAGTTAGATTGCCAAAGCGACCATTTTCTCCAGGCGTTCTGATCTCTATCGGCTGGAGATCAGTTGTAATAGCAGGAGATCTCCTGCTACTACCAGGAAGCGTATCAAAAAAGAAAACACAGCACGGTGGCAGTTGATTAAATGTACTATGCTAATATAAAGTCATATACATGTGTAAGAATAACAAAAGGTATGAGCAGCAACATACAAATGCAGCTGTTGTATAAGTTTAAATCCCAAAGAATAACAAGAAGCCAAATGTAATGGCGTAAAGAGGACAAATATTAAGTAGAAATAGTGCAGCATGTACAAAAAAGGCATGCAATTCCAGCTGTCATATAAGTCCCACGAAATTAACAAGGCACCAAATGTAATGGCACTTAAAGGGACAGATACAAATTAGAACAATACAGAACATTCGAAATACCATAGGGAAATAACCACAAGACATTCTAGCAATCAGCTGACAGAAAGGCTACGAGCAGTAACTCTGTTAAAATGGCTCTTGGCATTGAGTGCCTGTAATTGTACAACTTATGAACACCGTTCTTATGAATAAGAACACACACAATGCTCGTATGACTGTCTTATTTCTCAATCAACTGAAGAAGGGAGCTTGGTGGCTCAAAAGGGACCTAGAAGCCAGCCTTATCCTTTTGCATCTTTAATGGACTTACATCCTTGTGCGCCCTTGGCCTATAGCTTCCAGTTTCCCTCCTGCCTTGCTGGGGAGAGCACGCTACTAGCAGAGCTCTGCTGAACATTTCTTTGAGATCAGTGTTAGGATCCTGCCTTTTCTCTGTTTTTTTACTCCTTCTTTGTCTACTGCCTTCTGTCTAAAAAAAGAGCCTTCTTTTCCTTTTCTCTTAAGTCTCTCCTTCGTTGTTGTCTGCTGCTACTCTCTCCGGCCCCATTCACAAAATGGCGGCAGCAGCCAGCGATGTCCCCAGAGAGAATGATCTGCTTCGGTGGGGGAATATGACCACACCCTTCACCCCCAAGGAACTCAAGGACTTGAAGAACCCTGTACATATCCATCATTGGTGAAAGAAAGTTCCTTCTGTTTCTGAGCACTTCCAACAGTTTGATTGGTTAGATTTATAAATCTTTTGCAAGTCTTTTGATGTGAAATACCATCTGTAAAACATCTTATACCAATTTTCTCTCGCCACTGAGAATTTCAAATTAGTCATCCATAGTCTTTCCCAGGTTTGCATTGGGATAATCTCTCCAAGATTCTGCACCCATATGATCATGCGTGTCTTGCCCTGTTCTGAGGCTGTTTCCAGAATCAATAATAACCGGTATACTTTTGTTAACATGTGGTCTTGTGATTTAGTAAACATCTGTTCAAAATCAGTTATAGCCCATTCCTGAGGCTGCAGGTGGGGCGCAGCACAGAAGTGGCGCAGCCAGGAGGCTTCCTAGAGGGCTTCGTGGCAGCACACAGCACCAAAAAAAAAGGGAAAAGTTACAAAAGAAGGTAGAGGCCAAGGAGTGGGGGGGCGGGGGCGTAGGAACGCCGCGGGGCACAGCCTGAGCTCGGAAGAGAACCAGACCCAATGAGGCTTGGATGAGCAGCGGAGGAGCCATCTGTGTGGGAATGGCACACCAACATGTCATGGTGGACTGAGTCCTCGGGGACTCGGGTCTGCGGCTCGGGGGCCTCTCCCACTGGCAGCGGTAGCACCAGGAGGGAATGGCTGGCCACGAGCGAGCAGAAAAGGACTGTGGCATCTCCATGCAAATGTCCACGGAGATGTCTAGGAGCTGCCAGTTCAGCGATGTCGACCCATGCCCTCTGTGCCTCCCTTCTTGCTCTGCGGCCACCGTCGGAGCTGGCCAGCCACAGAATCTGAGCCTCACAAGAGTATAGCCACCAAGCACAGGCCGCTGTGGAGATGGGACAAGAAGGGCCCCTTCCACGGGTGGCCACATCCCTCCCAGTGGTCTGGGAGTGCCATGTATGCCCTGGGTGTCCCTACCTGCCTCCCCTCCTCTGCCACCAAGTGATGAGTCCAGAGCCGCAGCCTTCTGCCAGAGCATCTTTTGTGGGAGGCACCTGGCCCTGTGGAGGTGGAGAACACCCAGGAGGGGGATGGTGAAGACATAGGAGAACTGAGGGAATCCGGCCATGGTGCTGGGTGGGGTGGTAAAGTGCCGATGGCCACAGCTGCTCCATGCTGTCCTCGGCCACATCTGTACAGATGGCTGTTCCCGTGGCTGTGTAAGGCCCCATGCAGCCCAAGCTGCTTTAGTGTGGGATGTCCAAGCTCAGAAGACAGCCAGACCCTAGGAGGCTGATTAATCAGTGAGGCAGCCACCTGTGTGGACACGGCAGCCCAAAAGGTCATGGTGGCCACACTGCTGGGGAATATGGGGGTGCAAGGCAAGGGGGGCAACACAGCCCCCCCTGCAGACGCCGCTTGCACCAGGAGGCGGTGCCTGCCAGCTGTGTCCCACCACAGGACAGCAGCGGCTCCATGCAAATTGCCACAGGGATGACCTGGAGCTGCCAGCACTGTGATGCCAGGCCAAGCCCTCTCCACCTTTCCTCACACAATGGGGCCACAGTTGGAGCTGGCCAGCAGCTGAAGCGCATTCTTCCAAGAGAAACGTCCCAGGCGCTGTCCAGCGTCTTCACGGCAACAAAATAGGGCCTAGTGTGGCCAGGGCCAGCATGAGTGGCGGGGCGGCCCCCACCCCACAGCAGCTCCACTGCCACGAAAGCACGGCCTCCAACTCCTGACACCCACCCAGAGAGCCACTGACAGTCCGTGCCTCGGGAGGCCGTCAGTTGCGTTTCGTCGCTTGGCCTAGGTTGCAGATGGGGGAAATAGTGGCCAGTGCTTGTCTGTGGAAGGATGGGGAAGGCTGCGGCAGAGCACATGATGACGGATGGGAGAGGCCGATCGTCGGCTCCTGTCTCGGCTCCCAGGCAGCCGGGTGCCTGTGCAGGGGGCGACCACCCTGCCGTTAGTGATGCCTCAGGCCCCACCGCTCTGCCTCTCCCTCCATCCCCTGCCATGCAGCCGGCCCCATGACGCTCGGTGCTCTTCTCCTAAGGCCAGGTGTGGAGCATGAGGGAGGGGGCATGAATGACAGGTCACCTAGACAGCGGAATACAGTAATGCCTTGGCCCTAGAGTGTCTTCCCTGAGCATGCACATGTGAGTATGCACTGGGCGAGGGTGAAGAGCCTCGGTGGAAGCGATGCTGATGGAGACAGGAGAAAAGCTGTGGAGGGTGCGGGGGCGTTGCCTAACCCCCCCCCTGTACAGATGACAGCTGCTTCTCTGTTGTTAACCATGCAAGGGGCGCCCTCCACATTAGGAGAGCTGATTGTGGGGGTGGGGGTGCGAGTGGGGGTGGAACGTTGGGTTGGCGACGTCATGGGATTAATGGTGGGTCTGCGAGCATGGCTGCGGAGCTTGGGCGTGCCACATTGGTTGACAGCAAATATTTGGGTTCCAGGGTTGGCTCTACGCCATCACTTGGCAATCAGACCCCACCGCCAAGGTCTAATGCGACCTGAATAGATGCGTGTTTCCGTGGCTGTGCAATAGCCAAGGAGGCCACTTGCAGTTATAATATGAGTGGCCGTGGCAAAGGAGCTGCAGCCGACTGCCTTCTATTGGGTGGAGGTGTCAGGATGGCTAGCACGGGAGGGCCGCCAAACATAGGGTGGGCCCGGGTGAAGGGGCAATAGGACATAGACAATAGCTTGGGTGTGTGTTCAGCGTGCCCCGGATGCGTGGGTGGGCACATATGGCCAGCCAGAGGCCGCTATCATTGGCCATGCAAATGAGGCGGCCGCAGAGGCTCACGGCAGCCGCAGTCTCTCAGCAGTAGTGACCCACTCCATCAAGGCTCATTGCAGTGCTGATCGTCCCCCGCCCCAGTTCCACCCTCCGCCCTCTTGACAGGGGCTCCCACCCACCACATGGTCTTTGCTCCCTCGGATGTGAGGGCGATCTGGCTGCGACATCTTTCACCCCATTGATCGCCAGGATTGATTTGGCTGATCTGGCTGGCTAGGCGGGTGTCCCCTACCTCCCTCACCGCTCCATGTGCGTTCCTCCTGAAGCTGCGCACTCAGTGGAAGAGGACGACCATTCCAGATAGGAGTGTACCGTTCTTTAGTCAAAGGTATATGATAGCCTTTGCTCCCTCGCCTCCCCCCCCAGTTGATGGGGACTGAGTTCCAAGAGTGAAGAGGCCATCCCCAGGGTGATGCTGGACCCCTTGGCTGGGCCGCATGCACCAAGGCAGCCAGACCCTCCCGTCCCCTTCCCCAAGCACTCTGCAGGCGGCCAGAGTAACAGCCACAACTTTATTTTAACCAGAGTTGGAGAGTGGCAGGTGAGAGGGCAGGGGTGGAGTTCCAGGTGTCAGACTGGGTGTTGGGTGGGGCCAGGGGGTCAGAGATCCACCACGGTGCTTGGAGGCAAAGGTAGTGCTCCCTCGGCGAACTGCTTCTGTCCTTGTGAAAATGTGTGTGTGGGTTGGTGAAGGCGGGCGGTTGGCCGTCAGAGGAACCTGCAGCGAGAAAGACGGGTCTGGGGGGAGATGGGCAGCCGACCCCTGGGCAGCATGGCGGTCGCCCAGGGGTTTAGCTCCAACGGCATGGTGGTGGTCCTGGCCCGTGGATGTGGTGCGCATTGCCAGCATCATCAGAAGGCTGTCTGTAGAGGCCAGAGGACTGCTGAGGGCGAGGGTAGCGTGAGTGGTGGCTGCCCAGGGTGGGGGCATCAGCGGTGATGGAGAGGCAGAGCGGCATGGAGGTGGCGGCGAGCCCCCAGGCTGGCCAGAACTGTGCCCGCAACTGAAAAGGAAAACAGAGAGGGATGAGAGGCTACCTCGCCCTGGCCTTCCACGAAGGCGCTCTCTTGAGTGAGGCCAGGTGTGAGCCTCGACAATGGCAATGGTTAGAGTGGAGGGGGAAAGTATGGCGATCGTCTTCAGAGGTGGTCCCCCCCCAGAAGCCCCCCCCCAAGAGAGGGCAGCTGGAGGAGCCATAGCACCAAGCCCACCCCCCAGAGGAGTTGGAGCGAGAACCATGCACAGTCCCCACGGAGAGGGGAGCTGGAGCGAGAAAAACGCAAAGTCCCAACCCCCCGGTACAGACCAGCAGCATGCCAGCCTGTGCGAGGCTTACCTGTCAAGTGAGTGGCGGATTCAAAGTGCTGCTTATGAGGGACGTTTCTACCTCTGAGGCCCCTCCTCCTGGGGGGCACTGCCACTTCCTGCCCTGGCCCCATTGGCCAGCCTCCTAGGCGGGTTCCAGAGGCGCCATGCTGAGACGGGCAGTGCTTGGGCGCATTGGGAGAGACGAGGGTCTGGAGCCGTTGCATGGCGGTCAGTGGGCTGTGCCAGGTCAAGACCTGGCAATAGAGCAATAAAGAGGCACGGCCTTTGTCTACACTCAGACGCACATCATCAACTACAGCTAGCAGAGCCGTCTCTGTTCCATAATCCAGACTGAAAAGAGTCTAGACCAGATGAGTTATCCAAGAAGGCCTAGAGTTGGTCCGCTACTGCTCTTTCAATCATTTTGCCCAGAACGGGCAGGTTAGACACTGGGTGATAATTGGCCACATAATCTTTCTGTAGCGATGGTTTTTTCAGTAGCAGATAGGTAACTGCCTCTTTGAGTGGATGAGGGAAGGTGGCCTGAGTTAGTAACTGATTTATAATAGATACTAAATGTTTGTTGATGTGGTGCTTATATAATTTTAGTAGCCAGGATGGGCAAGAGTCCAGAGTGCAAGGAGTGGCCTTCACTGATCCCAGGATCTTGTCAACATCCATCACAGAAACTGGGTCAAAATGATCCATAAATAGATGTGGTGGTGTATTAGGCCTTCAGGTGTGACTGTGTTGCAACTTACATCAAGATCATGGTGTAATCTTGATATTTTAGCAGTGAAAAATTTGGCAAAAGTATCACATCTAATCATCTCTTTCTGAGACAATAAAGGCTCAGATTTTTGCCTCAGAAGTTGCTGAGCTACCTTGAACAGTTGGGATGGTTGTGAGCTACCTGATGGTACAGTAGCAGAGTAGTAACATTTCTTTGCCGGCCTCCGTGGGCGCGCCATTTTAACAGGAGTCGCACTCACCTGGGCTTTAAGTAGGTCATGGTCAGACCATGCTGCAGGTCGAATCTCTCCCCTGAAACCAGGCCATCCCTCAGCTGCTTAGGGCAAAAACTTAAATCTACTGTGTGACCATTTTCATGTGTTGGGCCCATCACAATTTGATAGAGGTCCAAGGCAGTGAAAGAGACTATAAAATTCTGGGTCAGTCCTGGCAAAGTATCCTCGGCATGGATATTGAAAACTCCCAGAATGATCAATCTAGGAGTCTCCCACAGCACATCCGACAGTGCCTCTGCTAACTCATGAAGTGTGCCCTCTGGAGAACTAAACGGCTACCAGAGGTACCACTTTCATTCCATGAGAGCTTTTCTGACTCCAATCACGACGATCAGGCTTCCCGTTCCAATCTTGGTTCTGAGCTGCCTTCAGACCCTTCACCAGATGTGGCTGTGGGGGACAGTCTACCCATATCTCCCAATGAGGATCTGAGACTCCTTTCGCAGCAGATGCTCAGAATGGCCAAGTCTCTGGAGATTAAACCCAAGGCCAAGATTCTATCGGTACTGTACTGTGAGGCACCAGTTAAGGTTGCCTTCCCAGTTTTGGAAGATTTCTTGGACATGGCAAAAAAGGATTTGGGATAAACCTTCTATCCCTAAAACAGCTAGAATAGTTGACAACCTGTTTAAGGTACAACAGGGGGAGTGTGGCTTCTTGTTTTTACATCCAGCACTGTCATCCCCGGTGGCAGATGAGGTGCAATCAAAGCACAGGCAGGAGGGTCATTCAGCCCCTCTTGACAAGGATGGTTGCAAGATCGATGCCCTTGGCAGAAAAGTCTACTCAGCTGATACCCTTAATTTCCGCATAGCCAATTATCAGGCTACCATGGCTGCATACCAACTGTTTCTGTGGGATAGGATGGCAGCTTACATTGAGCTCCTTCCCGAGGACAAGTGTACTGTAGCTAAAATGCTTATGGCAGAAGCAACCAAATTAGCGAAACAACAAATGAGTGCAGGCAGACATGCAGTGGACTGCTTGAGCCAAGACAGCAGCTATTAGGGCTTTCTCCTGGCTATGTTCTACAGCCTTGAATCCAGAGACCTGCTCCAGAATCCATAGACCGCTCTGGTTAGACCTCACCTAGAGTATTGTGTCTGATCTCGCCAGATCTCAGAAGCTAAGCAGGGTCAGCCCTGGTTAGTATTTGGATGGGAGACCACCAAGGAAGACCAGGGTTGCTATGCAGAGGAAGGCACTGGCAAACCACCTCTCTTAGTCTCTTGCCATGAAAACCCCAAAAGGGGTCGCCATAAGTCGGCTGCGACTTGACGGCACTTCACACACACAGACAAGATGAAACGTGTCCAGAGGAGGGCAACAAAGATGGTGAGGGGTCTGGAGACCAAGTCCTATGAGGAAAGGTTGAAGGAGCTGGGTATGTTTAGCCTGAAGAGGAGAAGACTGAGAGGGGATAGGATAACCATCTTCAAGTACTTTCGGGGTGTTATATACAGGATGGTGCTGGGTTGTTTTCTGTTGCCCCAGAAAGTCGGACCAGAACCAACGGGTTGAAATAAAATCAAATGAGTTTCCACCTAGACATTAGGAAAAAATTTCTAAGTTAGAGCAGTTCCTTAGTGGAACAGGCTTCCTCGGGAGGGGGTAAGCTCTCCTTCCCTGGAGGTTTTTAAGCAGAGGCTAGATGGCCATCTGTCAGCAATGCTGATTCTAAAACCTTAGGCAGATGATGAGAGGGAGGGCACCTTTGCCATCTTCTGGGCATGGAGTAGGGGTCACTGGGTGTGTGGGGGGAAGGTAGTTGTGAATTCCCTGCATTGTGCAGGGGGTTGGACTAGATGGTCCTATGATTCTATGAGTTGAAGACCTATCATTTGAGAGCCATTCCTTGTTCTCAATTAAGACTGATGAAACATTAGAACAGTTGAAGAAGAACAAGAAGACTGCCAGATCCCTGCGCAGCACTGCTCCTTCCTCCCAATCTTCTAGGGAGAAATTTCCATGTAGAGAGCGCTTTCAGCAGCAGAGGTACCACAAGTCAGGTCACTCTTCTACCTTCTATGGACAACACCGTCCTTACTTACCAACACAGAATCAGGGAAAACGCCGGTCTTCAGGGCCCAGTTGCAGGTCTTCACAGCTGCAGTCTCCAGAGAACCAGAGAGAGGTCAAAATTTTGACTATATAATAGTACCCTGCCATCACCTTCTAGTTTTAAGGACAAATTAGCCCCTCATCTCCCAGCTTGGAGAGAAATTACCACAGATTCCTGGGTTCTAAAGATTGTTGGGGGGGGGGACATCAGTTGGAATTGTTAAGCTTACCACCACTTAGCTTACCACGTCCTGATGAATCTGTTCTGGATTCAAGGCTTGCTGATACTCTGGGAGATTTAGTGTCAGAAGGGGCAGTTGAATTGGTTCCTGATGATGTTTCTGCCTTGGGGTTTTACTCCAGGTTATTTGCTATCACTAAAAAGGATGGGGGTCTCTGTCCTATTCTTGCCTTCTGAAAGTTGAATACGTTTTGCATGGTTTCTCTTCCTCAGGTGTTACATTTGTTAAAGTTAAACTGGTGGTTCAGAGTTTTAGATCTTAAAGACACTTATTAAACTGGTGGTTCAGAGTTTTAGATCTTAAAGATGCTTATTTCCCCATCACTATTCACCGTGACCATAGGAGATACTTGTGGTTTCATTGTGGGGACCAGCTGTTTCAGTATACAGTTCTCCCCTTTGGGTTGGCTACTGCTGCATGCATTTTCACGAAGTGTATGGCCATAGTCATTGCCTTTTTGCCTTCTAAGGGCTGCACAATCTTCCCATACTTAGGTGACTGGTTTGGTATGGCTCCTTCTCAAGAGGAGTTATGGGACATCTATAATTGATATTGTCTCTCGTCCAGAAGTTGGGGCTTTTGGTTAATTGGCAGAAGTCCAAACTGCAACCTAGTTGTTCAGTTTATTGGTGCATGATGAGACTCTTCTGTAGGGAGAGTCTCCCCTGGACCATTTACTGGCCATTAAGGGAATGGTAACCAAGTTTCAGTCGAATAGGTTCCAGTCTGCTCTCTGTATTCAAACATTATTGGGGCTGATGGCCTCTACTACGGCTGTTATCCCATTTGCCAGGTTACAACTAAGGCCACTACAAAATTGGTTTTTAAGGGTCTTCAACCCTATGGTTCAGTCTCAGTCCATTTGTTTCTCCATACCCAGAGTGGTGTAAAGAACACTGGAGTGGAGGTCTATGGAAATTTGGTAATTTCATGCCCACTAAGACAGTTACCTCAGATGCTTCCTTAGTGGGCTGGGGAGCCCACTGTGAGGGGTCTTCTGTACAGGGAGTGTGGTCAGAACATAAATCTAGATGACACATTAACTTTCTTGAACTAAGGGCAATTCATTATGCTTTGGTTTCTTTCTCAGATATCCTATGCAACAAACAAGTAATGGTGCAGACAGACAACCACACCGCCATGTACTATCTAAACAGATAGGGAGGGACGGTGTCGTCTCTCTGTGGGGAGGCCACAAAAATTTGGAACTGAACTCATCCGAACAACATTATAATAGAATCACAGAGTTGGAAGGGAACATACAGGCCATCTAGTCCAACCCCTTGCTTAATGCAGGATCAGCCTAGAGCATCCCTGACAAGTGCTTGTCCAGCCTCTGCTTAAAGACTGCCAGTGAGGGGAAGCTCACCACCTCCCTAAGAAGATGATTCCACTGTCGAACAACACTTACTTTCCTTTGCTTTTATCCCTTAGAAGCTCCTTGATCCATTGATCTTGAGCAACATGGTTTTAAATTAGTGTTTGAGGGATATGAGATAAATTTTGCCACTGCCAAGGTAGCCTTGGAATCCCTATTTCTTAATAAATAAGGCATTATATCAGACACAGAGGCATTGGATTTATGTATTAAAATAGGAGACGTGTACTGTAATCTAAGGCCCTCATAGAAACGACATTCCAAGAGTACATGAGCTAATGAGTCGATGGAGCCAGAAGAGCATGGATAAGTCCTTTCCAAGTATGGTAAATTCAAAATTCTGCCTTGCATAACCATAGACGGGATAGTGTTTAATCTAGCTAGAAAGAAGGCTCTAGAGAGATGAGGGATTGTCAAGAAGTAGGTATAGGCAGGCAAACTACATGGTGATGGTATTCCAAAAAATGAAGAGCAAATGCGATGAGCACGAAAAGATGTGCTATCATAATCAATCTTTTTGATACACTTTTTTATTATAGCGAAAGCTTCTGTTTTTCCAAGATCTGAAATCATATCACACGAGATGCCCATCAGTGACAGTTTCTCATCAAAGACTTTTAGCCATGAGGATCTATGTGAGTCATGCTTCAGATAAACCAGGCACCCCTTAGTGCTAAAAAAACAAGTTGTAGCTTAAAAGCAAACTACCATGTCCTAGCTTCAAGAGAGACTTGGCCAAACTCGGAGCAAAGGGTAACACCAGCAACACATCAAGGGGCATTTAACGGTTTTCATAAAAACTGAAGCAGTGGTCTTTTATAGACTCATTAACAGCAGTTATCTGAATAGCAGCACCAAAGCGAATAATTAGAATAATCCTTAAATTAAAAACTTGAATGCCCCCAGGAATATATTTTCCACCTTTAGTATGGAAAAAGTTCACAGTAGCCTCAGCCCCAGGTTTAATTTTGTTGAATACAACTTTTGATTAACATTCCAGTGTAGATTAGAAGAAAAAAGAATACTGAGATAAACAAACTCCTTAACTTGATCAACATCAAAGCCATCTAATACCCAGTGGAAAGAAGGCCGTTTTCTCCTCTTAGAGAAGATCATGATCTTGGATTTATGATGAGTTATTTTAAGATCTTCCCTAGAGCAATACTCAGAAAAAGTTTGTAGGGATCTTTTCAAACCAATTCTTGTGCAGGACAGAAGAACTGCATCATTGGCATAAGGTAGGATTGGGATACTACGACTTGAAAGATTTGGAGGGAGACAGGACTCTGAAAAGTTCATTGCCATATCGTTCAGGTATAAAGTAAACAAAAGAGGAGCAAGGAGACAACCTTGTCTAACTCCCTTGACCAAATCAAAGGACTCAGTTAATTCTCCTTGATCACATCAACAATTACTGTAAAAAGATTTTCCTAATATCCAGCCTAATATCTTCCTAATATCTTCACTTGCTCCTTTCCCTTCCAGCAGTCTTGCCCATGGAATGATTGTCATCGTGACTCTGAGTTTATTAAAAATCTGCCCTACCAAAATCTAACAGACACCTACCTCACAGGGTATCTGTTGTGGGGAAGGGAAGGTGATTGTGAGCCGGTGTCAGGCTGTTATCTCGGTTTAGATGTTTCCTTTCGTTTCTCTGCTGAACCGTCCAGACTCAAGGACGGCTACACATACCAAAGCCTGGGAACGCCACTCCTGGGAAATAATGCTCTGTTTATGCTTTGTAATCTCCCGCCGTTTCTCTGCCTTATATTTCCAAATAACGGGCAAGACAAGCCATAGCTGTCATCTTGCCTTCCATGCACTGTATTGCCTATTTGACCAGTAAAGCCATCTGCTTGGAATCTGATTGTCTCTGTGGTGATTTCTGGTTCGATGGGTCAAGAGCTCACATTATGACAGCTATCCCTCTTCTTCATCGATTCTTTAGTCAGGCTGGAGCCCTGGAGGGTTCGCCTGCCACTCGGATGGGAGCTAGGAGGGCGCTCTCCGAGTGAACCGTGACTACTGCTTCTTGGAACCCTGGAGTCCTCCTCAGAGGATCCTACCCTCCTACGGGACATAGTAGCTGAACTCTTTAGGACTAATTCAGAGGTTTGCCGCTTGAGTGGACTGGTCCAGACGCAGTGGCGATCTCTAGTGAGGGTTCTCTGGATGTTGACGTCGGAGGATACTAATGCTTGTTTAGACCTCCAGGATTTTGATCAGTTGCTGGATGATGCCCGGCTGGCAAGTGAGGACTTACAAATACTAACCGGTTTATTGGATAAGCTTATTGCCCGTGAGACTCTCTCATCCACGGCTCTAAGGCGTCCTGTCGCCTGGGGGGAAGGTACCATGGCGGGAGCCGTACCGGCAGGTTTTTCGTTGGTACCCAATGCAGCTGACTGTCAAGCTGAAGCCAAAAGGATCGCTATCCAGACAGCCCTCCTCTTTGCGGATTGTACAAAGGATACTACGATAGCCACCTTGGCTCAACGTTTGACCCCGACGTTCGGGGCCGATGCACCTGCGGTCGCGGTCCGAGTGCAACCATTGTTAGGTGGGGATCCCGACCCCCTACTCACGCTCCTGGAAACGGAAGTTTTACCGCACATTACCGCAGCTGCCGCTCTGAGACTTGAAAGCGCACAGGCTCTCGCGGATAGGGAAGCTGCTGAAGCGGCTAAGGCGGAAGCCGAGACTCAAGCCGCAAGGGACAAAGAGCAGCAGTTGGCTGCGGATCGGGCGCGGACAGGCGGCCGCCCCAAAGACTCCGGACGGAGCGGTCCTCCATTGGGTCTGTAGTTTTCCCCGGTATTTGCCCCGTCGCGCACGACCCAACGCGCACGCTGCCTCGGAGAACGACGCCACGACTCCGAGGAGTCTGAGGAAGAGGACTTGTATGGGGACAGTTCTCAATGGGCCACAAGTTTTCGGACAAGCAAACCTCATCGTACAGGTGGCCCGGGTGAGGACGTTCACCTGTTACGAGCTCAGAATCGGGAGCTATCTGACCGTGTAGATCAACTCCAGGAGCTAATGGAACGCTTGCTTCAGGACAACAGGCAGTTACAGCAGGCCCTGACAACCCCAGCACAACCCGTTCCACAGGGGGCCGCAGTACCGGTTCAACAGGGAGTGCCAGCCCAGCCACCCGCTAATGTGCCTGTTCAACCCCTGGTTCCCGGAGGTCCCGTTTTACCTGCACCCAGGGCACCCGTGCAACCGGGCCAACCCATGCCCGGTCCTTGGAAACAACTCAAATTGAAAACTACTTACGATGGATCTCTCGAAACCCTGCCCTGTTTCTTGCATCAGGTAGACAGCTATATGCGAGAACAAGGACAGTTCTTCCCTACAGAGGACAGCCGGGTTCGCTATGTGGCTTCCCTTTTGACAGGTAAAGCAGCCGACTGGATGGTCCTCCAGTTCGACACCCGATCCCGCTCTATCCGTTCCCTCAACAATTTCATGACTGCCTTACGGAGGAGGTTTGAGGATCCCTTTCTGGGGGAACGAGCCAAAGCGGAGCTTCTACAACTAAGACAAGGCTCTACTCCAGTTCGAGAGTTTGCCGATGAATTCCAGAGACTAGCAAGCAGAATTGTGGGCTGGCCCGAAGCCACCCTTATTCACCATTTCAGGGAAGCCTTACACCCTGACATTCTGAACTGGTCGTATATGCGGGGTGATCCCAACACCCTCGAGGATTGGATTCTATTAGCCGAGGAGGTGGAAAGCCGCCGGCGCTTTATTTCCCTTGTCCGCCAAAGAAACAAGGAGAAAAGCGTCCAAAAACCCCAGCCCAAGGCACCACGGAAGCCCGCGCGTCCACCCCAGGATCGCGAAACACGGTTTCAAAGAGGAGCTTGCCTCACTTGTGGGGAACTGGGCCACTTTGCGGCAGTCTGCCCACATCGCCCTGAACCCTTTCGCCCCAGCATGGCAACCCGAGCTCGAGGACGACCTCAACGCAGAGGCACCGCGGCCACCCGCAGCGCAGCACCGGGGAGACCCACACCCTCTGCACTTCACGTTGAGGACTCATCTAACCTTCCTACATCGAGTGACCCCGCCGGGTCCCGGATTACAAATGCCCCATTGGGGGACAACTCTCCTTCTTCTGACGAAGAGAACCCATGGGATCCTCCAGCTTTGAACCTGGAAACCCCCCTTGATTTGTCAAAAAACGGCTCCGGTCTGTGAGTGGAGCGTCTCCACAGACCCCTGCAGAATCTCCTGCTAAACCGAAAGCTCCCACCAAGGTGAAGGAAGTGGAAACCACCGTTTATGTGGACGCAGTTTTACAACACTATAAAGGTGGTCCCCAACTACCCGTTAAGGCACTCATTGACTCCGGTTGCGGTCGCACTCTAATCAATGAGGCCACGTTTGCAGCACTGAAAGTCAAATCCGAGGCTTTACCAGCCCCCGTCCAATTTGCCCAAATGGACGGAAGCCATTTCAAGGGGGGCCCAGTTGATCATCGCACTACAGGGGTGGCGATGGGTATTGGCTCCCACTGGGAGCAAATAGACTTTACCATAGCCCCTATCCGATTTGAAGTGGTCCTGGGAATTAACTGGATTAAAGGTCATAGTCCCAGTATAGACTGGGAGACGAACACTATCTCCTTTGCCAACCCCAAATGCGATCAGCACCGACAGCAAGTCGCGGTGCTGTCTCCACCCACTCCAGCATTAACCTCCGATGTCCCATCACCGCCGTCCCTACCTGATGTATACCAGGACTTTGCGGATGTCTTTAACATTAAATAATGTGATGCCTTACCCCCCCCACCGGGCCACTGACTGTGCAATTGAGGTGGTGAAGGACTGCACATTAACCAAGAGTAAGATTTACTCTATGAGCACTTCCGAGCGCACTGTACTACGGGACTTTTTAGACAAAAACCTTGCCAGAGGGTTCATTCGCCCATCGAATGCTCCCAACTCAGCCCCCGCATTTTTCGTCCGAAAAAAGGAGGGCGACCTGCGCCTATGCATCGACTTCCGAAAGCTCAATGCAGTTACCCAAGCCAACGCCTACCCTATACCGCTGATTTCAGATATTTTGGGGCAGTTGCAGGAGGGACGTATATTCTCCAAGTTGGACTTAGTAGAAGCCTACTACCGCGTCCGTATCCGCGAGGGAGACGAACCCCTCACTGCCTTCTCTAGCTGTTTTGGAATGTTTGAATTCCTTGTGATGCCCTTCGGGTTAAAAGGGGCCCCGGGGGTCTTCATGCAACTCATCAACGAAATCCTCCACAATTTACTGTACCGCGGGGTGGTGGTTTATTTAGATGACATTCTTATTTATTCAAAAACCATGGATGAGCATGTCGCTCTGGTCCGAGAAGTTCTGCAGCGCCTGCGCAATCACCAACTCTTTGCAAAGTTGGCTAAATGCGAATTTCATCAGAGCAAAATAATGTTCTTGGGATATATAATCTCCCACCATGGCCTTAGCATGGACCCGGCCAAGGTCCAATCCGTCCTCGATTGGACCCCTCCCTCCAACCGCAAACAAGTACAACAGTTTCTAGGTTTTGCTAATTTCTATCGCGGGTTCATCCCTAACTTCGCCCAAGTGGCGCTGCCCATCACCGACCTGCTGAAAACAAAGGGTAAAGGAAGCTCGGCTACGTTACCCTCCGCTAAGATACTGTGGACTGCTCAATGCCAGGCCGCTTTTGTAGCCCTCAAACGCCTTTTCACTTCGGAGCCCGTGCTACGGCACCCAGACCCGAATCAAATGTTCATTGTGCAAGTCGATGCCTCCGACGTGGCTATGGGAGGGGCCCTTCTCCAAAGAGGACCAGATGGTCTCCTTCACCCTTGCGCTTACTTCTCAAAGAAGTTTGCGCACTCCCAATTGAACTGGCCCATTTGGGAGAAAGAAGCATCGGCCGTTCACCATGCACTTACTCTGTGGCGACAATTCCTGGAGGGGTCTAAAGTACCCTTTGAAGTCTGGACCGATCACAAAAATCTAGCTGCCCTCACGGGGACCCATAAATTGTCCGCGAAACAACAGCGTTGGGCGGATTTCTTTGTTCAGTTTCGTTTCGTCCTGAAGCATGTCCCTGGAAAACAAAACATTCTCGCAGATGCTCTCTCCCGACTTCCTCAGTACCCGGTGAAACTCGATCGGCCAACAGACTCTTTATTTACGCCCGCTCAAAGAGAAGCCCTACCCGTGCTGGCTGTACAAACCCGATCCCAAACACTGCCCCCACAACGGAAGCACGCAGTGGCCGACGCGCCAACTCCTCCAACCCAACTGGCCGCCAAGCCGCCTGCAGTCAGCGCACCACCGCACGTAAGCGCTTCCCCCTCGTCGACCCCCATATCTGCTCCTGCTTCCACCGTAAAAAAGGGGGGGTTCCCGTCTCCGAGTCTTTCTTAAATTCCCTTCGGGCACAATGCCTAATGGAACGCTCCGCTCAAACCCTGCCTCCCAATGTAATCGAACGAGGAGGTTGTTGGTACAAAGACTTGAAATTATACGTGCCCAAAACGCTCCGAAAAGAAGTCTTACATTTGGCTCATGGAGTAAAAACAGCTGGACACTTTGGGTTCCTGAAGACCCTTCACCTGTTGCGCAGGCAGTTCTGGTGGGGGGGAATGCGTTCTGACATTGACTCTTTCATTCGCAGCTGTCCTGTTTGTGCCACGGTCAAACGATCTCAAGGCAAACCCCCAGGACTACTGCAACCACTTGAAATACCCAGCAAACCCTGGGAAGTGATTGCTATGGATTTTGTGACGGATCTCCCTCTCAGCGGGGGAAAAACTGTGTTATGGGTTATCACTGACTTATTTTCTAAGCAAATACATTTGGTTCCATGTGCGGGCATCCCCTCCGCTCAGAAGTTGGCCCGCCTCTTCGTGTCACATGTCTTTAGACTACATTCGTTTCCGCGCAAGATAATCTGCGACCGCGGAAGTAGTTTCGTTGCTAAGTTTTGGAAAGCTTTTCTCAAATTGGTGGGGGTGGAACAAGGGTTGTCTAGTGCATACCATCCCCAAACGGATGGTCAAACTGAACGTGTCAATGCTGTACTCAAATGTTATTTGCGCTGTTATGTCAATTACCACCAAGATGACTGGGTAGAACTGTTGCCTTTTGCAGAATATGCGTACAATAATGCTGTCCATCAATCCACAGGTTTCAGCCCGTTTTATGCGGTGTATGGACAGGACTTCGGTCCTATCACCCCTGTAGAAGGATCAGAGGGGGAGGGGGATGCCGACATTGCCTCATGGGCTCACACCCTCCATACAACATGGCCCTGGCTGATTAGCAACCTGGACCGAGCCAAGCGCAAATACAAGGCGCAGGCTGACAAGCATCGTTCCCCAAATATGGACCTGCAAGTGGGTGACCTGGTATACCTTTCCACCAAGAACCTGCGCTCCACCCAACCTTGCCATAAGCTCAGTGCTAGATACATTGGCCCATTTCCCATCACCCGCCTCATAAATCCTGTCACGGTGGAACTGTCTCTCCCCATAACTCTGAGGCGTGTGCACCCCGTTTTCCATGTCAGCCTTCTAAAGCCCCATGTTGCTTCCCCACAATGGCACCCGGAGCCGCCTCCTGAACAACCCATAATGGTGGGGGGGGAGGAACATTTCAAAGTCTCCAAAATCCTGGAGTCCCGCATACACCATGGGGCCTTGCAATACCTGATCCGCTGGAAACACTTCCCCCCTGCCTATGACGAGTGGGTTCGCGCGCGGGGTGTCTCCGCCCCCAAACTCGTCAACGCCTTTCACGATGCCTACCCGGACAGACCAGCCCCCTTGCCGGATGGGAGGGGGACTTAAGGGGAGCAGGATGTCAGGCTGTTATCTCGGTTTAGATGTTTCCTTTCGTTTCTCTGCTGAACCGTCCAGACTCAAGGACGGCTACACATACCAAAGCCTGGGAACGCCACTCCTGGGAAATAATGCTCTGTTTATGCTTTGTAATCTCCCGCCGTTTCTCTGCCTTATATTTCCAAATAATGGGCAAGACAAGCCATAGCTGTCATCTTGCCTTCCATGCACTGTATTGCCTATTTGACCAGTAAAGCCATCTGCTTGGAATCTGATTGTCTCTGTGGTGATTTCTGGTTCGATGGGTCAAGAGCTCACAGCCGGTTTGATTCTTCCTTCAGTGGTAGAGAAAACAAACTCCACCACCACCCCCTTCTCCTCCTCCTTCAGAATTCACTGCCAGATGATATAAATCTGTCCATGGCTTTGAAAAAGAAGGAGAGGTCTATCAATCGTTACCAACCCCGACTAAAGGAAATGTCCATATCAAGAGGCAGCAAACCCCTAAAAACCAGTGTTAGTGGGCAGCATCAGGGGGAGACCCTGACTTCTGTGCCCTGTTCATTGGCCTTCCAGGGTAGCTGGTTGGCCACTGTGGGAAACAGGATGCTAGACTAGATGGACCCCGGTCTGATTCAACAGACCTCTTATATGTTCTTGTGTTTAATTTCTCTCCAGATCAGATGAGCATGCCTATTATATCAGGTGCTGCGGAACACAGGCAGGATAATGCTGCTGCAGTTGTCTGGTTTGTGGGCTTCCTAGAGACACCTGGTTGGCCACTGTGTGAACAGACTGCTGACTTGATGGACCTTGGTCTGATCCAGCATGGCCTTTCTTATGTTCTTAATTCATGATGATATTTATTTAAAAAATAAATAACTTTAATTTCTGGTTAGAAAATTCTTACAGTGCGAAAAAGAGATATCGAAACAGGACATTAGCCAGCATAGAATCATAGAATCGGAAGGGGCCCCACAGGCCATCTAGTTGAACCCCCTGCTTAATGCAAGATCAACCTAGAGCATCCCTGACAAGTGTTTGGCTAGCCTCTGCTTAAAGACTGCCAGTGAGGGGGGAGCTGACCACCTCCCTAGGAAGCCGATTCCATAGTCAAACAATACTTAGTGTAAAAAAAAAAATCCTAATATCCAGCCGGTACCTTTTTGCCCGCAATTTAAACCCATTATTGTTAGTTCTCTCCTTGGCTGCCAACAGGAACAGCTCCGTGCCCTCCTCTAAGTGACAGCCCTTCAAATACTTAAAGAGAGAAAACAACCTCCTCTTCTCCAGACTAAACATTCCCAATTCCCTCAGCCTTTCCTTTTTGGGCTTGGTCTCCAGGCCCCTAATCATCCTTGTTGCTCTTCTCTGCACCCACTCTTTTTTGAAGTGAGTCCTCCAGAGCTGCACACAATATTCCAGGTGCAGCCTGACCAATGCAGTGTACAGCGGAACTATGACATCTTGCGATTTGAATGATATGCCTCTGTTGATGCACGCCAAAATTGCATTACCTTTTTTGGTCGTTGCATCACACTGGCTGCTCATATTTAACTTACGGTCCACCTGTACCCCAATGTCAGGCCTGCTTTCCACAGCTCTAAGCAGCCTGTCAGACTCCGACTGTTTTAGTATTGATTCCACCAGGTGCCTCTCAAGGCCAAACTGGCTAACCGCTGAATTCCTATTCCAGTGTTATCTCCCGTGGGAACGGCTCCTCAGTAGAGGGGGCCCCCGCCTTGACCTGTTGTAACTGATACTTTCCCTTATATGCCTACCCTGTACTCTCAATTGCCATTCATACCAATGTACCTGTAAGCTCTGCATACCTGTATGTTTTCCATTAAATCAGCTCATTTTTGGACTCTTTGTCTCTGGATGCTGTTTGTGGGATTACTGTGGGACAAGTGCTTACATTTTGGCACGAATCCCTTCTCTATTTTTCCCTGCCTGGCTGGAGCCCTGGAGGGTTCACCCGGGCCTCGGATTGGAGCAGGGGACATGCTCTCCGAGTGAATTGCCTGTGGCTGGAGCCCCGGAGGGTTCGCCTAGGTGGGAGCTGAGGCGACGCTCCCCGGGTAGAGGGTTTCTGGCCAAAACCCTGGAGGGTCCTGAACTTTCGTACCCTCCGTTGGAACCGTCGGACGAGTACCCCGATGACCCTTCTTTGCTAGAGGACACTCTTGCTGAGGCGCTGCGGATGGATGCGGAGATCAATCGCCTGATTGTACTCCTTCGAGCTCAGTGGCGTCACCTAGCTGACACGACCCCCTGGACGGACCCCAACGCAGATCAAAGTGCCCAGCACGAACTCCGCGTACTGGATGGCTTGGTTGAGGATGTTCGACTGGCGCAAGAGGATTTAGTAACTTTGACCCGTTTGCTAGCGGGGTTAACTATACGTGAAGAACAACAAGAACCGGGAGCGGCCCCAATCCGCCCCGTTCCGCCCCGATCCATGGCGGGATCACGGGCGGAGCAGACTCCGGCCCCAACCGCTCCTGATCCCAACTTGTGCTTGAAGGAAGCATGGGATGTAGCGGCCCGAACGGCCTTACTGTTTACGGGACTGATTTCGACTACAGCCACGGCTGACCTCACGAAACTTTTAACCCCTGAGTTTGGAGCAGACGCTGCTGCTCTGGCAGTTCGGGTTCAACCGTTATTGGACCTAACAGATTCCTCTGAACTCCTGCTTTTGGAGAACGAAGCTCTCCCGATCGTCACTACGGCGATTGCCACCAAGCTCGAGGCCGACCAGGTGCTCGCAGACCGACAGCGGGCCGAGGAACAGTTATAGGCTGCGGATGCGGCGGCAGCTCGTGCACGGGCTGCGCAAGAAGAGGAGCAATGTTTGGCAGCCGTTTGAGCCCGCACGCTCACGGACTTGCGTCCCAAAGACAGCATCGATTTTGGATTTATCCCTGCATTTTCTCTGAGTTTTGGTCCATCTCGTGACACGCAGCGTGCACGTCGGCGTGCAGGTCGCTTCAGTGAGCCAGACTTCTCGGATGAGGAAGACCTGTATGGTGAAAAACCCCACTGGGCTACTGGTCTTCGAGTCAGCCAGTCCCGACGCACGGGGGGAGCTGGAGACGAAATGCGTCTCTTGCGGGACCAAAACCGGGACTTGAATGGTCGTGTGGCCCGTCTGCAGGACCAAATGGAACAATTGTTTCGAGAAAATGAACGTTTGCAACAAGCTCTTTTTAAAAAGATTTATTGCTTTTATAATTAATCTATTACTGATACATTGTTTACTATCTTTTAAAAAGTATATAGTGCCCAAACCTCTACCACCCACCTCTGTGCCCTCCACCTTTGGACTTCCGGAGAGGTGTTATGACAGTATATAAAAACTTATTATAATCATTGTTTAAAAAACACATAAATCTATAATTCATTAACTATACCAGGGGTGGGGAACCTTTTTCCTGCCGAGGGCCATTTTCACATTTATAACATCGTTCAGGGGCCATACCAGGCATAGATCTCCCGGTGTGGGGGAGGGGGAGAAAGAGGCTAGGGTTGCAAGATCTCCAGCCACCACCTGGAGGTTTGCAAGAAAGAAAGAGGGGAGGGGAGGGAAGGAAGGAAAGAAAGAAAGAGGGGGAGGGAAGGAAGGAAGGAAAGAAAAGAAGGGAAGAAAGAAGGAAGGAGGGAGGGGAAGGGAGGAAAGTAAGAAGGGAAGGAAAGAAAGAAAAGGAAGGAAGGAAAGAGAGGGTGGGAGGCTTCTCCCCCCCACACACACACACACACAAGCACTCACCAGCAGCCCGGGGATCTCCACACACATGCACATACACGGGGAGGGCTGGGAGGGGACCCTCCGGCAGCAGCACGGCAAGCGCTCAGGCCGAGGAAATGGAGCACGGGGAGGGCTGGGGGCGACCGTCCCGCGGCAGCGCAGCAAGCGCGCAGGCCGGGGGAATGGAGCACAGGGAGGGCTGGGCCCTTTGGTGGCGGTGGCGCAGCAAGGGAAGGGAAAGTAAGTAAGAAAGTAAGAAAGAAAGAAAGAAAGAAAGAAAGAAAGGGGGAGGGGAGGGAAGAAAAGAAGGGAAGGAAGGAAAGTAAGAAGGGAAGGGAAGAAAGGGAGGAAAGAAGGAAGGAGGGAAGGGAAGGGAGGAAAGTAAGAAGGGAAGGAAGGAAAGAAAGAAAAAAAGGAAGGAAAGAGAGGGTGGGAGGCTTCTCCCCCACACACACACACACACACACACACAAGCACTCACCAGCAGCCCGGGGATCTCCGCACACACGCACATACACGGGAAGGGCTGGGGGGGACTCTCCGGTGGCAGCGCGCAGGCCGGGGGAATGGAGCACAATGAGGGCTGGGGGGACCCTTCCGCGGCAGTGCAGCAAGCACGCAGGCCGGGGAAATGGAACACAGGGAGGGCTGGGCCCTTTGGCAGCGGTGGCGCGGGAAGGGAAAGGAAGAAAGAAAGGAAAGGGAGGGTGGGAGGCTTCCCCCACACACACCCACGCACTCACCAGTGGCCCGGGGATCTCGCGCACACATGCACATACACAAGTGCGCAGGCCGGGGGAATGGAGCATGGGGAGGGCTGGCGGGGGACCCTTTGGTGGCGGCTCAGCAAGCACGCGGGCCAGGGGCTCAAGCAGAGGGAGGGCTGGGCAGGGACCCTCAGCAAGTGACACGGCAAGCACACAGGCGGTGGGGGGGATGGAGGCAGGGGCCTCTGCCACCCCAAGAACTCGAGGCCGTGGTGGGGCAAGCGCGCAGGCAGCGGGGGGGGAATGGAGGCAGGGGCTTCACCGCAGCAAGAACTCGAGGTAAGCCTCTCATTCGCCTGGAAAAAGCCGGTAGGGCACGGGCGAAGGGGAGGGGGCCAAGGAAACATAGTTGGGCTGCCGAGAGAGCTGGCCAGGCACATGTTTTCTCTCTCTCGCAAGGAACAGGAAGCAGGGAGACTTGGAGGAAACACCCCCACAATCACCCAATCAACCTTCAGCTTTGTGTGCATGCGCTCCCGCTTCCCAGTGAAGCCCGAAGTGCTGAGATGAGGGCCTGGCTAGCGACAGCTAGCTCCGTGGAGCTCCCTGGCCTCGGCAGGTGGGCCGGACAAAATGATCTCACGGGCCGGATGCGGCTCGCGGGCCGGAGGTTCCCCACCCCTGAACTATACCTTTAAAATCCGTTTTTGCCAATTTATCCCAATATGCGGCGGCCTTTGACTGTATTTGTTTAAATTCATCCATATCTTTACCATGTAAAGAATCTGTAATTTTGGCCATCCGCATATACAGTCAAAGCTTTTCTCTCCACTCTTTGATTGAAGGTTTATTTATTTGCTTCCATTTCGTAGCATTTATAATCCTAGCCGCAGTAAAACTGTATTGGCATATGACTCTATCAGCATAATCTATATTCTTATCAGGAATACCCAATAAGCAAAAGGCAGGATCTTTTTTTATATTTGACTTAATCAAATTGTTAGTTTCCTTTAAAACTAATCGCCAAAATCTCTTGAATTTTTTGCAAAACCACCAAAAATGCATAAATGTACCTATCTCTGTTCCGCACTTCCAACAAAGACCCACCTCCTCTTTTTTCATTTTACTTAATAATACTGGAGTTATATACCACCTGTAAAACATTTTATATAAATTTTCTCTTATTTCGTTAGTAATAGTAAATTTAAATTCCTTCTTCCACAAATTTCCCCATATTTCCAAATCTATATTATAACCTAGTTCCCTCATCCATTTCACCATCACTGGTTTAATCCTTTCCTGTTCTAGATTCATTTCTATCAATAGTTTATAAATCCGTCCTATCAATCCTTTATTTCCCTTAGTTAATATAATCTCAAATTTGGATTTAGTTTGATTAAAGCCCGTCTTATTATCTTTGTTGAATATATCCCTTAATTTATAATACATAAACCAATCTTTAATTTGAAGCTGTTCTCTGTTTTTCAGCATCCATATCCCATCTCTGTGTTCTATCAATTCTCTATATATATTGCTATCCAAATTTAGATGTACACCCCTTCTCATATAGGCTTCTATGGGATTAATCCAATTGGCAGTTTTATTTTCCAGGATATATTTGTTCCATGTTTTCAATAAACTTTTCCTAATAATATGGGAATTAAAATCTTTATTTACTTTCTCCTTTTCATACCATAAATATGCATGCCACCCAAATCGTAAATTAAATCCCTCTAATTCCAATAATTTCAGATTCTCTAATAGAATCCAATTTTTTATCCAGGTGAAGCAAGCTGCTTGATAGTACATTCTCAAATCTGGTAATCCCAACTCTCCTGTTTCTTTCGATTCCACTAAATTATTATATGCTATCCTATGTCTTTCTTTACCCCAGAGAAAACTTAAAATATCTTTCTTCCAGTTTTTAAATATCTGTGCGCCTTTCACTATTGGTAGGTTTTGAAACAAAAAAAGCATTTTAGGTAATAACATCATTTTAATTACTGAAATTCATCCCCACAATGATAATGGTATTTTCCCCAACTTTTTAAATCTTTTGCTATCTGTTGCCATTGAGTTACATAATTATTTTGAAATAAATTAAGATTATTATTTGATATCCATATACCTAAATATTTAACTTTATGTTCAATGCTAAATCCTGTCTTTTTAGTCAGTATTTGCTGTTGTGAAAGAGTCATATTGGGAACCACCCTCCACCCGTAAGCAGGTTCAGCAATTTCTTGGGTTCGCTAACTTCTACAGGGGGTTCATCCCCAACTTCGCTCAAATCGCACTCCTCATCTCGGATCTCCTTAAGACTAAGGGGGAGGGCACCGCTGCCACGTTGCCCTCAGCCAAAATCAACTGGACCCCCCAGTGCCAAACCGCCTTTGCTACTCTCAAACGACTGTTTACCTCTGAACCAGTGTTAAAGCATCCCGACCCTGACCAAATGTTTATAGTGCAAGTTGACGCCTCAGACGTAGCTATGGGGGGGCACTTTTACAGCGGGGGAAGGATGGTCTTCTGCATCCATGCGCTTACTTCTCTAAGAAGTTCGCGCAATCTCAGCTCAACTGGCCAATCTGGGAAAAGGAAGCGGCTGCCATCCACCATGCCCTTACGGTGTGGAGACAATTTTTAGAGGGGTTTAAAGTCCCTTTTGAGGTGTAGAGCGATTACAAGAACCTGGAGGCACTCACGGTGGCCCGGAAACTGTCCGCGAAACAAGTTCGCTGGGCGGACTTCTTTGCTCAGTTCCGTTTCGTATTGAAACATGTACCGGGGAAACAAAATGTCCTGGCTGATGCTTTATTCAGACTTCCCCAATATCCAACCAAGGTTGAACGCCCCACGGAGTCCCTGTTCACTCCTGCTACCCACTCTAGCAGTGCAAACCCGGCTCCCACCGCAACCCCCATAAGGGGGGGCACTTCAAGCCCAACCACACCGGTCAACCTGACCGCGCCACCCCCCTCGCCTTTTTCACCAGCTCCGTCGGCGCCCAGTCACTCGGACAACCTAGCCATCCAACCCCTCTCAGGGACGTTCCCTCCCTCCACCACAGAGCCCACACCTCCAGATGGGTTGGATCTCACAGACTCTTTTTTAGCTTCACTTCGTTCCGTGTGCCAAGCCGAACTCTCTAAGCAGACCCTCCCCTCCACTCTAACTGAATGTAGAGGCTTATGGTACAAAGATTCTAAGCTGTATGTGCCTAAAAGCTCCGAAAAGAAATCCTACAGCTGGTCCATGGAGCCAAGACCGTGGGACACTTTGGATTTCTAAAAACATTGCACTTGTTACAGAGGCAGTTTTGGTGGGCTGGCATGCGGACTGACGTAGATTCCGTCATTCGCAGTTGCCCGGTCTGCGCTACAGTAAAAAGGGCCCAAGGGAAGCCTCCTGGATTGTTGCAGCCGTTAGAGACCCCTACTCGACCTTGGGAGGTTATTGCTATGGATTTTATGACTGACCTCCCCCTCCGCGAGGGAAAAACTGTACTTTGGGTAATCACAGACCTGTTCTCTAAACAGGTGCATCTCGTCCCTTGCACAGGTATCCCATCCGCCCCAAAACTGGCCCACCTCTTTGTGCCACATGTCTTCTGTCTACATTCCTTTCCGCACAAGGTGATCAGCGACCACGGAAGTAACTATGTAGCTAAATTCTGGAAAGCTTTCTTAAAATTAGTGGGGGTGGAACAAGGTCTCTCAAGTGCTTTCCACCCCCAAACCGATGGCCAAAACGAACGAGTGAATGCTGTGTTGGAATGCTACTTGCGCTATGTTAATTATCATCAAGATGATTGGGTTGAATTGTTACTCTTTGCTGAATATGCGTACAATAATGCTGTGCATCAGTCAACTGGGTTTAGTCCCTTTCGGGCCGTTTATGGGCAAGACTTTGGTCCCATAAGCCATAATGATGTCTCCAGGGTGGAGGGGGGAGAAAGTGTTGCTGACTGGGTGCACACAATTCAGACAACCTGGCCTTGGCTGGTACGTAACCTGGAGCGAGCTAAACGTAAATACAAAGGTCAAGCTGATAAGCATCGCTCGCCGGGCAAGGACTACTCAGTGGGAGACATGGTTTATCTATCCACCAAAAATCTACGGTCCAATCGCCTGTGTAACAAACTCAGTGCCAAGTACGTGGGTCCCTTCCCCATTGCTCATATCATCAACCCAGTCACTGGAACTTTCACTCCCAAAATCACTCAGGAGAATCCATCCTGTCTTTCATGTCAGTTTGCTAAAGCCACACGGGCCTTCCCCCGTGTGGCATCCTGAACCTCTTCCTGATGTACCAGTGATGGTTGGGGGGGAGGAACATTTTGAAGTTGCAAAAATCTTGGACTTTCGTGTCTGTCATGGGTCTCTCCACTACCTGGTCCATTGGAAACATTTCAGTCCTGCCCACGATGAATGGGTACATGCACGTGACGTGTGTGCACCCCATTTGGTCCGTCAATTCCATACTGCCTACCCTGACAAGCCTGCGCCTCCACATGGACTGGTGGAGGACGGTGGGGAGGGGGCCTAAAGGAGGGCAGGATGTCAGGCCTGCTTTCCACAGCTCTAAGCAGCCTGTCAGACTCCAACTGTTTTAGTTTCGATTCCACCAGGTGCCTCTCAAGGCCGAACTGGCTAACCGCTGAATTCCTATTCCAGTGTTATCTCCTGTGGGAATGGCTCCTCAGCAGAGGGGGGCCCCGCCTTGACCTGTTGTAACTGATACTTTCCCTTATATGCCTACCCTGTACTCCCAATTGCCATTCGTGCCAATGTACCTGTAAGCTCTGCATACCTGTATGTTTTCCATTAAATCAGCTCATTTTTGGACTCTTTGTCTCTGGATGCTGTTTGTGGGATTACCACGGGACAGGTGCTTACACCCAAGGTCTTGTTCACACACACTGCTGCCCAGAAATGTATCCAAATCCAGAATGCGTGTTCCTTATTTTTGTTACCCAGATGTAGAACTTGGCACTTATCCTTGCTGAATTGCATCTTGTTCACATCTGCCTACTTTTCCAGTGTGTTCAGATCTTGTTGAATTCTGTCTCTATCTTCTGGTGTGTTCGCCGCTGCCAATTTGGTGTCATTTGCAAATGAGTAGTCCCTCCACACCCTCAGCCAGATCATTTGTAAAAATATTTAAAAGTACTAGGCCCTGAACTGAATGCTGTGGCACGCCACTGGACATCTCTCTCCATTCAGATGAAATGCCATTGACAACTACTCTTTGAGTGTGGTTCTCCATCCAGTTCCCTATCCACCTAACTATCCTAGGGTCCAGTCCACAGTCCTCTAGTTTACCCATCAGAATGTCATGGGGAACCCTGTCAAAAGCCTTTCTGAAATCCAGGTAAACAGCATCAACTGCATTCCATCGATCTGGTAAGCTTATCACTCGACCAAAGAAAGAAACAAGGTTGTGCCCTATTCCTTTCAGCTTCCTCCCAAGAGCTTCATAGACAGCCTTAATGTTTTTGAGGTGTTCACAGCCATGTCATTGGTTCCCACATGGATCATCACAAATGGGTAACTAACAGACCTAGGTTTGACCAGTTGTGGTATCTGGTCTACAATATCTTTAATTTTCACCCCTATCAAGCAACATACCTCTCACACCAGGAGATCAGGCCTGGACACATGACGTTCCATAACCCTCAGCAAAGAGTCACCTACCAACAACTAGACAAAAGAACAAAAGGAACCAATCAGAAACCCTTCTCCAGCAGGCCCCAATCACCCACTCACTCTCACACAGCAGCCTCAGCTACTGCTCCCCAGCAGCTTACGGGAAAAAAAAAACTAGGACTCACCTCTCTGCTGCCAGTCTGCCTCCTTCTCTGACTCTCAGCACAGTGGCCTCAGCTCTGGCCCAGCTCTGCATACCATCCCTGTTGTGGTTTTGTGTAATATAATCAATGCTACCATTTTTGTTCATTATACATGTACTGTGATACATAATTCACAATCTCTTTGAACTTTCGTAAGAACCGTTTTGTATGTTTTTAGAGTAGTTACAATTTGTTATATAAATGCCTTGCAACCTCTGGTGCTGAGCACTTTTTTCGTCTTCTATCAGAGATTTCTTTCTGTCTGTCTGTCTTTGAAAATTCTCATTAACAGGCAGTGATGGTGTTTTTAATACTTAGCATTGTAACTGATTTTCTTTGGCTTTCATTTCTCCTGAATAATTTGGGGATCTTTTTTTTTTTTAAACAAAAACAATTGAGATCAAATTGGTTCTTGTAGGTTATCCGGGCTGTGTAACCGTGGTCTTGGTATTTTCTTTCCTGACGTTTCGCCAGCAGCTGTGGCAGGCATCTTCAGAGGAGTAACCCTGAAGGACAGTGTCTCTCAGTGTCTCCCAGTGTTACTCCTCTGAAGATGCCTGCCACAGCTGCTGGTGAAACGTCAGGAAAGAAAATACCAAGACCACGGTCTTTTATTTAATAAAAACATTTTTATGCCACCTCTCCAGAGAATCTGTGTTCTGAATCCAAGCCTGAATTTTAAAAATGTTAAAATTAATCTACTCTAAATAAAATTACTTTTTTTGTCTCCCTGTTTCCCAGGCACATCCCAGTGGCAACTTATCTTGCTCTGGTGGTCTTCTTGCTGCAGGGGGAGTTGTAGATGGGGAGCTTTCAAAATGGGTTGTGCCTTTGGGGCTTTTCTACTGCTATTGGCTAGGGACAGTGGGGAGCCAGCATGGGCTTGGAAGCCTTGGCATTCCAGAATATGGCATGGGGTAGAAGCTTTCCTCTCTCTCATGTGTTTGCCCTGCCCTTCTTTCCTAGGAACTCAGGGAAGTGATTCTGGTTTCCCTTCCTTTCTAAATTTCCCTGCAGTCATGACACAGATGAAAAATTTGCCTGGCTGGGTTTCCTCTTTCTCATGAGAGGTAGGGCATCTTGGCCATCTTCCGGGCATGGAGTAGGGGTCGCTGGGAGTTTCCAAGTTGCCTTCAAGGGCAAGCTCATGTAGAGTGCATTACCATGCTCTAGCCTTGAGGTAACCAGAGCATGGATCCACATGGCCAGGTGAGTGGAGTCAAGATAGGGGTGGGCTAGTTGGAGTAGGTAGAATCCTCTTCCCTTTTTTTGCAGCTGCATCAGCTCACTTCTCTAGCAATAAAGCTGGCCTGAGTAGTACCCCTGGGCTCTCAACTGAGTCTACAAGAATCAACTGGACCCCATCAAAAGTGGGGAGCACTGTGTCTTTCAGGACCTCAGCCTTTCCAACCAACATGACTTCAGTCTTGTCAGGATTCAGTTTCAATTTGTTCACCCGTAGCCATTTAGCTACAGCAGTCAGACATAAGTTCAAAATTTTGGCATGTCTCCAGGTGATTTGGATAAAGAAATGTAGAGCTGGGGGTCATCAGCATATTGACAACACCCTGTTCCAAAACAACAAATGGTTTTTCCTGAGGGCTTTACATAAAGATTGAATAATGTGGTGGACCAGACTTGGCCTTGTGGAACCCCACAGGCGGGCAGGTCCCACACAACCGCAGACGTGCCTAGGTGTGACTTCTGAGCCCCCCCCCCCCCTCTCTTTCCTAGGTTCTGGCGTTTACATCACCCGAGGGCAGCTGATGAACTGCCATTTGTGTGCAGGTGTGAAACACAAAGTTCTCCTGCGGCGCCTCCTGGCAACATTCTTTGACAGGTCTGAAGAAGTGCTTTTCTTTCTCATATTCTGTGTTATACTTAAATCCATTGGTAACCCACCTCCAGCTGCCAAAGCAGCACCTTTTGACCAACAACACAGTAGAGTGTTTTTAGATGGCGCTTTCCCCCAGAGGTGCTCAGTAGAAGGTGGGCGTCAGCCAGGCTGTCCTCTGAAAAAGACCACAGTCTCCTGGTCTCACTGATTTGGTCATGACTTTGCCTGTTTCCTGAGGCAGCTCATCCTTCCATTTCCCATGCTTCTTTCCTTTTTTGTTTGCAAACATCTTAAGCAGCAGGGGTAGCCCTAGGATCCTTCTGCTCATCCCCATAATTTTTTTTTTTTTAATTAGCACCATCTTCCAGCATTTTGAGCCCTTATCTAGGTCATGTAGAGAAAGGCATATACCAGTCTCTTGCCTACAGGGCTCTGCCTTATCCAAAATGCCAAGGATGGGAGTGGTTTTTGCAAATGTACTCTTGAACTTTTGCCTCCTGCTTGTTCTTGGAACAGGAACACCCTGGCCAACAGCTGCGGGACAGGAATCCGGTCTTCCACCAGTGACCCCAGCAGGAAGCCCCTTGACAGCAGGGTGCTCAATGCTGTAAAACGTAAGTGGAAGGAAACTGTTGAGTCTCATTGAGCTGCTCTTCTTCTTTTGAAAAACGCTTCATTTAAATATTCCTCCTAAAAAGACATTTAAGATTTTAAACCCTGTGTTTTAGCCATGGTTCAGATTCCTTGAATGGTGCTTCTAAAGTCTTTTGACAGTACTGGCTTGCCACAAAAGCAGGAGCAAAATTTGCCAAACCGAAATGGAAAAGGAGCTTCTTACATTTTGCTGATAGGCTTAGAAATCCTTGTAATTTTATTTTAATTAGCCAACTGGCTGTTTCCCCCAAGCTCAAACCTCTAGTCCAAAAACAGAGCACCAAGGAAAACGCAAGTGAGGCTGCTGCTGCTGGGCCCATGTGGGTTCCGCCTGTGTCGTGGGGGTCATGAGAAAACTCCTGAGAAGAATGCATGCCCCACCAGGCCTCTTTCTCCTTCATGCTGCAGTGGTGACAGCCACAACAATTTCCTGACAAAGGTACCTTCTTTTGTGTACAGCCACACCAGTTACTCAGTCTGGGTTGTCATTTGCCAAGGAATGTTGTGGCATCAGCTGGCTGAGTGTTGTGAAAATGCTGGTGACTGAGACCTGGCGCCTGAACAGAGCCATCACAGTAGAATGCTTTTCTGTTTTGCTTGCCCTTTATTGAAGAAGAAGAGTTTGTTTTTATATGGCGACTTTCTCTACCACTTAAGGGAGACTCAACCCAGCTTACAATCACCTTCCCTTCCCCTCCCCACAACAGACACCCTGTGAGGTAGGTGGGGCTGAGAGAGCTCTAACAGAGCTGTAACTTGCCCAAGGTCACCCAGCTGGCTTCATGTGTAGGAGTGGGGAAACAAATCCAGTTCACCAGATTAGCCTCCGCTGCTCATGTGGAGGTGTGGGGAATCAAACCCGGTTCTCCAGATCAGAGTCCACCGTTCCAATTCCTGTCTCCCACCTCTCCCCCTCCAAAAGGTGGCCAAGGTGTAAATTATACCTTAAGATATAAAATAATCCACAATCAAAACCCATTCATGAATAGATATCTGTATTCAAGGTGACATCTCAACAGGCTCCAGCTGCCAATTCTGTTAACAAAAAGCTCTCTTTAATAAAACCATTTTGTGAGCCTGTCTGAAAGCTAGCCTCAAAAGTCAGCTCCTGGCCTCTTACAGAAGTTCACCCCATAGGGTTGAGTCTGGGCTAGAACTGAACTAGTTGCCCTGAGGGATGATGGGACAGCAAAAGAAGGTTGTGGTGTGGAGCCAAGCTGGTGCCTTGGGGGGGGGGGGCGGGAAATGGCACCTTCACTGTCAAGCAGAGTTCCTGATGCAGTCCCACAATTAAATGTTGCTGTGTTCAGCCTACAAAAACAATTCTGTATGTGTGCTTTGCATTTCTTTTTTTGCAGGCCAGGACAGGCAAACTTTGAGGGGTGGCTGGAAGGCCCTTTCACAGTCCCAGGGTTACAGCTGTGAAAGCCAAATATTGCTGCAGCCACACCTTGAGTGGCTTGCTTTAAAAGTTTATTATAGAAGAGGAAATTGCGTAAGGTATAGCTTTTTCCTGTTGCTACAGGACTAGGATGGGAAAAGCTGTGCCTCATTAAATTCTCCTTCCTGTGCATCTTTTAAATGTTTAAGAAGTCCTCTCAGTGTCTGGAAATGGAAACTGTAAATCAGAGTACACAACTCAACACACTTTATAGGTGCAGCTGCCATGACTCCATTAGAGCCCCTGTACTGGGTTTTATTTTTTATTTTTGGAGGGGTGGGGTAGTCAGAATGCCAACTCTCAGCTGTTCTGCACACATATAGACACACACACAGCCAACATAGTGTAGTGCTTAGAGTGCTGGACTAAGAACTGGGAGACCCAGGTTTGAATCTCCACTGCCATGGAAGCTTGCAGGGTGACCAGTCACTCTTTCTCAGCCTAACCCTAACCCCACAGGCTTGCTGTGAGGATAAAATAGAGGAGAGGAAAACAATGTAAGCCAGTTTGGGTTCCCTTCAGGGAGAAAGATGTCAATAACCAAAAAAATCCCATTGCATACCAGGGGGGCATTTCTGAATTCCTGGGATTCAACAGAGAACTGGAGCAATTTCTGAGCTGCTTTTCTGACGCTTGCAATTGAGGCCCAACCCCTGGGAGGCCAGGTGCCTGAGGCTTCCCAAGGGGGAAGGGGTCAGCACACACTGAGGGAACACCTGAGAAGCAGCATCCGGACACCTCCCACCACAAAATATCTTCTTGCCGCATCCTTACAACACTGCAAGACGTTGGGGAGGGGCATTCAGAACACCACCTCTCAGCAGACAGGTGGCATTCTGACCCCTTCCCCAGAAACTCTGCTGTGCAGGGAAAGGTTTCCTACTGCCCTAGGAGAGGGGCCAGAATGCCAACGGTTCCAATCCATCCCTCAGGGGTGTGGGAAGTTTTCCCCCACTTCCCAGAGCATGGACACTGTAAGAAGTTTTTTTTATGGGGGAAAGGCAGAGCCAGCATTCTGATCTTAACCCATGGGCAGAGCAGACTTTCTCAGGGAGTGGGTAGAATGCCAGTTCACAGCTGAGGCTTGAATTTCACAAAGTAATAACCAATCAAATAATAGCCAGTCAAATCAGCTATAGGAGATGAATTGCTCCAGGCAGACTCCTGATGGGTTGAAATGGTATTTGGATTCTGAATATGTTGTGTAAAACATCTGATCCGTCCTGGATCCTTATATTCTATGTTTGCTCTGAGCATGGGTCTAGTTCAAGCTGGTGAATTCCATACAGAAAGCATCCCATCTTTTTTAAAACTTGTAGTCAACCCAGGAGCCATATCTTTCTTCCAGGAGGCCTCCAAGAGACTGATAGTAGACATTATAGTGGTCCATTTTGGATGTTACAAAAAGGCCTTTATGCAGTCAACTTCGTAGGGCAAAACATTCTTTGGTTGCATCACACTCATTGATACCTTCAGTGGTCTTGCCTAAACAAGTTTCCCTGTCTTTGCAGTGTATTGTCAGAATTTCGCTCCAAGTTTCAAGGAAAGTGAAATGAATGTCATTGCTGCTGACATGTGCACAAATGCCCGGCGAGTACGCAAGCGTTGGCTTCCAAAGATAAAGTCCATGTTACCAGAGGGAATGGAGATGTATCGCTCCGTCATGGGTTCCACCACCACCAGTGTCCCTTTGGACCCCGAATTCCAGCCCTCTGCAGCTCAGATGTTTGAACAACGCATCTTTGCAGAGAGGAGGAGTGATTCTGGAACAATCATGGCATTGAGAACTAACACTTCAACTGCAGATCAAAACAACGGATCCGGCCAATTGTTTGAGCCAAGTGATGATGCCGAAGGGGCCAGCTCTGTGATACAGGAGTCTGCTGCCCCAGAATCCATGGCTTCAGAGAGCCAAAGCACCACACAGCCTTTTGAACAAGGATCTGGTTCCACCAGCCGGCCAGAAACTCCTGTGAGACGGCAGGAAGGTACCTACGGAGGGACTTTATGAAAGAGAAGATAATGCTCGGCTTGGCCTTGAGAGATCGATAATACTAAAGCTGCTTGCATGCATTATTAATACAAAAATGTGATCCAACCATTTACCTACTGAACCGCTACTGTTGCCTGAAAAAAATGTGATTTTAAAAAATTCTGCTCGTGTTTAAGATTTATGAAGGAAGTATCACATTCGTTATACTGTAAGCAACTCTAGGCCTAAGGCAACTTGCATATGGAGAACAAAGCAAATAACCCTCTGCTCCTTCTTTTCCTTGAAGTTAGTCTAGAGATTGTAGCATTTTATTTCCAAGGTAGATGATATCCGCCTCCACAACCTTAGCAGCCAGCCCACCACCCCTGTCCCGTGCCGATGCTGCGTTTCCACCGGGGGTGGGGGAGGGCGGCGGTGGCAGCCAGCATCCTCCATCGTGTGCAGTTGGGCTGTAGGAAGGAAAGGGATGAACGGGCTAGAGGGCAGACCCCGAACACCTCAGCGTTGCTCAGAGTGACTCTGGAACCAAGGTCAGAGGTTCTCTTAGTGTCAGATGTGGAACGTGTGTGTGTGTGTGTGTGTGTTATATGATTGCATTGCCTGTATCTTTTGTTTTACTTGTGGCAGGGAATAATTTATCAGGCACAATTTTTTAGAAATATAACCTGTGCAAGCACCATTGAACTGAATATCCAGATGTTCATGGTGTCTGGGGAAGGGGAGGGAAAGAGGTATGTTCAGAATACATAATGGGTTGGAATTTCTAAATCCCCTTTTATTTCCCTTCACTTTGGCTGGTGGTTTCTTCCCTGAGTTCTTTCTCCCTCTTTTACTGACAGCGTTTGAGCTCTGTTGTGCCATTTGCAGATGCTTCACCTTCTCTTGCTGCCTTCCTTCATTTTCTTACTTGCCCCTCAGGCAGGAGCCCCTGTTTGCTCAGTGCTATTTTTCCTGTCTCACTGGGGCTCTAGTCAGTGAAATTTATCCAAAGTTTTTGAAAGAAGAATTCAGGACTATTTTTTGCATGAAGCCTTCTTGCATAGGCTTGCTTTTGGAATTACTCACGTTGAGGCAGCTCTCTCGGGCAGGGGTTGCCCAGGACCCTTCAGGATTGCCATTTTCTCCTGCGGAATTTACAAGAATTACACATTTCTGTTCTGTGCTACAGCAAAGACCATTCCAACATTTGCTCTCATGGAAGAAGAAAAAGTTACATTAGGCCTAGCCTTTAGATACTGGGGCAGTACGCCTGTTTGTTTTATCTCTGAAAAATATAAAGCAGAGGTAAAGAAAAGTTAAATCTGTTAGAAGTAAATTTGCTTTTCCTTTGGTTGGAGTGGAAGCAGTCCACCATGGTTGGTGGCTGAAATTATTTGGGTGAATAAAACCATCTGATTTCAGACCGAGGAACACGTTTCGTAACGACAGTGTGTTGGTTGAATGTACTTATCTGGAAAACATGCCTGGCAGAAGAAGGAATGTGGGAGCTGTACTGGGGCTGGCATAAAGGTCCACATTCTTCAAACCTCAGCTATTGTTTGAATTTTCTGGAGCTAGGAGGGAGATGCTGTCTCTAAATAGACCAATAAAACAGTCCAGCTTTAACAAAGAATCAGGATGGAAGTGCCCAGCCAGATTGAAACAGTGAAACAAATTGTCAGCGGAGTCTCATTATTTTTCACACTGGTTTACAGAAAAACAGTCGCTGATCTGAGAAAAAGGGGAAAAATTATTACATCTTTCCTGCAGAATCCCTGACATTTTGAAACCACCTTCCCACCTAGAGAAGACAGCAGTTGGTTGAGACCAGATCGAGCACAGACTCCAAGCTGCCCCTGCCCTCTCCATGCCTCCTCCATGTCTTCCATACGTACATCCCTTGGGCAGTGGACCTTTGTTAAAACCTGTTTCTGGAAAGGTGTTTAGGCTAAAGTGCAGCCTAGCCTGTGTGCAAGTGATTCTTCTTAGCCTCTGGAAGCAACACGGTCTTCTTTTCTCTGCTGACTTCAGAGATGCTTGTAGTTAGCAGCCTTATTTCTGATCAGATCAGAGGCACTCTGCCATGCAGTAAACATCTCTGGGAGCTTTTTCCAGACCTCTCAATGCATAGATATACAAGTGTGTGTTACTGGGCTAACATTTGCATCTTGGCTGCCTTATGGACTCTGGATTTGCATTTCTAAAGCCATAACACCCAGGTTATTACCCATTCACACAGTATATTTACAAAGCTATCCAGAGTAGACTTGCCAACCAGCCAATCAACCAGAACAACCAAACACAGCTTTCTTGTTAGTTTCTAGATAATCATGGGGCAAGGAGGGGTATTTCCCCCTTTGCCTATTTTTTTTTTTTAGCTATATGCCTTAGATGAACAGACAACTTTGCACTGGACTCCCCCCCCCCAACATCTGGCTTAATTCCCAGACCTGTTCAGAACGCTGCTGCCACCTGAGTATTGGAATTTTGGCTTCACAAGGCAATCCAGGCACCTGCCATGTGTATGAAATGCTGGGTATTTTCACCATTCCCTGTCTAGAACTTGGTCAGGGAACCAGCAGGCAAAGGCTACACAAAGCCTTTCTGGGCGAAGGGCCTGTGTTTGCTCCTCCAGGCAGGATTTCCCTAGTTAGGATTAAGAAGGGCATGAATGTGCTTCTCATTTGTTCAGTGATGGTACGGAGAGGCAAAGAAAGGAATTGAATTGATGGCACAGGAGTAAGGCTTGATGATTCCTGTTCGAAGCCTGACCATGTTCTTATTGGAATCATCTGACTAGGAGCAAAAGACACATCAGAGAGGAAAGATCTGGGATTTTGCTTTCAGCACCTATCTTCACAGGCAGCTCTCTTGGGTCAAGGCTGAACGCTACTTCCTTGGCATGAAAGTGCTGAGGTAGTCAGAGATACTCCTGGCCTTCACCATTCTTTTTAAAGAATACGTGAAACTTCCTTCGCACTCATTCCCTACACCCTGAGTGAAACAATCAGATTGGCACCTGCTCCATCCTCAGAAGTACTAATTTAAGCATTTTCTGATGAAGATAGATGGGCACTTGAAGCCTTCTGCAGGGAAAGGAACAAGGGATGGAACTTTGTAAGCATTTGTTTGGAGAAGCACAAAGGATTCGCCTCTTTCCATGAGATTGTCTCCAGACCTGGAATAGGCTTCATAGCACAGGGTGGAATTTCTGCTTGTGGCTTTTCCTGGTTAGAATTCTCCCCCACATTCGAGGAACATCATTTTTCCTGTATCCCACCCAGTGGATCTTCACTTTCCAGTTTAGCCCTGTTTCTCCAGTTTAGCTCTCCATGATTGTCACTTGGTTGTCCCACCCTTTGAAGATTGATCTTTTAGATATACTCATCCAGATAGTCAAGGTCACATACAAATAATGGCCCTCAGGTCCATAGTGCCCTTGATCTGTGCCAACAGTTCCAACATCGGTTTTATTCCAGGAAATAATTTTGTTGATTTTAAGTTTCAGGTGTTCCACCTGCAGCTGGACGTTGTGGAAATCACCTTCACTCTTGGGAGCTAAATAAGCCCTTTGTGCTCTCCTCACACTCTCATGTTTATGTTAAACTGGATCGCACAGCAGCAAGATGGAGCATGCCTTGCCCTGCCCAGGTATTGGGAGCTTAAAGAGGCAAGCTGAGCTGCGGCCTTGGACTTTGTTTTCAAACGGAGACCAAGAGGTGTTGTTTCCTCTTGGAGCATGGCCTCGTTTAGATTCTTTTCTTGAACTCCACCCAAAGTAACCATAGTTCAAAATGCACTTGTTGAACTGGAGGCCCTCAACATATAATTAGCATCAAGAAAAGGAATACTTGAATGGCTTAGGAAAGGACACATGAAGACAGCGTCATGTTGCACAGTTAAAATATATTTTTATACAGAGCACAGTATCATGTACATTTTTGTTTAGGGGGTGGGTTTTTAGTTTTGTTGGATTTTTTTGTTCATTTCTTTTTACTTTCTGATTAGAAAATCAAGAGCTGTAGGTAAACTTGAAAATGTGAATGGCTTGTTTGGAGGAGGGGGGATTTCCTTATCTTCCAGATGAGGGCTAGCTTTTGCACTAAAACTGTTCTGTGTGTGGAGGATTAATGACAGATTGCAGATATAGTTATGGATCATGATTGTATCCTTCCAAATGGGAGGGAAGATTGTTAAAAATAAACCCTTGGAAATCAAGAATGTAATGTTAAAATGAAGCCCGTAATGGTCAGGCTTTCGTGAGTGCCTTAAGCCCCTTTTAGAGCGCTGGTTTTCCTTGGGGGGGGGGGAACTGATTAAAAATATCTGATCAGAAGGAACTCCCCTTCCCCCCTCCCTCCCCGCTTCCCCTCCTTTGTTTACAAGACTAAGAAATATCACTAGAGTTTGGGAGCTGCTTTCTAACTGTAATAATACATAATGTGAAATGGCATTCCTCTAGACCTAACATAGATGCAACCAGAAACATAAGTATGTATGGTATGTCTGCACCTTTATTCTTAATGCTTGACTATTAGCAATATTACATGTGTATATTATATATCTTAAAGTAATATCAAGCACCTTTTTAAAGAGAAAATTATAAAACAAATCTTGAATGGGCTTAGGAGTTGCTACACCATAGTATAAGAACTGACCCCTCCCCCCTTCTTCCTCCCTTTCCGGAATGGAAGCACCCCACATGTTGCCATTGCTTTGTAGAATAGCATGGCTTTTGAAGGCCGCTTTATCTATTCCATGGTCAATACTGTGCAATTCCAGGGTTATTCCCCCAAAGCAAAATATGGAGCACAAAACAATTCCTGAAATGTAATCTCATTGCAAAGACTGAGTAACATAAGCCATACTCTTGTCATTTTTTTCTCCTGGAAATCCTTTGGCTTTTTCTCTTTTTACTCCGACTGAAGTTACTGGTAGACATTGAGGCGGTCTGAGCTAAGGCAAAAACTGAAGCTCAGACAATGTCTCTGGAGGTCACTGTTGCTCCTTTGGTAACCTATGCTTGGAATCCAATTTAGACAGTGGTTTTGTCCACCTGAAAACTGTGGTGCCCCCTATTGCAGTTCTGGCTTTCCAGAAATGTCCTTTGCATAAATGCAGCATTTGGTTTCTCTCCCTCTTATTTTATTTGTATGGTATAAAACATCCTGCCAAATTGATTTTATAGTCAGATATTGATAGGGGTGTTACTCATATCTGCCTCAGGATGTCCTTCTTGCTCAATGTATCCTTTCCTGAGACTTCACTGGCATTCCCATAAGGGAATAAATTTACAACTCTTTTTTGCACTTTTTTCCCTGCTGCAGAACTGTGCTTTAACTTGGGAAGCAGATGTTAAAACCTTTTTGATGCAACATTTTTGTTTAAAAAAAAATAACACTCAGCAATGCAAAAGTGGGAATTAATCCATATTTAGAATGGCCACAGCATGGAACCTCTGTGCAAGACAGGTGCCTTCCCACACAGTTTGCTACAAAGGTTTCTTTATTTGTAAACCTCTTTGTCTGGGAACAGCTGTTAGACAACGGAACACTGAGTCCTGCTCTGCCTGAACTGCCAGAGAGGAGTTCTAGAACTGCCTTGGGCTACAGGTGCATTGTCAAAGTGTTGCAGTCTTATGCAGGGTCGTTTCCAGCTAGCTTAGCTATTTCAGCCTGTGGTGGTGTGAGGCCCACAGCAAGGTGGACAGGATAGGTGTGCTGATGTGAAACAGCGAATCGGCAACCATTGTAAAGATCTGTGCTGAAAACCGACGACCCCAGCACTTCTGCACCAGCATTTCCAGTGTCCCGTGACAATGGAGCTGTGGGAGCCCCTGCAGAGGAGGACTTGTGTCTCGTGCTGAGCCACAGTGCTGGCCTGGACATCTGGAGCGCGCCTGCCTTTGGGCAGGGAGATCCCAGCTCCTGAGCCGGTGTTGTAGAAAGGACTTGACATGTGTCTTCCTGTCCCCAGGGCAGAGCTGACTTCTTAGCTGTCAGCGGGGGGGCCACCTCTCATCCCCAAAGATATGCAGGGCGTGGGAGGTGAATGCGCTGACATGCCTTAAGCAGGCAAGCAGAAGTTTTCCAGATGATTCAGTCAGTTTCTTCCGCCATATCTTTTTGCACTTTGGTGACTTTTGTGTATGTGATGGAGAAAAAAAGCCAAAACTTGCAATACTGTTTTAAGTGACACATGCTATACAGAGAAATAAAGACTAAGTATAAATGCTCATATTTTTGACTTGAATGTTTGGGTGGCCCTTGATTCAAATAAAGCATTAATTCTTTGACTTATCTGAGGAAAGTCTTAAAAGAAGGTGGCTGTTCTTAGAGGCTGTGTTGAACTACTCTGTAGTACTGTAACTTATGACTGTTAAGACAAGACTCTGGTGCTGCTGGGGACACCTTCAAAGTGCTGTGGGGTGGGGGGTTCTGTTTCAGCTGCGCAGTGTCACGACTTTTATGCACTGGTTGTTACGCGCCATTTCTCGTCTCTGCTTAAGACTGTTATTTTGCAGCCACGGCTGACATAATAGGTCTGTAATCAAAACAGAGGAATGGGAGGAAAGGCTGCGAGGCCCCCCTTCCTGCCCCACTCCCAAGACTTCAAAGTGTGCTCATAGCTGCTTCACAGAATGACAAAATCCACTTAAAATGTGATCATTAATGGCAAAATGCTTTGTAAAATTCACATTTACAAAATAATAAAGCCAATTAAAAATCTATGTCTCTTGTTTCCACTTTTTGGAGTCAAGAGTGGCTGTGCTTCCGAGGCTCTGGCTGCATAGTGAGGCTGGGGTAGGGGTAGGATGGAGGGTAACGGGGCCGCAGGCCTTGGCTCAGTAGAAGCATCCTCCGCTCCTACCCACTTGACCCAGTCCCTTTTGCTGTTGAGGTGCCTTTAATGTGCTGCATTTTACAAGACCCCCTCTTCACTTCTTTTAGAAGTAGTTTCCTAAGAAAGTCCCAGGATATCTGAAGAATCCCTTCTTATGTGTCTTAATCCAGTGGGTGACCCATATGTCCAAATGCACTTTAAAAACCCAGACATTCACACATCAATAAAACTGCAGAAGCCTGGGAATCGCTTTGTGGCCTATTTTGAATTGAGACCCATAGGTCGGGGAACAGTTTTAAGCTATGCACGGAAGGCCTCTTGCTCCAAACGCCTCTGTTGTCAAATAAGCTCCAGACCTATGCCCTCTTCTGCTGATGCCTGTCTGGTCTCCATGTCAATCTCAATCTTTATTAATACATAGACCAGCACAAATCACAGCAAAATTCAAAACTCTGCATGGGGGCTTATTTTTGAGTTTTGAGAATTTGGATGGGGAAAATGTGCATCTAGAGAGTGGCAAATCCAAGGCAAAACCTCCCATGCTTAAATGGCCTTTGTGCTTGGTTCCATTGTGGAAAATGTGGGGCACACTAACTTTATTTATTCATTTATTTTCATTTATATTCTGCCTTTCTCACTGGGACTCACAGTGGATTACTAGTATGATAGAACTATTCAAACAATAAGTCAATTACAAAACATGGTAACATTTGAATTATTATAGTAGTTGAATCTAACAGCAAAGATTCTTAGTAAAACAAAACCACTTAGTCAATCAGCAAACAGATAACAAAATATGATAACATGTCTATCAGCAAAGACCCCTTGTAAAGTAACAATGCATTTGTATCTGCCATGCTGTCAGGGTTGGGTGTGGCCAACAAGCCCTCCAGTCTCTCTTTGTGGGGGCTTTGACTGGCCTCAGACTAGAGAAGGGAAGGAGTTAACAGCCCCCCCCCCCCCGCTCCTAGGTCTTCTCCTCTTTACGGTACTCACCTGAAGCCAGTTAGCTAGAAATAGTGCTAGCATATCCTCCCAGGCCTGAGACTCTAGTCCATATGCCCACGCCTTCCTCTTCCTGCCTCCCTAAGGGTTGTCCCGCTCTCCTGGGTTGATTGGTGGGCGCTATTACGAATTGGATGTGACTGGAACAAGCTGGCCTCCAGTGTTACCCTCCACCTCCCTTAAAAGGCTGCCCCATCTCCCCCCAGCCAGCTAGTACTCAAAAGACAATTAATTCAGTCGTTGCATGTAATAACTGTTGAGATTGAGGGACTTCATAGAGGACTTTCCTCCCCCCTTCACTTGTTTTCTGACACACAGGAAACAGTGATGCTGTAATGCTCAAGAGAGCTGTTGACAGACTAAGTAAATATCTCAGAACCTAATAAGCAACCATTGTCACTTTTCCCAAACACTCAAGAATCTTCTTCGCTTGCTTCCGGCCATCAGAACAGATCCAAAACCCAAAAGATGTTTCTTCTTGCTTGTAATATGGCAATTCCTGCAAAGTTCTTGCCAAACCTCATTAACTTTCCAAGCCTCCCCACGAGATTTCCCCCCATTTTCAAGCACATCCCGGTTGCTGGACAGACCAGAACAAACTGCAAACAAAGTTCTGACCCAAAAATAACAGTACCCAAAGGTTATCTAGACGGTCCACAAGCAGAGGTTACATTTTCCCAAACCTCCAATCAAAGTCACGAAAACTAGGTTCACACCAGGGGCAAGGAAGGCATAGATGGTGGCAGACCATATCCCCAAAACTAGCAGGCTGTAGTAAAAAATGGGAAGCCTGCTTCCAAGCAGGGGTGTGTGTCTGCAATCTTTGTGCATCTGGAAACAACCAACTGGCTGGACCCTCTAAGAACTGACTTTGATGCTAGGAAAGATGTCTTCAGCCCACTTGTCCCTTGTTTTCCTGGCTGGCCTCCATTCTCCACTTTTTCCACTCCAGTGCCTGTCACTCACCTCTGGATAGCTGCGGCAGTCTTTCTCCCTTCATTTTGTTTTTCTTCCTCAGTCTGCATCAGGAGGATGCCAAACGTGTGGGCCCTGGGGTTTGTGACATAACAGGAGCATTCCCAGAGGGAGGGCCAAGCTGATTAATTTCCTTTAGAAGCCGTTGAAGTGGGGCTTTTGACTGTTGCCGGGCTGAATGACGCCTCCGATCAGGCTTCTCCTGATCGACGGTAGGGGTTAAAGCTGTAAATCCCCCCTTTTGACCCTGGGTAACGGGGGTGGCCAGACATATATCAGTTCAAAGAGAGACAGACCCCAGCGGAAGGGAGCAAAAGAGGGCCAGTGATGTGATGTAGACAGAGCTGGAACTAAAGTCTGGATCCATTCCAGCAGTATTTTTGACAGATTTTTTTTCATTTCAGTACAAGTTGCATTTTGTAAAGAAGCTGGCAGCCACTGCTTTTCTTGTGCCCTAGGCATCTTATCGAAGTCAATCCCTACACAGCAGCTTTCCAGAGTTTAGACTAGCTTCCGAGGTCTTTTGCTGAACTGTTTAAACTCGACTCAGGTTACACACTGCAGACACACCACCTGGGCTGAGGCAGCCAATAGAGGCTGCTTTCCCTCCATGGGCAGCTTCAAGAAAAACACAGACAGTCCATTTTGAAATACTTCAGGTTCTGTTTCAAACCACTTTGGAATACTCGGGGCCCTCCCCTTCAGTTTCGAACAGAAGAGCAGGCTGCCAGTAATTCAGGAATGAGGGGGGCTGCTGCATACAGTCTTTGTGCAATGGTTGGATCTGTCTGTTCCAAGCAGGGTAAGCTGGTTCTTTTAGGCACCTTCTCCTGTTGTCAGGCTCCAGATGAGTCTGGATGGGTCTGTAGAGTCACAGCTGTATCTGATGGTGCCAATTCTGTGCTCATTTCTTCATCCTTAGCAGGGTTGGTGTTTTACTCCAACCCCCTTTCCCTTATTGAAACTTGACCAGGATTTCAATACTGTAGGTCAGAATCTTCCCTCTCAGATCCGTGGGGTCAGTGCAAATGTTGACAGCTTTCCTGTGCCAACATGGCTGGAGGCAGAGCCTATGCTTCAACCTGTCGCTTGCAAATCACAACAGAATTTACTTTCCATCTGTAAAACAGGCAGCTGGGGAAACTTTTGCAGGTCACAAGGGAGAGGAGTAGATTTTTCACACAACAGTTCTTTCAATATGTTTTCAAAGTCCATAATTTCCTTTAACATCCATTAGGGCAATAACAACATGTCCATTTTTTTAAAAAAGGCTTTCTCTTCACCACAAGCGGCTGGGTTTAGCTGGAAGGGTAAAATCCAGGATCCACATACAACAGACTCCAGCTGTTTCCCAACAACTCTCGAATTCTCCTGTGTTCAGGGTATGGGACAGACTGTAAACTTCCTCCCCATGTCATCCGAAATTCCAGATGCTTCTCTTGAATCTGAGCTTTCTGCCGGTGTTCTACTCAGTTCCATATAACAAATAACATTCTGTCCTGAATGCGAGAGCCTGGTTTTCATACTTATTACAAGCAGATTGGCATATAGCAAGAGACAGTTCAGGTATTTCTGGATTCCCTGATGATATATATAGGCTATGCCCTGGGTTTTGGAAGCAATTGCAGCCGGTGAAATATTCCAAGCTGGACCAGAAGGTGTTTTTTTCCCTTTAGCCCATAGTCAGAAAAGTTTGTAAAGTCAGAGCCCCCCCCCTTTTTAATGCAACCGTGTTGCTGTCCAAGTCAGAGAGAGCGGCAATCAAAGTCCTGAGACAAAAAGCAATGTCATCATGACCTCTGGAAGGCCCCGAGCAGTTTTCACCTCCTGGGGCTATCAGAGTCACAAATTGAGGAAACCTGCATCCAGGAAGAAGTCCTGCAGTACTTTACTTGTGTATCTGAAAACAGTTGAACTAGATGCAGGGCAAACTCTCTGGCACTGGCTGGGCTTGAACGTGCATCTGCTGTGAGAGTCTCAACCTAACTGTGCTAACTTCGCAAAATCACTTGCTCAGACTTGGATGCAGAAACAAAGGATTTATTGAAGACTTCAGATAGTACAAGACAGACACGGGTTTGAAGTTGCAAGTGAGCTGGCTTATCGGGGTTACAGTATATATCTACTACAAGTCTCTTTTGTCGTGGGAAGTTACAAGATAGACTGGTGCAATACAAAACATCAAACAGGTCCCAGAGAGACTGTTAGGACTATCAGATCCCCAAGGCCATATTCGGCCCGAGGGAGTGTATGCAGGAAGCGCAGCAGGGGAGGGCAGGAGCGGCACCTGGGAAAGACGGATGAGGCGCCGGGGCCCAGGAAGGCAAGGGAGGTGTGAACTGCTTTTACGAGTTCAAAGGAACAGAGATAGAGGAAGCAGGGATGGGGAAGGGGAGTCAGAGACACATGGCCCTCACATTCTGCCCCCCTTAAGGCCCCCCTCCCGCAAGGTCGGGAGGGTGAGGTTTATCGGGGTAGGCGCAGTGGAACTCGTGGATCAGGCGGGGGGCCGCCATGTGTGGGGCTGCCACCCATTCATCATGTGCAGGGCCCAGATGTTTCCACCGGACAAAGTAATACAGTTTTCCCTTTTTCCACTTGGAATCCAAAACCTTGGACACCTCCAGGTGTGTGTCCCCACCTACTACTGTCGGAACCTCAGGTCGAGGGGGGGAGTGGAATTGGGGAGCAGGTACGAAAGGTTTGAGAAGGCTGATATGAAATACGGGGTGAACGCCCCTAAGGGTCTTTGGCAGTTCCAACTCCACAGTGACATCATTGATCACCCGGGAAATGGGGAAAGGACCCACAAAACGATCGTTAAGCTTTTTGCAGGGCCGAAGCGAGCGCAGGTTCTTGGTGGAGAGATAAACTTGCTCCCCCACCTTGAGCTCCCAGCCCGGGGACCGATGTTTGTCGGCCTGTTCCTTGTACTTGCGTTTGGCCCTTTCCAGGTTTTTTTGTAACCAGGGCCAAGTGGATTGAACCACCTGCACCCACTCCTGGACCTCTGGGACTGTCTCGAGTTCAGGAGTGACGGGGGTGGAGCCGAAAGGGCCAAATTCCGTACCGTACACCACCTGGAAAGGGCTAAACCCAGTGGAGGAGTGGGGGGCGTTGTTGTAGGCATACTCAGCAAATGGCAGTAGGTCCACCCAATCGTCCTGGTGGTAATTAACATAGCATCGGAGGTAACACTCGACCACGGCATTTACACGCTCGGTTTGACCATCGGTTTGGGGGTGGTAAGCTGAGGAGAGCCCCTGCTCCTCCACCCCCATTAGTTTCAGGAAGGCGTGCCAAAATTTGGCAACGAACTGGACCCCCCTGTCGGAGAGGACCTTCTTTGGAACCGAGTGAAGCCTCAGGACATGAGTAACGAATAGTTTGGCTAGTCCCTGGGCCAAGGGGAGTCCGGCACAGGGGACGAAGTGGACCTGTTTAGAGAAAAGGTCCGTGATCACCCATAGGACCGTTTTACCCCAGCTAGGAGGTAGATCGGTGATAAAGTCCATGGCGATCACTTCCCAGGGTCGAGAGGGCGTTTCTAAGGGCTTCAGAAGCCCCGGGGGTTTTCCCATCCTTTTCTTAGCAGTGGCGCAGATGGGGCAGCTGCGCACATATAGTTCCACATCGGCTCTCATGCCCGGCCACCAAAATTGCCGTCTCACCAGGTGCAGGGTTTTTACAAAACAAAGTGACCCGCAAGCTTGGCCCCGTGGACAAGTCCCAAGACCTCCTTGCGGAGAGGCGAAGGGACGTAGAGCTTTCCACCCTGCACCCAGAAGGAATCCCGCTGTTCCATGCCGGTGGGAAGAAGCTGTTGTTCCGCTTCCTGCAGAGACGCGTCCCGGAGTCTCTGCTGGAAGGCTTCCGGAACGCCCTTGAGCATGGGACTACTCGGTTGGCGGGCTTGGGACCGGGTGGTGACAGCTAAACCTGGGACCTCCCCCCGCTGCTCGGGGGTGAACAGGGAGTCCACGGGACGGTCAAAGTCGTTGCGGTATTGGGGAAGTCGGGACAGGGCATCTGCCAGGGCATTTTCTTTCCCGGGGACGTGCTTAAGGGTGAAACGGAACTTGGCGAAGAATTGAGCCCACCGAATCTGTTTGGCGTTGAGCTTTCTAGCCCCCTTGAGAGCCTCCAAATTTTTGTGATCGGTACACACCTCAAACGGAAAGTCCGCCCCTTCGAGAAAATGTCTCCAGATGGTGAGGGCATGTTTTACTGCCGCCGCCTCCTTCTCCCAGATAGCCCAGTTGATTTCAGACTGAGAAAATTTCTTGGAGAAGTAGGCGCACGGTCTCAAATCCCCACTGTCATCCCTCTGCAGGAGTGCCCCTCCCATGGCCACATCCAAGGCGTCCACCTGGACCACAAAGGGCTTAGAGCAGTCCGGGTGGGCTAACACGGGTTCGGACGAAAAGAGCAATTTTAGCTCATCGAAAGCCTGCTGGCAGGGGGGGGACCACTGCAACCTGGCGGAGGGTAGCACGGCGTTAACTCCCTTCCCCTTGGTGCGCAAGAGGGAAGTGAGGGGAAGAGCCACCTGCGCGAAATTGGGTATGAAGTTGCGGTAGAAGTTGGCAAACCCCAAAAATTGTTGCAGTTGTCGGCGTGTGGTGGGGGGTTCCACATCCCGCACCGCCTGAACCTTACCGGGATCCATCTCCAACCCCTGGTGGGAAATGACATAGCCCAGGAAAGTGATGGAAGGTTGGTGGAATTCACATTTTGACACCTTAGCATACAATTTATGGTCCCGCAGACGTTGGAGGACTTCACGCACCAGGCGGACATGCTCGTCCATGGTGTCGGAGTAAATGAGAATATCATCCAGGAATACCACCACCCCCCGAAATAACAAATCATGTAATACTTCATTGATTAATTGCATGAAAACACTCGGAGCCCCAGAAAGTCCGAACGGCATCACCAAATATTCAAACATGCCAAAACAACTTGAAAAGGCCGTCTTGGATTCGTCCCCCTCCTTAATGCGGATGCGGTGATAGGCTTCCACCAAATCCAGTTTGGTGAATATTCGGCCTTCCTTCAATTGTGCTAGAAGGTCTGGAATGAGAGGGAGGGGGTAAGCGTTAGACTGCGTGACAGCATTCAGTCTACGAAAGTCAATACACAGTCTCAAGTCCCCTGTTTTCTTTTTGACAATAATGCGGATAATGATTGCCCTACACAAACCAATATAATCCCAGCTGCCCTTACTGACTCTCTTTACCCTTCATGGGAACCAGTGAGATCAGAGGATTTAAAAGATATAATTTTGAAATTAAAATCTGGGAAATCTCCAGGTTTGGACGCGCTGCCTCCAGAACTCTTTAAAAAAAATGCAGACTGGTGGGCAGATCCACTAGCAAAGCTATTTACTACCATCAACAATGCTGGCTCTATTCCTGAAGATTGGCTAAGTGCAATAATAATACCAATCTATAAAAAAGGAGGATTAGACTGTCCTGAAAATTATCGCCCAATCAGCCTCTTGAACATTATATCTAAAATCTATGCTAAATATTTAGAACAACGACTAGTTAAATGGACACAGGATAATAAAATCATTGGCCCTGAACAAATTGGATTTATAAAAGGATGTTCCACAGTGGACCACTGTCTCCTTTTATCTAGTCTAGCAAAAAAAAATATGAAATCGGGCACAAAAAAGTTATACGTTGCCTTTATAGATTTAAAAGGAGCTTTTGATTCAATTGATCGGAACCTTCTCTGGAACAAATTAGAGTCCCTGAACATAGACCCCCGCCTTTTATATCTCATTAAACAACTCCACACAGGTACCTTTTGCCAGGTCAAATTCTCAGATGAAGGCCACTTAACACCCAAAATCCCTACCTCAAAAGGAGTGAAACAAGGTTGCGTTTTAGCCCCACATCTTTTTAATCTATTTTTAGCTGATCTTCCAAAGATTTTTAACTCAATTGATGGTCATTCCCCTAAGATTGGAAACCTGAAAATTCCACTGTTACTTTACGCCGATGACGCCGCTATTTTATCTTTTACAAGGGTCGGCTTATTAAGACACCTACAACTGTTTACTGATTATTGCAAACATAACAAATTGCAAATTAATTATGCCAAAACCAAAATTCTAGTTTTCACCAAAAGCTGGCATCTTTCAAAATGGTCCATCGACAATGTACCAATAGAGCAGGTCAAGACTTTTAAATATTTGGGTCTCACTTTTAACTATAATTTAACTTGGACAAATCACAGAAATAATGTCATCAACTTAGCTAAATATTCAGCATCACAGATTAAACGATTTTTTTTACTTAAAAGGGAACCAATATGTACCTGCAGCTATTCATGTTTTTACAGTTAAGATTTTGGCGCAACTACTGTATGGAATACCTGTCTGGATAGAAGCACTGAATAAAAATTTGGAAGCTGTACAGACTTACTTCCTCCGCCAAATACTAGGACTTCCTAGTTGCGTCCCATTCCAATCTATCCTTAGTGAAACCGGAATGATGACTTTAGAGACCAAAGCTTGGCTCTCAACTTTTAAATACTGGATTAAGATTCATTTTTCTCCAAATGAAAATCGTCTTACTCCCTTTTTATTAAAAGAAGCTGCAGATACAGAGTGGTTCACGCTTATCCCACACAAACTGAAAACCTTGGGATTAGATATAGACAACTTATTGATGCTGGACAGCCAAACCATCTTCCGAGTTGTTAAGCAAAGACTACTTGACCATGAAAGACAAACAATCTTGCCTGCAACTCCTTTATCTTGTTCTTCATCCAAATTGGGTCTTTCTGCCAATTTTGGACTCCTCCAGGATTACTTCTACTTTCTAAGTGATCCTTCCCTCCGCAGGGCCTTTATGCTAGCTAGACTAAACGCCTTTCCATCGGCAGTTCTATTCGGGAGATTTAATGGTACCCCTTTGGAAAAGAGAATTTGTAGCTGTGGCTTAAACCAGATAGACTCCATTTATCATATTTTATTGGAATGTGAAATGCTAGCGGACCTACGTACTAAATTTTTAATGCCATCAATTTTGGATAGGAACTCTCCCCCCCACTCTCTGATCAGACTTTTACTGAACGGGTATGATCCAGAAACTACAGAAATAGTAGCCATGTTTTTGAAGCAAGCTCTAATGATAAAAATCAAACAAAAAATATAATAGCTGCTATTCCGGTTACTTGTAGAAACTAGTTTCCTATATATACCTTATATCCACTGTACTCCGGCATACCTCATTTTATTCATATCTATTGCTACAGATTGCGATATTGATGTTTTATCATTTGCCAAATTCTGGAATACCTTGTACAATTTGTTATGCCAATAAAGGTTTTTGAATTTGAATTTTGACAAAAAAGGCGGGGGCGGAGTACGGAGCTTTGGAGGGACGTATGAAGCCCCTTGCTAGGTTAGTGTCCAAATAGTCTCGCAACACCGTCTTCTCATTAGGACTCATGGGGTAAACCTTCCCCTTGGACAACTTGCCCTCTCCCACGATCTCGATCGCGCAATCGGTTTCTCGGTGTGGGGGCAGTTCATCACATTCCCTCACATCAAACACATCCGCGAACTGGGAGTATTCCGAGGGTAGATGGGGCGTAGCGGAGATGGGCTCGGGGGAACCCACCAACGCGGCGGCCGGGGCGCAAAGTACTTGGTCCTTGTCGTGCATGGCGCAGGGGTCCTCGGGGAAGGTGAGGGTCCGCTTGACCCAGTCAATAGTGGGATTGTGACCCTGTAACCAATTCATCCCCAAAACTACGGGGGCAACTATGGGGGCGATGGTAAAGTACAGTCGTTCCCAATGTTCTCCCACCGCCATGACCACTGCAGTGGTACGGTGAGTGACGGGCCCCTTTTTAAAGTCACTACCGTCCATTTGAGAGAAACGGAGAGGGCCGGGAGCCGTTTGCGTCGGACCCGTAATTTCTTGGCAGTCTCCTCACTAATCAAGGTACGGGCACACCCTGAGTCAACTAGCGCGGGAAATTCTAACACTGGCCCCCCTTTGGGTAAAGACAGGTGGACCAGGACGTACACATTATCCTCTTGGGCGCTTACCATCGGTGGAGCTCCTTGCACAACGATAGGCACGGTCTGCTGAGGAGCCCCTCTTACAGCAGACCGACGACGTTTTTTGCCGGCATCTCCCACTCTTCCTCCTCACTGGATGAAGGAGATGTGGTAGTTGTAATCCGTGACTCGGCGGAGTCAAAAGCTGCATTTGTAATCCGGGGTCCCGATGGACCAGTGGAGGTGGAGGCTCCCTCTTGAGCGCTTGCATGTAGCGCGGTGGGTGCGCTCCGGCGTCCGGGAGCGCCGCTTCGGCGTCGAGGTTGGCCCTCCGCCGGGGTCTTCTCCGGCTCGGTCGGGTTTGGGCGAGAGGGAGTCGGGCGCCCGGAGCGGGACGGGCATTGCGAGGCAAAATGGCCTTTACCTCCGCACACCAAGCACACCCCGGTTTCGAAACGCTTACGGCGTTCGGCCATTGAGGGGCCGCCGCCGCCCGGGGTTCGAGAGTCTTTAGTGCCGCCCGGTTTGTCCCCCCTTGGCTTAAAGTCGCGGCCGGTGCGCTGTTTGGACAGGGTCAGAAGCTGCTTCCGATTTTCAATGCCGGCGGCGTGGCGCACCCAGCCCTCGACATCCAGGGGGTTACCTTGCATGAAGGCCCAATGTTGCAGGTCCGGGTTTAGTCCTTCCCTGAAGCACTGCACTCGGGTAGCCTCGCTCCAGTCCAAAATTCTGCTCGACAGAGACTGGAACTCACTCGCATACTGCGCCACCGACTTAGTCCCTTGGCGCAGTTGCATCAGAGTGGCCTTGGCCCGCTCCCCCAGGTTCGGGTCCTCGAACCTGTTGCGGAGAGCAATCATGAACTCATCCAGGTTCCGCAGCACCGGGGAGCGGAGCTCATATTGTAACACCATCCACGCGGCCGCTTCGCCTTGTAGGAGGGAGGCCACGTACTGGACCTGGGACTCTTCCGAGGTAAAGGTCCGGGCCTGTTCCCGCATAAAAATATCCACTTGGACCATAAAGAAGGTTAACTGATCCCCCGACCCATCATACGTGATCTTCAGGTCACGGCGGGCCGGAGCGCTGGGAGGAACGGGGGGAGCCGTCGGCGTTCCATCCGGAGGGTTGCCGGGGGGAGGCTGTACCTTCAGAGCGTCCATGGCAGCAGCCATCTCACCCATCACGGCCTGCATGGCATCCATCCGCTCCAGCATGGTTTGGCGTTCCTCCTGCCATTGCCTCCGTTCCTCGTCCATCAGGACTTCCCTACGCGCGGAGTCGTCCTCGAGTCCCGTACCGGACAACCCCAAGCGGCGGTGCTTCGCCTCAGTCCGGGAAAGCGACCAGCCCTTAGGAGAGTCCAGCCAGGAGTTGAAGGTGTTCTTGGGTTTCGTACCCAAGCCCGGTCCCGGGTGGGGGGCACCGGGTACCTTCCGCCTGGCACCTTCCTCCTTAGGGTCCGGTTTCTCCGGAACCTCGGCTTTGTCCGGTGAACCCGGGGGAGTTGAGGTATCCTCCTCGCCTGGCATTACTGTCCCTTAAGGTACAGATGCAGAACGAAAAGGCAAAGACTTGCAACTTAATGTCAAAGTCTCAACCTAACTGTGCTAACCGCTAAATCACTTGCTCAGACTTGGATGCAGAAACAAAGGATTTATTGAAGACTTCAGATAGTACAAGACAGACACGGGTTTGAAGTTGCAAGTGAGCTGGCTTATCGGGGTTACAGTATATATCTACTACAAGTCTCTTTTGTCGTGGGAAGTTACAAGATAGATTGGTGCAATACAAAACATCAAACAGGTCCCAGAGAGACTGTTAGGACTATCAGATCCCCAAGGCCATATTCGGCCCGAGGGAGTGTATGCAGGAAGCGCAGCAGGGGAGGGCAGGAGCGGCACCTGGGAAAGACAGATGAGGCGCCGGGGCCCAGGAAGGCAAGGGAGGTGTGAACTGCTTTTACGAGTTCAAAGGAACAGAGATAGAGGAAGCAGGGATGGGGAAGGGGAGTCAGAGACACATGGCCCTCACATCTGCATTGCCAAGTTCTTGACCCACTGTCCTTGCTGCATCAGAATTTTTTTCCACATCTGGGCGCTGGGCACTCTAGCTGATGAAAAGTAACTTTGGAATGGCAGTCGGAGGGGACCTGTTGAGGCTTAGAAGAGGGGGAAGATGGACTGATCTTCAGTTGAGCTGGGCCACTGCAGGGCTGGATGCAATGTCTGGAACGGAGCAGTTGGTTGCGTCAGGAGATTTCAAAGAGGTCCATCCGCAGCAGGGATGGCTTTTACTCAGGGCATCCTGAGTACAGTTAGCTGTGGAGCATTGGTAGGCACTCAGTCTATCAGGGTGGGGTGGACTTTTCTTAAAGTTCATGCAGCCAGGGGCAGCCTCAGTCATTTTTAAGCTCCAGGCAAAGCTGACTTCTTGTGGTGGGTAGCTCAGTATCAGGCTGCCTGGATTCCTTTGTGCTGTGGTTACTGGGGAGGCCACCGGGCAGGTAATTACAGAAGCTGGAAGCCAGGCAAGTGGTTAGTGCCTGTCAGCTGCAGAAGGCATGGATGCACTGAGCTGAGAAATACTGGGCTGTGGAATTTTAGCCCAGAAGTAGCAGGGACTGTTGGAGCTGGAGTATGCACAGCTGGGGAGTAATGCAGGTCTTCAGTGTGAAGCTTATTTCCCTTAGGGTCAGCTTCAATCTTAAGACAGAGGAATCACTTTATCAGGGCTGCCTCATTTCCCCCCCCCTGCTCCTGACTTGAGGGGCAGTCAGTGTCGACAGGAAGAGCCCCTCCCCCCAAGGGTGCTTCTGCCTTTCTTCTTCGGATTTCCTGTCATGGATCCTATCTGGGAACGTCTGGTCTGCCCCTTGGCCAGCATGTACGTTTTGGGGCTTGTCCCTCTACATGGAAGAGGGCTGCTCAAACCCTTTTCTTTCTGCACTGGAATACCTGGGGCTCCCATTCAGACAGCGGCATGGGGAACAAAGCTCCAACCTGGGCTTCAGCTGCAGGGAAAAGAGTGGCTTCTTGTAGCCCCCCCCCCCCCAGACTGGAGACGCTGCTATCATGGGAAGAGTCTGTGGAGAGCTTGGGCCGGTGAGACTGATCCTGCTTTCACACGGAGGCTCGGAGGGGGGGTCTGAGGAGGCTGCTTGGGAGGACTGAAGGGAGGTCTGCTTTTCCAGAAAAGTCTGGTCGGCTAGGCTGCTCCTGGTACATGTGGGAGCCAGAAGAGTAATGTCTCTCATGCAGGGGATTTTTTCTCAAGTTCCTACGTTTCACTCTCCCAGAAGCCTGGGATCGTATACTATGTCCAGGAGGAGATCACAGGCTGTGGGACTGCTGATTACAGTATGCATTTTGGCTGCTGCTTTGGGGAAGCAGAGATTTTCTGCTTTCGGATGCTTGTGTACGAAGACAATCGTCTATGTTGTGGGGTGGGGAGGTGAACATCTCCCCCCCTTTTCTGCCTTGGAAAAACCTTGATGTCTCTGTGAAAACTGAGACTTGGCATTTTTTATTTCTCTCTCTCTCTCTCTGGCTCTTCCTCCAGCCTCCCCCCTCCCCATTCTCTGGTATGCAAACACGGTGCTGGCTTCTTGGGCTGACGGAGAAGGGGGGGAGCCTGCCTGCAGAGGCTTTTCAGTTACTGTTCTGAAGCTTTCATTTTCTTCCCTTGAGTGGAAGAAAAATTCTTCCTCTCCTGTATGTTAAACGGGCAGGAGAGGGCTGTTTATTCTGGAGAGCCCGGAAAACAGACTTTAGCAGAAGCATAGACAGGATTGGCATGGCGTGGGGAGCCGTGACTAGATGCACTAGCTACTCAGGCACAACAAAGAGAGTCATAAAACCATGACAGGGCACTAATTCTCATGAGCCCAAAAAGCAGATTTTGGCAACTTTCTTGTAACAGAGTCACTCCACCCATCAATATACGGGACCTGATTCAAACGGAGAAACCCTTCCCCAGTAAATACCAAGCTCAACGCTTCTGTCAGCACTAGCCCCTAGTCAGAACCAATAACCACGACAGGAGACACATTGGTCCAAGGAAGATGGTTTACCGGCAGCATAGGGTTGCAGAGCATACAGGATCTAAGACAGCAATGGGATACACTTGGCTATATCAAAGCATGGAAAAAAGCATTCAGTATTCAGCAGTACAGATCAGGCTCAATAGATTACTATTTCAAAACAGTCTAGAGATGCCTCCGTTCCCACGGAGTACTGTCTACTTCAAAGCGTTCAAGAATGCAAAACAATCCTTGATGGAAAAGCAAAACTGAGACACAGGCCTGACATTCTGCTCCCCTTAGGGCCCCCTCCCGGTTGGCAAGGGGGACGGTTTATCGGGGTAGGCAGTGTGGAAGGCGTGCACTAGATCCGGGGCGGAGACATCTCATGCCTTCACCCATTCATCATAGGCAGGGGGGAAGTGTTTCCAACGAATCAGATACTGAAGAGAGCCATGACGTATACGAGAGTCCAGAATCTTAGAAACTTCGAAATGTTCCTCCCCCACCACCATCACAGGCTGCTCAGGGGGCAGTTCTGGGTGCCAATCTGAGGAGGCGACATGGGGTTTGAGGAGACTAACATGGAAAACAGGGTGGATACGTCTCAGGGTTTTCGGAAGAGTCAGTTCTACAGTGACAGGGTTAATTATCTGGGCGATGGGATATGGTCCCATGTACTTGGCACTGAGTTTAAGGCAAGGCCGGGTGGACCGCAGATTCTTGGTGGAAAGGTACACTAGGTCACCCACTTGAAAGTCTTTACTGGGAGAACGATGCTTATCTGCTTGAGCCTTGTATTTGCACTTGGCCCTGTCTAGATTTTTCACTAGCCAGGGCCAGGTGTTGCGGATGGCCTGAGTCCAGGAATCCACTTCGACACTCCCCTCCACCCCGTCATATCCACATGAGCAATGGGGCCAAAATCCTGACCGTACACTACATAGAATGGACTAAAACCAGTAGACTGATGCACATTCTGCAAAAGGCAACAACTCAACCCAATTATCCTGATGGTAATTGACATAACAGTGTAATTAACACTCCAGGACAGCATTAACACATTCAGTTTGCCCATCCGTTTGGGAGTGATAAGCACTAGACAAACCTTGCTCCACCCCCACTAACTTGAGAAATGCCTTCCAAAATCTGGCCACGTAGCTACTTCCGCGGTCGCAAATTATCTTATGCGGGAAGGAATGTAGACGGACAATATGTGACAGGAAAAGGCGGGCCAACTTGGGGGCAGACGGAATGCCTGCACATGGAACCAAATGTACTTGTTTGGAAAATAAATCAGTAACAACCCAAAGTACAGTTTTTCCCTCACTAAGAGGGAGATCAGTCATGAAATCCATAGCAATCACTTCCCAGGGTCTGCTGGGAGTTTCCAGTGGCTGAAGGAGTCCCGGAGGCTTACCCTGGGATCGTTTGACAGTGGCACAAATGGGACAGCTGCGAATAAAGGAATCCACATCCGTACGCATGCCCACCCACCAAAATTGCCTGCATAACAAGTGAAGGGTCTTTAGGAAACCAAAATTTCCTGCCGTTTTAGCTCCATGAGCTAATTGTAGGACTTCCCTTCGAAGCGCTTTAGGCACATATAGTTTCGAGTCCTTGTACAAACATCCACTCCGTTCAAGCAAGCCTTGGGGTAGAGTGTGAGTGGAACGTTCGGCCAGGCATTCAGTGCGAAGGGAGTCCAGGAAGGAATTGGGCAGGATCACTCCCCCCCCCCATGGCAGAAAAGGAATCCGGAGTCGCCGGCAGTGGCAATGGAGGGGGAGGGGACCTCGGGTGCTGCGAAGCGCCGGTGACGGTCGGCGCAGGCTGATTTGGAGAGGGAGTCGGTTCTTTAGCGCCCATTGCTCTGCCATCCGTTGCTTGGGTCTGGGATTGGAGCAGAGTTTGGGACCGAGTTGTTACTGCCAGGACGGGCAGAGCCCCTTTGTGCACCGGGGTGAACAAAGAGTCCATGGGACGGTCTATTTTTACTGGATATTGGGGCAATCTGGAAAGAGCGTCAGCAAGCACGTTCTGTTTCCCAGGTACATGTTTCAGTACAAAAGAGAATTGGGCAAAAAAGTCAGCCCAACGCTGTTTCGCGGACAGTTTGTGGGTCCCCGTGAGGGCCTCTAGATTTTTGTGATCGGTCCAGACCTCAAAGGGGACCCCAGACCCCTCCAAAAACTGCCTCCATAGGGTGAGGGCATGATGAACCGCCGCCGCTTCTTTCTCCCAAATTAGCCAATTCAATTGAGCGTGCGCAAACCTTTTGGAAAAGCACAGGGGTGGAGAAGACCGTCAGCCCCCCTCTGGAGAAGAGCCCCCCCCCATGGCTACATCGGATGCATCTACTTGCACAACAAACATTTGGTTCGGGTTGGGGTGCTGCAGCACTGGTTCAGAAGTGAAAAGTCGTTTGAGGGCTGTAAAAGCAGTTTGACATTGATCAGTCCAAAGTACCTTGGCGGTGGGCAACGTAGCTGACACCCCTTTACCTTTAGTTTTAAGGAGGTCGGTGATTGGCAGTGCCACTTGAGCAAAGTTGGGAATGAAACCCCGGTAGAAATTGGCAAAGCCTAGAAATTGCTGCACTTGCTTACGGGTGGAGGGAGGTGTCCAGTCAAGGACTGCTTGCACTTTAGCAGGGTCCATGCTGAGGCCCCGATGTGAAATGATGTACCCCAAAAACGTTAGTTGTTCTTGGTGGAACTCGCATTTGGACAACTTAGCATAGAGTTGATGTTCACGGAGACGTTGCATCACTTCTCTGACTAGAGTAACGTGTTCCTCCATGGATTTAGAGTAAATAAGGATGTCATCCAGATAAACTACCACGCCACGATATAATAAGTCAAGGACCTCATTAATGAGTTGCATGAAGACCCCCGGGGCCCCTTTTAATCCGAAAGGCATCACCAGAAATTCATACATGCCGAAGCAGCTAGAAAAGGCTGTAAGGGGTTCATCCCCGTCGCGGATCCGAACCCGGTAATAAGCCTCAACCAAGTCCAATTTGGTAAATATACGCCCCTCCTGTAGTTATCCCATGATGTCCGAAATCAAAGGGATAGGATAAGCGTTAGTCTGGGTAACTGCGTTGAGTTTTCGGAAGTCTATACACAAACGCAAATCACCCTCCTTCTTACGGACGAAGAAAGCGGGGGCTGAATTAGGGGTGGTTGACGGCAGAATAAATCCTCGAGAAAGATTTTAGTCCAAAAGGTCTCGTAACACAGCGCGTTTGGAGGCGCTCATAGGGTAAATCTTGCTTTTGGACAGTTGCAGTCTTTCACAACTTCAATGGCACAGTCCGTGGCACGATGAGGGGGTAAGGCATCACATTCTTTCATGTCAAAAACATCTGCAGTCTTGATATACTTCAGGTAAAGGTGTTGGCACTACTGCATCAGAGGTTAAGGCAGGTGCAGGTGGAGGAACAACCGCGAGGTCAGGTCGGTGTTGCTCACATTTTGGGCTGGCGAATGTGATTGTGTCAGCGTCCCAGTCTATGTAAGGGCTATGACCCTTGAGCCAATTGATCCCCAAAACCACTTTGTATCGGATGGGAGCTATGGTAAAGTCTATTTGCTCCCAATGGGAACCGATACCCATCGCTACTCCCCGTGTGCGACGATCGACTGGACCCGCTCTAAACTGGCTGCCATCCATTTGGGCGAATTGGATGGGGGTCGTTAGTTCTTCGGATTTGACTTTTAGGGCTGCAAACGTGGCCTCATTGATTAAAGTGCGTCCGCAACCAGAGTCTATTAGTGCTTTGGCATGTATTTGGGGGCCCTTCTTGTAGCTTTGTAGCACTACGTCTACATAAACAGTGTTTTCCACTTCACTCACCTTGACAGGAGCCTTGGGTTTTGCAGGAGATTCTGCAGGGGTCTGTGGGGACGCTCCACTCACCACAGACTGTGCCCATTTTTTGACAGGTCGAGAGGGGTTTCCAGATTAAGGGCTGGGGAATTCCATTGATTATCCTCGTCGGAAGAAGGAGAGTTGTCCCCCACTGGAGTAATCCGGGACCCAACGGGGTCGATTGGTGCAGGGAGGTTAGACGCCTCCTCGATGTGAAGTGCAGAGGGTGTGGGTTGTCCCGGCGCTGCGCTGCGGGCGGCCGCGGTGCCTCTGCGTTGAGGCCGTCCTCGAGCTCGAGGTGGCAAGTTTGGGCGAGTGGTCTCAGGGCGTTGAGGGCAAGCTGCTGCAAAGTGACCCATTCCCCCGCAAACGAGACAAGCCCCTCTCTGGAAACAGGACTCGCGATCCAGAGGGAGCCGGGTTGATCTCTGCGGGTGGGGAGTTGAAGGTTTGGTGGGCGGTTTTTGTCCGCCTTTCTCCTTGGCTCTATTTCGGACTAGCAAAACAAACTTCAACTTCCTCAGCCAGCAAAATCCAGTCCTCAAGGATGTCTGGGTCGCCTCGCATATAAGACCAGTTTAGAATGTCTGGGTGCAATGCTTCGCAAAAATAGTGGATAAGGGTAGCTTCTGGCCAGTCCACTACCTTACTCGCAAGTCTTTGGAATTCATCCGCGAACTCCCAAACTGGAGAGGAGCCTTGCCTGAGTTGTAAAAGTTCCGCTTTGGCTCTCTCTCCCATAAAGGGATCTTCAAACCGCCGTCGCAAGGCAAACATAAAATTGTCGAGGGAACGAATGGAGCGGGACCGGGTATCAAACTGTAGAATCATCCAGTCAGCCGCTTTTTCCGTTAAGAGAGAGGCAACGAAGCGGACGCGGCTATCTTCAGTTGGGAAGAATTGCCGTTGTTCCCTCATATAACTATCCACATGATGCAAAAAATGGGGTAAGGTTTTGACAGAGCCGTCGTAAGTAACCCTCAGTTTAGGCGGTCTCCATGGCATTGGGGGCATAGGCGGGTATCCAGGGGCTGGAATTCCCGGCAAGACAGGTGCAACAGGCCCTCCTCTGGGCGCTGAGGGGCCAGGAGCTGCTGGTCCTCTGCCCGGTACGACGGGTCCCCCACCAGGGGCTACAGGACCTCCTCCTGGAGCCACAGGTCCTCCATCGGGCGCGACGGGCCCTCCGGCGGGACCTCCTCCGCCAGGAGGACCCACCGGGGCAGCTGGTTGTTGCGGCAGCTGCTGCGGTATCACGGGAACGGGCACGGTTTGAGCCCGTTGTAACTGGTCATTGTCCCTGAGTACTAAGGCCAGTTGATCTTGCAACCATGCGACCTGTTCCGTGAGATCCATATTTTGGTTACGTAGGAAAAGCATCTCGTTGCCAGCACCGCTAATTCGGTGGGACTGGCTGGACCGCAATCCAGTGGCCCAAGAGGATTCTTCTGTATATAAGTCCTCCTCGTCGGAAAAATCCGATCTCTCGGGCAAAGTCCCCGCCAATCTGTGGGTTTGTTGAATGCTACGAGACGGGACGAAAGATGGGAAGAATGAAGGTAACTCATAGTCCTTGGGCTGTCAGGGACACGTGCCACTCCGCGCCCGTTCACGGGCCAAGCGATCTCTCTCTTCCTGTTCCGCTCGAGCCTTTGCCGCGGCTTTAGCCGCGGCTCGCGCTTGCTCCTTCGCTTTCTTGCGCTCGGCTAAATCCAGATCGGCGGTCAGTCGGGCTGTCAACGCCGCGGTAATGAGTGGGAGAGCTTCTTGTTCCAAGGGGTAGAGGAGTTCAGCGCGCTTATCTGGCAGGTCCAGCATGGGTTGAATCTGTACCGCCAAGGCTGCACCGAAATCGGGGGTAAGGTGTTTTGTAAGTTCCACCACAGAAATAGTGGCCGCAGTGTGTCCATGGAAGAGGGCAGTCACTCGCTCAGCTACCGCTTTAGCCTCAACTTGGCAGAGCTCGGGGGGTGGTGTGAGCGGGGTCGCCATGTCAGCAGGACGGGTTGGCGCGTCCAAAGCTGACTGCTGTTCATGAGCAATAAGTTCGTCCAACAATCCAGTCAATAGTTGTAAATCCTCAGCCACCGCTCGAGCATCATCCACCAACTGGTCGAGGATCTGGAGGTCTTGACAGGCATTGGTTGCGTCAGACATCCAGGGGACCGTTGCGACTAGGGAATGCCATTGAGTCTGAACAAGCCCATTCAAGCGACTAACTTCCGTGTTAGTTCGAAATAGTTCGGCTATAACATCCTGTACGAGGTCGGGGTTGTCAGGCGGCGTTCTCGACGGAAGGGACCACGGATGGAAGCCTTCCAGGGCTCCTAGCAGGAACCCACTACCCGGGGATTAGGTCCACCGGGCCAGGGGCGAACCACACGGGGCTCCAGCCACTGAGAGATCACTCGGAGAGCACGGAACTTGCTCCCATCCGAGTGGCAGGCGAACCCTCCTGGGCTCCAGCCTGACAGGTAAAAGAAGAAGTGATGATTGCTGTCTTAATGTCAGCACTAGCCCCTAGTCAGAACCAATAACCACGACAGGAGACACATTGGTCCAAGGAAGATGGTTTACTGGCAGCATAGGGTTGCAGAGCATTCAGGATCTAAGACAGCAATGGGGGGGCACTGGGATACACTTGGCTATATAAAAGCATGGAAAAAAGCATTCAGTATTCAGCAGTACAGATCAGGCTCAATAGATTACTATTTCAAAACAGTCTAGAGATGCCTCCGTTCCCACGGAGTACTGTCTACTTCAAAGCGTTCAAGAATGCAAAACAATCCTTGATGGAAAAGCAAAACTGAGACACAGGCCTGACAGCTTCTGACTTTTACCAATTGCTTTACACCACTATTGTACAATGCAAATCACACAAGACAGTTATTGCTATGTCCTCAGTCTGTGACTGAGAACCATCAGTTGAAATAACCATAACCCACTACCTTCGGACCAGCCGACCCTATATGCAACACAGTCCAGTTCACAAAATATACGAAGGGCCACATTCTGATAGACTTTTGGAAAGTTGCATGGCACCCACGGAGGTGTCACTACAGAGCTTTCTTTCCACCCATTCCTCCCAAAATGTGTACAAAAGTATGCAAAAGTGTTCCACAACAGTCTCTCACACAATCAATCCACCCCTTCAATCAAACACAAAATCACTCACTCACCCTCACACGCCACCCACCATTTCCAAACCTTTTCCTGACAGAGGTCTCTGCGGTTTCCAGCCAAACTGTGAGGTATTGTGTTGATTTGCTCTTGGTTTTGCCCGTACAAGCGGCTAGTCTGGTACGAGAGCCAGGCTCTTGACATGAGTCAGGCCTCTGCCGGTATGTTCTCACTCCCAGTGATTCCCTCCCCCCACCCGTGTCCTTGACTGCTAACAAGCAACTGCTAACGAGCAAGTCCTTTGTTTTGATTTCTGCTTTGCCTTCCTTCCCAAGACTGTTTTGATGTCTGCTTTGCCTTCCTGCCCAAGACTGTGTTATCAATCCCTTTCCCAGGCCTCTGGGTTATGCACCTGTGATGTAGACATGTTTAAAACTATGCAGTATTTTCTAAGTAGTCACTAGCAGCTTTGCCTTTGCGAGGGCCTGTGTAAGCTCCTGACCCTTCGAACCAGAAATCACCACAGAGTCATATAGAGTCCAAGCAGATGGCTTTTACTGGTCAAAAAGGCAATACAGTGCATACAGGGGACTATGGCAGCTATGAGAGTCTCACTAGCTGAACGATAATATAAGGCAGTAAATGGCGGGAGATTATACAGCATCAGCACACATAAACAGAGTACACTTTCCCAGGAGCAGCATTCCCAGGCCTTGGTATGTGTGGTCGACCTTGAGGCTAGACAGTACAGTACAGACACAGAAACAATACTGAAACCGAGATAGCAGCCTGACATCCTGCTCCCCTTAAGGCCCCCTCCCAGTCTGTAAGGGGGACGGTCTTTTCGGGTAGGCAGCATGAAAGGTATCGACGAGTTTGGGGGCGGAGGCATCTCGTGCGCGAACCCATTCGTCGTAGGCAGGGGGGAAGTGTTTCCAACGGACTAAATACTGTAGGTTTCCATGGTGAACACGAGAGTCAAGGATTTTGGAGACCTCGAAGTGCTCCTCCCCCCCCACCATAATGGGCTGTTCGGGAGGCGGATCGGGATGCCATTGCGGAGAGGCAATATGGGGCTTCAGGAGGCTAATGTGGAAAACGGGATGTACACGCCTCAGGGTTTTGGGGAGAGCTAGTTCCACTGTGACAGGATTTATGACTCGTGTGATGGGGAATGGGCCAATGAACTTAGCATTGAGCTTAAGGCACGGACGGGTGGAACGTAGATTTTTGGTGGAAAGATAGACCAATTTACCCACTCGCAGCTCGCCCCCGGGGGAACGATGTTTATCAGCTTGTGCTTTGTATTTGCGCTTGGCTCGGTCGAGATTGCTAACGAGCCAAGGCCAGGTGGTACGGAGGGTGTGTGCCCAGGAAGCAACATCAGGATCTCCCTCCCCCTCCACATCATTTCTGGGAGTAACAGGACCGAAATCCTGTCCATACACTGCAAAGAATGGGCTAAAACCTGTAGATTGATGCACAGCATTATTGTAGGCATATTCAGCAAAAGGTAATAGTTCTACCCAGTTATCTTGGTGGTAGTTAACATAACAGCGTAAATAACATTCAAGTACAGCATTGACACGTTCAGTTTGTCCATCGGTTTGGGGATGGTATGCAGTAGACAACCCTTGTTCTACCCCCACCAACTTGAGAAATGCTTTCCAAAACTTGGAAACAAAGCCACTGCCGCGGTCACAGATTATTTTGCGCGGAAACGAATGTAATTTGAAGATATGTGATACGAAGAGGCGGGCCAGTTTCTGAGCAGAGGGGATCCCTGCGCATGGAACTAAATGGATTTGCTTGGAAAACAAATCAGTAACAACCCATAATACAGTTTTCCCCCCGCTGAGAGGGAGATCAGTCATAAAGTCCATAGCAATCACTTCCCAGGGTTTGTTGGGTGTTTCCAGGGGTTGCAGTGACCCCGGGGGTTTACCCTGTGATCGTTTCACTGTGGCGCAAACAGGACAGCTGCGAATAAAAGAGTCAACATCGGAACGCATTCCCCCCCACCAAAACTGTCTGCGCAACAAGTGGAGAGTCTTTAGAAATCCAAAGTGTCCAGCTGTTTTTGCTCCATGAGCTAAGTGTAAAACGTCTTTTCGGAGTGCTTTGGGTACATATAATTTTGAGTCCTTGTACCAAGAGCCCCCCTGTTCTATTACTCCAGGGGGTAGGGTGTGATTAGAGCGTTCTGAAAGGCAGTGGTCCCGAAGGGTATTTAAAAAGGATTCAGAGATGGGAACCTTGGCGGGTACCCCCCCCCGCTACAGTGGTTTTAGGACTTGCGATGGGGGTAGTGCTTACGTGCGGTGGTGCGGAGATTGCAGGCGGCAGGGCAGCCGGTGGGGTTGGAGGGGTGGAATCGCCGGTTCGTTGTTGTTGCGGAGGCGGTTGGGTAGTCGATTGGGTTGGAGGAGTTGGAGAGCTGGGTCTGGGATGTTGTTGCTGAGATCGAGTTTGCACGGCTAGTACAGGCAGGGCTCCTCTTTGCGTAGGGGTGAACAGAGAGTCGGTTGGTCTCTCGAGTTTTACCGGGTACTGCGGCAAGCGGGAGAGGGCATCTGCGAGAACGTTTTGTTTTCCAGGAACATGTTTTAGGACGAAATGAAACTGAGCGAAGAATTCCGCCCAACGTTGTTGTTTCGCCGACAGTTTATGGGACCCTGTGAGGGCAGCTAGATTTTTGTGATCGGTCCAAACCTCGAAGGGAATTTTGGAACCCTCCAAGAATTGTCTCCATAGAGTCAGTGCATGGTGAACGGCCGCTGCCTCTTTCTCCCAAATGGGCCAGTTCAATTGTGCGTGCGCAAATTTTCTCGAAAAGTAAGCGCAAGGGTGAAGGAGACCATCCGGACCTTTCTGGAGGAGGGCCCCTCCCATAGCTACATCGGAGGCATTGACTTGCACAATAAACATTTGGTTTGGGTCTGGGTGCTGTAGTACGGGTTCGGATGTGAAGAGACGTTTGAGTGCTACAAACGCGGCTTGACATTGATCAGTCCACAGGATTTTTGCAGAGGGCAAGGTAGACGCGCTTGCTTTTCCTTTGGTTTTTAGGAGATCAGTGATGGGTAGAGCCACTTGGGCGAAGTTAGGGATGAACCCTCGATAAAAGTTCGCAAACCCCAGAAACTGTTGTACTTGCTTGCGGTTGGTGGGGGGAGTCCAATCGAGAACGGCTTGGACTTTGACAGGGTCCATGCGAAGACCTTGGTGGGAGATAATGTATCCTAAAAATGTGAGCTGGTTTTGATGGAACTCGCATTTAGCCAGTTTTGCGAAGAGTTGGTGATTGCGCAGGCGCTGCAGAACTTCTCGGACCAGAATTACATGCTCTTCTATGGTTTTTGAATAAATAAGAATGTCGTCCAAATAAACCACTACCCCGCGATACAGTAAATCATGAAGGATTTCGTTGATAAGTTGCATGAAGACCCCCGGGGCCCCTTTTAATCCGAACGGCATTACGAGGAATTCATACATCCCAAAACAGCTAGAGAAGGCAGTGAGGTGTTCATCTCCTTCTCGGATGCGGACTCGGTAGTAAGCTTCCACCAAGTCTAACTTGGAGAATACCCGGCCCTCCTGTAATTGTCCCAAAATATCAGAAATTAATGGGATAGGATAGGCGTTGGTTTGGGTGACTGCATTGAGCTTTCTGAAGTCAATGCACAGACGAAGGTCGCCCTCCTTCTTTCGGACGAAAAACGCAGGGGCCGAGTTCGGGGCATTCGATGGACGAATGAACCCTCTGGCGAGGTTTTTGTCTAGGAAGTCTCGGAGGACAGTACGCTCGGAGGCGCTCATGGGGTAAATCTTGCTTTTGGTTAATGTGCAGTCCTTGACCACCTCAATTGCACAGTCCGAGACCCGGTGGGGGGGCAAGGCATCACATTCTTTAAGGTCGAAAACATCTGCAAAGTCCTGATAGACGTTAGGTAGGATTGGAGGTGCTGGGACCTCGGAGGTTAAAGCTGGGACGGGCGGATATAACAGCGCAAAGTTTTGCCGGTGTTGGTCGCACATGGGACTAGCGAAGGAGATAGTGTTTGTTTCCCAGTTAATACTGGGACTGTGTCCTTTAATCCAGTTAATACCCAAGACCACTTCAAAACGGATAGGGGCTATAGTGAAGTCTATTTGTTCCCAGTGGGAGCCAATTCCCATTGCCACCCCTATGGTGCGGTGATCAACTGGACCCCCCTGGAAATGGCTCCCGTCCATTTGGGCAAATTGGACAGGGGCGGGTAAAGCCTCAGATTCGGCTCTGAGTGCAGCAAAAGTGGCTTCGCTTATGAGAGTGCGACAGCAACCGGAGTCGATGAGTGCTTTGACGGGTAGTTGGGGGCCACCGTTAAGGTGTTGTAAAACTGCATCCACGTAGACGGTGGAGTCCACTTCTTTGATTTTGGTAGGAGCATTTGGTTTAACAGGAGGATCTGGAGAGGTCTGTGGAGACGCTCCATTCACCACAGACCGGAGCCGTTTTTTGACAAGTCGAGGGGAGATTCCAGGTTTAAGGCTGGAGAATTCCATGGATTTTCCTCATCCGAAGAGGGAAAGTTGTCCCCCAATGGGGCACTTGTAATCCGAGACCCGGCGGGGTCGTTTGTAGTAGGCAGGGAGGCTGGGTCTCCAGCATGGAGTGCAGAGGGTGTGGGTCTTCCCGGAGCTGCGCTGCGGGTGGCCGCGGTGCCTCTGCGTGGTGGACGACCTCTGGCTCGGGTTATCGTGCTGGGACGAAATAATCCATGGCGGTGTGGGCAAACAGCTGCAAAGTGGCCCATTTCTCCGCAATTAAGACAGGCACCTCTCTGAAATCGGGCTTCACGTTCCTGGGGTGGACGTGGAGGATTTCGTGGGACGGGCGGTGGTGCCTTGGATTGGGGCTTTTGGGTGCCTTTTTCCTTGTGCTTTTGACGGACTAGAGAAATAAAGCGTCGGCGGCTTTCCACTTCCTCGGCCAATAGAATCCAGTCTTCAAGGGTATCGGGATCACCCCGCATATATGACCAGTTCAGAACGTCAGGGTGCAAGGCTTCCCTGAAATGGTGAATTAGGGTGGTTTCGGGCCAACCTACAATTTTACTTGCTAGCCGTTGAAATTCATCGGCAAATTCTCGAACTGTAGCAGAGCCTTGTTTTAGTTGTAAGAGTTCCGTTTTGGCTCTTTCCCCCAGGAAGGGGTCCTCAAACCTCCTTCTCAGAGCAGTCATGAAGTTGTTGAGGGAACGGATAGCACGAGAGCGGGTGTCGAACTGGAGGACCATCCAGTCAGCTGCTTTACCTGTCAGAAGGGAAGCTACATAACGCACCCGGCTATCCTCCGTGGGGAAAAGCTGTCCTTGTTCTCGCATATAACTGTCCACTTGATGCAAGAAACAAGGCAGAGTCTCGAGAGATCCGTCGTACGTAGTCTTCAATTTGAGTTGCTTCCAGGGGCCGGGCGCAGGCTGTCCCGGATGTACGGGTGGTTCGGGAGGAGGAACAACGGGAGCTCCGGGAGGCAGGGGTGGAGCAGGCACATTAGCGGGTGGCTGGGGTGGCTGGATGGGCACCCCCTGACCCGGTATCGGGACGGGCTGTGCCTGGGCTATCAGGGTTTGTTGTAATTGCTTGTTATCCTGAAGCATACGTTCCATTAGCTCTTGGAGTTGATCGACACGGTCGGAGAGCTCCCGGTTCTGGGCTCGTAAGAGGTGAACCTCCTCACTTGGGCCACCAGTAAGATGAGGTTTACTGGTCCGGAAGCTCGTGGCCCATTGAGAGCTGTCTCCATATAGATCCTCGTCTTCAGACTCTCCTGAGTCTCGACGTCGGTCAGCCAGACGGCGTGCGCGTTGGGTCGCGCGCGACGGGACAAACGCCGGGGAAAATGACAGACCTGATAGCCCTTGTACAGTGTCCTTGGGACGCGTATCCATTTTCGCCCGATCCCTAACCCTTGCTGTTGCCACCTTGGCTGCTTCAGCAGCTTCTCTCTCTCTTGCGACCTTAACCGCTTCGGCGGCTTCCTTATCCGCAAGAACTTTGGCGTTCTCAAGTCTTAGGGCAGCCTCCGCCGTAATGCGCGGTAAAAGTTCTGTTTCCAGGAGTGAGAGTATGGGGTCGGGTTCCCCGCCCAGCAAGGGTTGTATTCGAACCGCCAGTGCGGGTGCATCGGCTCCAAAAGTCGAGGTCAAAGCTTGAGCCAAGGTGGTTACCGGGGTGTCCTTTGTACATTCCACAAGGAGAAGAGCGGTGCGAATAGCGACCCGCTTGGCTTCAGCCTGACAGCTGGCCGCATCCGGTATGAGGGAAAAACCCTCTGGCGGGGCTCCTGCCATGGCAGAACTAGAGGAAAGAGTCTCTCGAGAAATAAGATTATCCAAAAGTCCAGTTAGTACTTGTAAATCCTCAGTTGCCAACCGGGCATCGTCCAGCAATTGATCCAAGTCTTGAAGATCTAAACGAGTAGCAGTATCCTCCGACGTTAACATCCAGAGAATCCCTTTTATAGATTGCCACTGTTCCTGTACCAGGTCCCTCAAGCGGCAAACCTCTAGGGTAGTCCTGAAGAGTTCAGCGACTATGTCCTGTACCAGGGTGGGGTCCTTCCGAGAGGAATCCAGGGTAGTAGGTCACTCGGAGAGCCTCGCAGCTCCCATCCAAGTGGCAGGCGAACCCCCCTGGGCTCCAGCCTGACAAGTAGTACAATGAAGAAGGTGAGAGATAGCTGCCATAATGTAAGCTCCTGACCCTTCGAACCAGAAATCACCACAGAGTCATATAGAGTCCAAGCAGATGGCTTTTACTGGTCAAAAAGGCAATACAGTGCATACAGGGGACTATGGCAGCTATGAGAGTCTCACTAGCTGAACGATAATATAAGGCAGTAAATGGCGGGAGATTATACAGCATCAGCACACATAAACAGAGTACACTTTCCCAGGAGCAGCATTCCCAGGCCTTGGTATGTGTGGTCGACCTTGAGGCTAGACAGTACAGTACAGACACAGAAACAATACTGAAACCGAGATAGCAGCCTGACAGCCTGGCTGGACCTGTTGCTTCTACAATAAAGTTTACCTGCTTCTGACCTGATCGTCTGAGCGAATGACTTTTTGGGAATTGCCCAGGGTGGCTGGAGAGCCTCACATTAAGCTGCTAGTCCTCTGCTCCGGCCTCTGCTCCTATCCTACTTCTGGATAGCCATGGCAGGGGATGGAGATGACCGACCGGATGGACGCCATGCAGGCCGCAATGATAGACATGGCCCGCGAGTTGGATGACTTGCGACAGAACCCGCAGCAGCCTGCGATGCCCGTTGGGGCTGGACAGCCCACGGCGCCCCCTCCGCCGGATTGTCCCGCTCCAAAGGCGTGGCGGGACATTTTGGGTTTGTCAAATCATTGCATTTACTGCAACGCCAATTTTGGTGGCCGGGTATGAGAGCTGATGTTGATTTGTTTGTGCGCAGTTGCCCCACCTGCACCACTGCAAAAAAACATATGGGAAAGCAGACAGACTTCTCAAGCCTCTGTTCCCTGGGAGGTAGTAGCCATGGACTTTATTACAGACTTGCCTCCCAGCTGGGGTAAAACCGTGTTGTGGGTAATAACTGATTTGTTTTCCAAACAGGTTCATTTCGTTCCCTGTTCAGGGTTGCCTTCAGCCCAGAAGGTTGCACACCTGTTCGTTACACACGTGGTGAAAAATCATTCCGTCCCACGGAAGGTCCTCTCCGACAAAGGACCTCAATTTGTGGCTAAATTTTGGAAAGCTTTTCTAAAGGTGATGGGGGGAGAGGAACAGGGATTGTCTTCTGCCTATCATCCTCAGACAGATGGACAAACAGAACGAGTCAATGCTGTGGTGGAGTGTTATTTGCGGTGTTATGTGAACTATCACCAAGATGATTGGGTGGGTCTATTACCTTTTGCTTACAATAATGCTCCTCATTCTTCCACAGGGTTCAGTCCCTTTCGGGTTGTATATGGCAGGGAGTTTGGGCCCTTTGGTAACACAACCCTTTCCCCTGAGATTGAGGGTGTAAATGAAGTCCAAGACTGGGTACAGGTGGTACAAGCCACATGGCCTTGGCTTCAGAAAAATCTGGAGAGCAAAGTGCAAATACAAGGAACAAGCTGATAAACGTCATTCCCCAGGGTGGGAGTTGAAGGTGGGGGATCAGGTTTACCTTTCCACCAAAAACCTACGGTCGTTACGTCCTTGCAAGAAACTCAGTGACAAGTACGTGGGTCCTTACCCTATCACTCGAGTAATCAATGAAGTCACAGTAGAGTTGGCCCTCCCTAAAATGCTCTGGGGAGTGCATCCAGTATTCCACATTAGTCTTCTCAAACCGTACACCGCAGCCCCCCATTTCCATCCTCAGCCCAAGCCGGAGGTGCCTACAGTGGTGGGTGGGGAGGTTCATCTTGAAGTCTCTAAAGTATTGGATTCCAAGCTGAAGAAGGGAAAACTGTTTTATTTGGTCCGCTGGAAACACCTAGGGCCTGCACACGACAAATGGGTAGCAGCCCCACATGTTGCAGCCCCTCACCTGGTCTGTGAGTTCCACAATGCCTACCCCCACAAACCACACCCAGAGGTGGCAGGGGGGCCTTAAGGGGGGCAGAATGTGAGGTACTGTGTTGATTTGCTCTTGGTTTTGCCCGTACAAGCGGCTAGAGTCTGGTACGAGAGCCAGGCTCTTGACATGAGTCAGGCCTCTGCCGGTATGTTCTCACTCCCAGTGATTCCCTCCCCCCCCCCCATGTCCTTGACTGCTAACAAGCAACTGCTAATGAGCAAGTCCTTTGTTTTGATTTCTGCTTTGCCTTCCTGCCCAAGACTGTGTTTTGATGTCTGCTTTGCCTTCCTGCCCTAGACTGTGTTATCAATCCCTTTCCCAGGCCTCTGGGTTATGAACCTGTGATGTAGACATGTTTAAAACTATGCATTATTTTCTAAGTAGTCATTAGCAGCTTTGCCTTTGCGAGGGCCTGGCTGGACCTGTTGCTTCTACAATAAAGTTTACCTGCTTCTGACCTGATCGTCTGAGCGAGTGACTTTTTGGGAATTGCCCAGGGTGGCTGGAGAGCCTCACACAAACCTGATGGCTGTAATAGGGCAGGACCGTAAAAGTTGATCAAACTTTTCTTCCTCTGATTGCAGAGGGCACCAGAACTGAACTAAAAACCCCTTTCCTGGTTCTCACCTGCCTTCTGTGATTTCCTCCGGAGGTGCTGGTTCTTGCGATCCTGTTGGGTTCCAACAACACCCTACCAGGGTGTCCATGCGTAACTCTCTCGACCAAAAAAGGTCGTGCTGGCAGAAAGGACTCAAAGGCACCCTGGCCCAGCACCCCAAGCCGGGTGGGTAAGAGGGGGGCAACACCCCATCTCTCCCCCCATTCACGAGGCACGGCACCAGAAATGTTGTGGTAAACAGGGGGTCGTGGGGGGAGAGAGAGACCCGAGATCGTTATCAAGAAAAAACAGTTTATTTGCAGCTGCTGACTCAGAGGCCCTAGTGGGCAGAAATCTCTGAGTCCTGATCATACTGAGGAAGGGATATTTATCCAAATTCAAGATATGACAACCCATCAACATTCAGGGTAAAGCTGATAGCACTACAGACATAGAGGCGGCTCAGTACAGTTGCAGTCTCATCCAGTTTCTCCTGTCATTGTTTATAGTTCGCTCTGACACTCCATGACTCTTAACCCACTTACTTAAAGCACACAGAGAGCAAGCCTATATCTAGGTAGACATTCCTTCCCCCAGCTTCCCTAGCAGTCTGGATGCCAATTATTACCGAGAGATCTTTTGGGCCACTGTTACTTCTTGATTGGCCAAGAAGTCATAAACCGGGCGAGTCAGGATCCAGACAAACAGCTCCGCGATCCCGTCACCCCGAGGCTGGGCAAACGCAAGAGGTTTTGTAGACGTTTGGCATTCCGATACAGCAACGATAACATTTTCTTAGCATCCGAGGTTAGCTGGCCAATGCAACGTCATGAGTTTCTTCAGCGCCTGTGCGAGCCTCGCTACGTTAATGAATGGAGCCTGTTTCCCGGAGAAGGCTCGCAGTGTCCCTTCTGCAGGGCGAAGCGAAAGTGACCGAAGAGGAGGAGGTGGGGGCGGGAGGCCGCTGGAGGGCGCGCTCCCCCCTCACGCAAGCAGGGGGGGGAGTTTTCCAGCCTCTGCAATGTGTGTGCGCGTGCGTGCGCGCCCATGCGCTTGGTGCTAAAGGAAAAGGGAAGGGGGTGCTGGGAAGCGGCCTCTGCGGTTTTGTCAGCTAATGGCTTTTGCGAGTCAGTGTAGCTTGCGTGTATGTCTGAATAGTGATGCAGGAGTGATTACTTAGGCACAACAAGAGCTGCTTCGGGTCCCCATTGAAGGGAAAAGCAGGATATAAATGATGTTAATAATAAGCGTAGCTGAGGATGGGGGGGGGGCAAATAAATCGTGGGTTGCTGGGTGGGCTGGGAGGCGGGAAGGAAGCGGGGAAAGGCGAGGATACCGGGGGTGTGTGGGTGGGGGTGGCTGCCCGCTGGCCCAGGACGGACGACGCCGTTGAGTGGCCGCGGGCGGGCGGGGAGACGAACGAGGGCCGCGCAGGGCGGGGGGGGGCGGGCGCGGGGGGGCGCGGGGGGGGGCGCGGGGCGCGGGGGGGCCACCTGAGCCACCGCGCCGACTACAACTCCCAGGAGGCCGCGCGGCACGGCCCCTCCCCTGGCTACCGGCCGCCGCTCCGGATCCGTGAGGCGTTGCGTGTGGGGGGAGGGGCGTGCGTGCGTGCGTGCGTGCCGGCGGCCGGGCCGTGGGGCGCCTGGCGAGGCCTCTGAGGCCGCCGCCGCCGCCGCCGCCGCCATGTTCGTGCAGGAGGAGAAGATCTTCGCGGCGCCGGTGCTGCGGCTCCGCATCTGCGCCCTGGACGGGGCCGAGTGGCTGGAGGAGGTGGCCGACGACACGGCGGTGGAGCGGCTCAAGGAGCGCTGCCTCAAGCACGTAAGCCCCGCGCGGCGGGCCGGGGCCCCGGCGGGGGGGGGAGGGGGACGGACGGACGGACCCACCGAGGGGGCCTTGGACGGGACCCTCAGGCGCGCCTAGCGGTACATCCGGGCGAAGCCAAACGGCCGCCGGCCCCGTAGCCACGGGCGGCGGCGGCAGCAGCAGCAGCAGCTGACAGGCACCGGCGCGCCCGGCGCTTGGCTTCCACGGCGGCGCGGACACGTCGTCCCCGAGCGCGGGCGAGCGGGGGGGGGGGGCTTCGGGTTGTGGCCTCGGGCGGCGCCCCCCCCCTCCTCCTCCTCCTCCTCCTCCTCCTCCGCCAGAGTTAGGGTTTTGCTTCCTCGCAAGACAGCCGGCTGCCTCCTTTGGCTGCCGAAGGGCCTGGACTGAACGCGCCCGTCCCGCTGGAAGGACACCCCCGTTGCCGGTTGGGGCGGGCCTTGTTCTGAAGCCCCTCTGCACCCCCCGCAGCCCCGCGCCCGGCCCGCTTCACATCAGGACCACGCAGAGAGAGAGAGGGGGGGGCGGGGCGGGGCGGGGGGGATGGCAACAGATGATGAAGGGAGAGCGGAGAACCCCGTTGCCCTTCCCTGTAACTGTGGTTCGTTGAGTGGTCCTCTGGGCAGGCAGGCCCACGTGTGGCACTGCACAGAGGCCGCGCCAATGTAACGGATCAGTTCCTACTTTTCCTCAGTCTTCTCTTGCGAGGGAAACGGGGCTCAACATGGCAAAAACAGAGCACGTGACGAGGGAAGGGAGTTGCAGCCTAGGCTCAGCAGAAACACCTAGTACAAAAACACCTAGTGTTCTTTAAATAAAATTAAGCCCTCCGGCCCAGATAAATTGCATCCAAGAGTACTAAAAGAACTTATGGATGTAATTTCTGAGCCCCGGTCCATTATTTTTGAGAATTCTTGGAGAACAAGTGAGGTGCCAGAAGGTGGGAGGTGGGCAAATGTTGTCCCCATATTCAAGAAGGAGGGAAAGGAGGATCCAGGTGACTACTGACCCATCAGCTTGGGATCTATACCGGGAAATGTTTTGGAACAAATCATCAAACAGTCAGTCCTTGAGCATTTAGAAAGGGTAGATGTGATTGCTAAGAGCCAACACAGGTTTCTCAAGAACAATTCATGTCAGACTAACCTTATCTCCTTTTTTGAGAAAGTTACTGCCTTGCTGAATCTGGGGAATGGTGTGGATCCAGTTTATCTTGATTTCAGGAAAGCTTTTGATAAGGTTCTACATGATATTCTTGTTGAGAAATTGGGAAAACGTGGTTTAGATCCTGTTACTATTAGGTGGATCTGTTAACTGGTTGTTAACCAGTTAACCAGAGAGTGCTTGTTAATGGTTCCACATCCTCTTGGAGGGGAATGATGAGTGGAGTGCCTCAGGGATCTGTCTTGGGCCCTGTGTTGTTCAACATCTTTATACATGATTTGGATGAAGGAATAGAGGGGATGCTTATTAAATTTGCAGATGATACTAAGTTGGAAGGGGTAGCAAATATGGTAGAAGACAGAGCCAGGATACAGGAAGATCTTGACAGGTTGGAAAACTGGGCTAAAACTAATAAAATGCATTTCAACATAGATAAATGTAAAGTTCTGCATTTAGGGAGGAAAAGTCAAATACATGAATATAGGATGGGGCAAGTAGTATGTGTGAAAAGGATCTTGGGGTCTTAGTAGACCAAACACTGACCATGAGTCAGCAATGTAATGCAGTAGCTAAAAAGGCAAATGCGATTTTGGGCTGTAACAACAGAAGTACAGTGTCAAGTTCATGCAAAGTGATGGTGTTGCTTTACTCTGCTCTAGTTAGACCTCACCTAGAGTATTGTGTTCTGTTTTGGGCACCACAATTTATGAAGGATATAGACAAGCTAGAACGTGTCCAGGGGAGGGCAGTGAAGATTGTGAGGGGTCTGGAGATCGTCCTATGAGAAAAGGTTGAAGGCTGGGTATATTTAGCCTGAAGAGGAGACGACTGAGAGGTGATATAATAACCGTCTTGAAGTACTTGAAGGTTTTTCATATAGAGGACGGTGCAGAGTTGTTTTCTGTTGTACCAGAAACAATGGGTTGAAATTAAATGAAAAGAGTTTCCAGGTAAGCATTAGGAAGAACTTCCTGACGGAGTGGTTCTTCAGTGGAACATGCTTCCTCAGGAGGTGGTGGGCTCTCTTTTTTTGAAGGTTTTTAAGCAGAGGCTAGTTGGCCATCTGTCAGCAATGCTGATTCTGTGAACTTAGGCAGATCATGAGAAGGAGTGCAGGAAGGGTTGCGTTAGTTTGGCTCTTGTGGCCCTTATTTACGTGTCCAGGGAAATTCCAAACGCCTCTTTAGGGTCAGGAAGCAATTTTCCCTGGGGAAAACTTCAGGTCTCTCTGTTCCATCAGAGATTCTGCTCTCTCAGTTCCATAATATATCCTCATTGATGCCTTTATGTGTGCTTATAGTTGCTCAAGCTAAGAAGAAGGTACTCTGTGCTTGGCCTTTCTAGAGCCTTAGCAACATAACAGCTTGTGGCCTGAACCAGAAAGACTGAGATGTTTCCTGTCCTCCGTTGTTTAGTAACATAGTTTCCCCCCCCCCCTAGTGTGTGCCTGGGAGCTTGGAGGATCCAAAAAGTGTAACACATCATAAATTGATCCATGCTGCTTCAGAGAAGGTGTTGAGCGACACAAAAACCATCTTGGAGGAAAACATTAAAGACAGAGGTATGCGAGTGTTTACAGTGAAATCATATCCAAGCCGCCAGTGTATGTGGTCTGAGAAATGTGAGAATGCATTTAAGCTGTCAGACATATGCCAGGTTATAACTGGCTGAGTGGCTGCTGTGAGTCCTGCAATAAGTACAGGCTATGGAATTTTGTTACGCACCAGAGGGCACTAAAGGACATTGCTAGCGTGGTCAGTAGCTGGGCCACGTGCTGTAGGCATGCCTTGCGCCATCACTTGGCCCTTGCATAGATCCTGTTCTGGATAGCCCAGCCATCACTTTCAAGGCTTAGGTCTCAACAGCCACACCTGGTTCTCAGAGGCACCTCCCTGCTCTCAACCCAATTCTGATCCTGGGCGACAGGGGACCCCTAAGAACAGCGTGAAGGGTGAATCCGAAGTTTACAGAGGGAGGAATTGGCAAAAATCGCCACCTTCCATTAGCAGAAATTATTGGGATCCTAGCCAGTTTGTGTCATGGTGCTTTCTCCATAGTGCTATGAAGGGTCTCCTGGTAGAGAATTGTCATCAGACCCAAGGGGGGGAGGGGCAGCAAAGGTGACAGACTCATAGAATTGGAAGGGGCCATATGGCCCATCTAGTCCAATCCCCTGCTTATTGCAGGATCAGCCTAGAGCATCCCTGACAAAGGTTTGTCCAGCCACTGCTTGAAGACTGCCAGAGAGAGGGAGCTCACCCCCTCCCTAGGCAGCCAATTCAACTGTTGAACTACTCTCACTGTAAAAAAAATAAATTCCTAATATCCAGCTGGTACCTTTCCACCTGTAATTTAAACCCATTATTGCAAGTTCTATCCTCTGCTGCCAACAGGAGCAGCTCCCTGCCCTCCTGTAAGGGACAGCCTTTCAAATACTTAGAGAGAGCAATCATGTCCCCCCTCAACCTCCTCTTTTCCAGGCTAAACATTCCCAACTCCCTCAGCCTTTCTTCATAGGGCTTGGTGATCATCCTCATCTCTCGTCAGCACCTGCTATGTTCTGTCCTCATCTTTTTTGAAGTGAGGCCTCTAGACCTGTACACAGTACTCTAGGTGCTGCCTGAGCAATGTAGTGTACAGCAGAACTATGACATCTTGCGATTTGGATGTTATGCCTTTATTGATACACCCCAAAGTGGCATTAGCCTTTTTTGCTGCCTCATCATACTGACTGCTTATAATTAGCTTACAGACCAACCAAAACCCCTAGATCTTGTTCATACACAGTGTTACCCAGAAATGTATCCCCCATCCAGTATGTGTGCTTCTCATTTTTGCTACCCAGATGTAGAACTCGGCACTTATCCTTGTTGAATTGCATCTTGTTCACATCCATCACTTTTTTAGTGTGTCCAGATCTCGTTGAATTCTATCTCTATCTTCTGGTGTGATCACTACTCCTCCCAATTTGGTGTCATCTGCAAATTTAATGAGTTGTCCCTCCACCCCCTGATCCAGATAATTTGTAATTTTTTTGAAAAGTACTAGGCCTAAAACCAAGCCCTGTGGCACCCCACTGGACACCTCTCTCCATTCAGATGAAATGCCATTGACAACTAATCTTTGAGTGTGGTTCTCCAACCGGTTCCCTATCCACCTAACTATCATAGAGTCCAGTCCACAGTCCTCCAGTTTACCCATCAGAATTTCATGGGGAACCCTGTCAAAAGCTTTACTGAAATGTAGGTAGACAACCTACATTTGGTTGGTATTTGGATGGGAGACCACCAAGGAATACCAGGGTTGCTGTGCAGAGGAAGGCACTGGCAAACCACCTCTGTAGGTCTCTTGACATGAAAACCCTAAAAAAGGGTCGCCATAAGTTGTCTGCGACTTGACGGTACTTTACACACACACACAGGTAGACAACATCAGTGGCATTCCAATAATCAAGTAAGCTCATCACTTGATCAAAAAAGGAAACGAGGTTGGTCTGGCAGGACTTGTTGGGGACAAATTTGTATTGGCTTCCCCGGATCACCAAGTTGTCCTTCAGATGCTTGCAGATGGTCCCTTTTACAGACTGACTGGCCTGTAGTTGCCTGGGTCATCCTTCTTCCTTTTTTTGCAGAGTGGGATAACATTTTATTTTTTTGCAAGTCTTGGGATCTTTGTGTGTATAGCCTGAAGCTTATCATATTATTCTCTCCCTGAAGGAAAAAAACTATAATGGCAGCAGGCCATAAAAGAGACCTAGTTTGGGAATATTGTAATGACGTTCCTCTACTTACGGGTCAGGCAGGCATGCATGCTAAATGCAAACACTGCAACAAAGAAATGCAAGGCCTAGTGGCCCGAATGAAACTGGAGATTGTTCACCTCACAGTAATTTCATAATTATCTATCGATGCATTTCTAATAGTATAACCAAATCAGTAATTTTTTGATGTAACTGTAAAACTAAACTGAAAAGTTATTCTAAAAAGGAATTCTTCATCTGTTTGTAAATATTAAAATCACAACAGTAAAAAAAAAAAGATTTAAATCTAGTCTTACTGGCTAGTGATTTAAATTGATTTTATTTAAATCAAATCCACCCTGCTTTAATTCCTACTAAATCATATCCTGCTCTCTGCATTAGAAGCTCAAGCTCTTCCTTCTTATTGTCCAAGGTTTGGGCATTGGTACATTGAAACCTGAAGCCCCGCACCTTTGGCTCCATTTGACCTGGCCTTCCCAGATGGACCTCTGCTGTTTGCTGTCCATTATTGACATCCCTATGTTGGTCATCTCCTTCCCCTTGTGGTGTCAGTTTAAAACCTTTCTGATGAATCTCCCCAGGTTCCTGCCAAACACATTCTTCCTCAATCTTGGTAGGTGAGGTCCATCATATGCTAGTAGGCTATCTTCCAGAAAAACTAGCTTGTGGTCCCAGAATCCAAATCGCTCCTGCTGGCACCACCAATGCAGCCAGTGGTTCACCTCCATTATCTTCTGTTCCTGCTGCATCTCCCTTCATCTGACAGGAAGGATCAAAGAGAGTACCACCTGTGTCCCCATTCCCTTCAGCTTCCTCTCGAGAGCTCAATAGTCAGCCTTAATGCTTGTGTCGGTGTTCACTTCTGTGCCATTCGTTCCCACATGGACCATCATAACTGGGTAGTGATCCATAGGTTTGTTCCGTTTTGGCATCCAGTCTGCAATATCTTTAATCTTTGCCCCTGACAAACCTCTTGGGCTTGAGGTTCACATGATGCTCTGTACCCCTCAGCAAAGGGTCACCAATGACCAACACTTTCCTTTTCCTTCCAGTGCCATTTCTTTGTATCCCCATGCCCTCTTTGTGGTTCTTCCTCTGGCAGTGTTTCCCTCTCTTTCTCAGCCTCAGGGGCCTGGAATCGATTCCTGAGTTCCAGTGGCTCCAAGCTCTGTGTAACTCAATGCCTTCAGGTTCATGCTGTAGCGCTCAGAGGGGGTTCATTAGGGCAGTCAACCACTGTGTTGTCCCTTTGAATAGTCTCCCCAACCCTATGCAGGGCCTCATGGCTTCTGTTAATGAAATCCTCCCCTTCCTTGATCCCATGAAGGGTAGCAATCCTTTCCTTCAGGCTCCAAACCTTTTCATCGAAGAGTCCTATCAGTTTACACTTTTAACAAGTGAAGTCCACGTTGTGTTCAGGGAGGAAAACAAACATGGCGCACTCCCTGCAGATGACGAAGTAAACCTTGAGCATTTCATCATCATCTTCCAAGTGGATTCCTTCACCCTAGAATTATCTTAGTGTATTGATTTTCTTGCCCTTGAAACTTACAGGACTGACCTAGGAGCTACCAAAACCAAAAGTGGTTACACATATATGAATATAAAAACTTCTTAGCTGCTTACAGGGTTCCCAGGCCTAGAGCCACAGGCCAAGAGCCCTCTGGCTTTCGCCCTTTGAGGAGGAGGAGTCCTAAAGGCTCACAGCCCCCACCTCTCAATAGCAACAGCAGAAGGCGGGGCCAAAAAACAGGCCCTCCTCACTCAGCAACAAACCAGACAAAAAACCCGAAAAGGACCAAGTAGAAACCCCTCTCCATCAGGCTCCAAGCACCCACTTACTGTCCTCTCACCCAGCAACCTCAGTCAATACTCTCCAGGAGTTTAGGAAAATCAGAAAGCACTCCTCTCGCCAGCAGCTCATGCCTGTGCTCCTTCTTCCAGTCCCTTCTGATGGAAGCTGTTGTCCACATGCAGCGCTTATAGGCTGGTTAAAGCTTACCGTGTGGGGAGAGTGTGGGCCTGCTGCATGGGCCAGAGGAACCTTCCTTGCTGTTCCTGCCCCCCTTTGGATTGGGCCCAGCATCTTTAAGGCTATGCGAGTTTTTACTATTTCATTTTAATTATTATTTATTACTCAGAAAAGTATCTGCTGCCTTCTGAAACCTTTAAAGAGTTGTTAATGTTACAATTTATGTCTTCATTCCTGAAGCGCAGCTCCTCTTTGTAACATTATCTCCCTTTGTTGGTGACTTAACCAATATCTCTCTCCACCTTTTTTAAAAGTGTTTCAAGGCAGAAAATATCCACATTGTGTTCTTGTGTTCCAATTCCTTTTCTTTGTTAGATGTTTTAGTGCTGATGAAGAAGAGAGCTCCTCCTGCCCCTCCCAAAATGTGTGATGTTTCTGAAGAAGAAAAGGTGAGTTTGGAGGGTTTGTGGGGTTGCTTTGATTTCAGCTTGTATTAACAAGTTTCTGATGGATACTTCCTGGTGTTGTGGCCCAGATTACCGAATGCATGAAGAGGATTCCTAATTTTCTTCTTGCTTCATTGAAGCCATGACATACTCTAACTTGGGCTCTGTCTTTATGGCAGTATTCCGTGTACTGCTGTTTTCTCCACCCTAAAAAGCAGGCCTAACTTATCATGCAGAAACACTAATCCTAGACATAAGAACCACATCATCGTCCTATGAAGATTTCCAAAAACCACTATGTGGCACAGCTGCATTTTACTTTCCTGTTTCTTGGGTAAGGTCTAATAATAAAGTTTGAGAAGTAGCCATAACTCTTTCAGGTCATATAACAGGGAGAGGCTCTGCAGGGGTGTATGGGGGGCGGGGGGAGAATGCAGATCACAGTAATTTGCTTCTGTTCCTCTGGTCTGGTGTCCATGCAGCCTCTGTACATGTTTCAGTCTCCCCCCCCCCCGTTTTTTCACCCATTCTGTGTTTAACTGTTTGCTAAACCCAATATTCCACATGTTATCTAACCCAAATGCCTTGCCTGATATGTGAGGTCCTTGCTAGTCAACCAGAGAACAGTTACCTGTGCACACATTTTTTCTTCACCCATGGTTTTACATTTGGAGTGGAGTTTTGTCAGCAGTGTTTGAGAAGGGATGTGAAAGAAATTGTTTTGTGCCAGCTAGATGGGAGAGAAAGGATTGAAGGCTGTCTAAAGGACCATGAAATATGCAAATCTGCTACTTCCATAAAGAGGATTCTTAGTACCTGTCTCAGAGCACACTGGTATCCATTACAGGGCTTCCTAGTTAAACAGAACATAAGAACAGCTGTGCTGGATCAGACCAAGGTCCATCAAGTCCAGCAGTCTATTCACATAGTGGCCAACCAGATGCCTCTAGGAAGCCCACAAACAAGACAACTGCAGCAGCATTATCCTGCCTGTGTTCCAAAGCACCTAATATAATAGGCATGCTCCTCTGATCCTGGAGAGAACAGGTATGCATCATGACTAGTATCCATTTTTACTAGTAGCCATGAATAGCACTCCATGATCATGTCCACTCCCCTCTTAAAGCCTTCAAGTTGGCAGCCATCACCACATCCTGAGGCAAGGAGTTCCACAATTTAACTATGCATTGTGTGAAGAAATACTTCCTTTTATCTGTTTTGAATCTCTCACCCTCCATTCTCCAGTCCTCTGGTACAGAGGCTGAACTAAGGGACATGTTACATATCATTGTTCGAAGTTCAGCAATTTCCCATTTGAGTTCTTGAAGAACTCTAGGATGAATACCATCTGGCTTCTGTGACATGTTACTTTGCAGTTTATGTAGACATTCTAGGATTTGCTGCCTTGTTATCCCTATTTGCCCCATTTCCTCATTCTCCCCTTCCCAAAACCTCTGTTCAGGAGAAGAAATCTGCCCTAAACAGATGAGAAGAATTCATTTAGTTTCTCAGCAATCACTTTATATAGAAATAGTCTATCAACCAATTTCTTTTCAAGTGGCAAGGATAAGGCTGAGAAGGGGAAGGAGATAGAATCATAGATTTGGAAGGGGCCATCTAGTCCAGCCCCCTGCTCAAAGCGGGATCAGCCTAGAGCAGGGGTCCTCAAACTACGGCCCGCGGGCCGGATCCGGCCCGTCAGGGTCCTGAACCCGGCCCCTTTAAAAGGGTGCAGCCGCAAGGTAATGCTGGGAGGAAGTGACCACTGGTCACTTCCTCCCAGCTCCCTACACACGGGAGGGAAGAGGGAAGAGAGACAAGCCGCGAGGATGCAGGTCCAGCCGCCCCCCTGCTCTGTGCCGCCCCGGGGCTGCTGGGCCGCCACTCCCGGTGGGCGGGATGCAGGCGGGCGCTTGCCAGGTGCTGCGGCGCCAGGTTAGGGCATGCCAGCAGCGGCGGCTGCTGATGGGCGTGGGCGAGCACCGCGGCAGAGGGCCGGGCGGGCTGGGGTGCGCTGCACAAGAGCTTCAGCTTCCGCCTGCGGCAGGGCCAGGAGCTGCCACGCTTGGGCTCGGGGCTCCTGCGCATTGCCGCACCTGCAGCGAGGGAGCCGCTGCTGCCACCGCCTGCCTGCACGCCTTCCCCAGCAAGCGCGACCTGCTCTGCCCGATGGCCCGGACGCCGGGCCCCAGCGGCAGGGTGGCCTCTAGTGACTGCTGGCCGGCCGGCTCCGGCGCCAGGAGCGCACCTCGCCCAAGGCCTTCGTCCTTGCTGAGCCCCGCGAAGCCCACCAAGCGCTCCCCCCCAGGGGGGAAAACACTTTTCAGGTCAGGAAAGGCCTCGCCCTGCGGAGCTTTCCCCCTCTTGGCCTGTTGGGGGGGGAGAAACACTTTTCAGACTCCCGTTTCCAGCCCTCAACGTGCCTGGGGAGCGGTTTTGCGAGGGGGTGGGGTGGGCTGGAGCATTCGGATCTTTGAGGAGAGGGAGGGAGAGTTGTGTTCGTGCGCATGCATGAGGACTGTGTTTTGACGATGCTTCCTGGCGTGCCTTCACAACTGCCTTGCAGGGTTGGTTATATGGTTTCTGAAAAGGGAGCTGAAGTTGCAGGGGAAGACCGACTTGCCCAGAATCCTGAGGTGGAATTCACCCCCTCCCCTTGATCTGAGTTCACACCCATCTTCAGATGCGAACCTCAGAGGGCAGCCTGTGTGCCCGCTTCCTGCTTGTCCCATGCCATGCCATGGGAGGCATCTGAAGGAACTCCTTTCTGTGCCAGTCCTGCCCCAGGCCCCTTGTGCCAGAAAGAGCGACCTCGCCCCCTCCTCCTACTCCAGGATCGGTGCCAGGGCAAAGGGGCAGCCATGAGCAGCTTGTTGTTAACTGACTTCTCGCGGTCCTCAGGAACTCCCTGCCTTCTTTCTGGGAAAGCAGGATGGGGGGGCAGCTGGTGTCTTGGACTGACCCCTTGGATAACCGCTCTGACCGCCATGCTGGGCCTGGGGGTTGCCCTCCTGGAGCAGGGGTAGAGCAAGCCGGAGGGTCGCTTTACGCCGCCTTCTCTGGGATGGTCCGTCAGAGTCAGCCTCGTCCACTCAGACTGGCAGCTGCTCTCTGGGGTCTCAGGCCTCAGAGGTCTTTCTTGTCACCTCCTCCCTGCCGTTTTAGCCAAAGATGCTGCCAGGGGTTAGCCCTGGGACCCTCAGCACGCCCAGCCGAAACTCCTCCGCTAAGCCTCTGCGGAGATTTCAGAGATTGGTATCTGAAGAAGGGAGCTGTGACTCACGAAAGCTCATTCCCTGCCAGAAATTCTGTTGGTCTCTCAGGTACTGCTGGATTTTTGCTCTTTTATAGGGCTACAGAGATTTCAGGGTGGCGCCCCTGGTCCCCCTCAGTACTGCCTACTCAGGCTGGCGGTGGCTCTCCAGGGTCTTGGGCAGAGGTCTTCCACATCAAAGATTCAAAACACATTCAAAGATTCCACATTCAAAGATTCAAAACAGATAAAAGGAAGTATTTTTTCGCACAACGCATAGTTAAATGGTGGAACTCCCTGCCCCAGGATGTGATGATGGCTGCCAGCTTGGAGGGCTTTAAGAGGGGAGTGGACATATTCATGGAGGAGAGGGGTATTCATGGCTATTACTTAGAATGGACTTGTATCACTTGCTATGACTAGCAGTGACAAATATGGAACCAGATATTGACCATCTCATTATCCAAAAGCAGGCCCATACTTCCCATTGAAATATTATAAGTTTATGTTGATTAAAATGGTTCTTCATTTTAAATATTACATTGTTTCTCTTATTTTTTGTGCACTACAAATAAAATATGTGCAGTGTGAATAGGAATTTGTTCATATTTTTTTTCAAACTATAGTCCGGCCCCCAACAGTGTTTGAGGGACAGTGAACTGGCCCCCTGCTTAAAAAGTTTGAGGACCCCTGGCCTAGAGCATCCCTGACAAGTGTTTGTCCAGCCTCTGCTTAAAGACTGCCAGGGAGGGGGAGCTCACCACCTCCCTAGGTAACTGGTTTCACTGTTGAACAACTCTTAGTGTAAAAAAAAAAAAAAATCATCCCCTAATATACAGACCTGGATGGCCCAGGCTAGCCTGATCTCGTCAGATCTCAGAAGCTAAGCAGGGTCAGCCCTGGTTAGTATTTGGATGGGAGACCACCAAGGAATACCAGGGTTGCTGTGCAGAGGAAGGCACTGGCAAACCACCTCTTGTTAGTTTCTTGCCATGAAAACCCCAAAAGGGGTCGCCATAAGTCGGCTGCAACTTGACGGCACTTTACACACACAATATACAGTTTTCTAACTATTAATAATAAACTATGGACAGCGTAACAGCCTTATCATTACAGCAGATAATTTTAAGTGGTAGTCATGAGAATATACAGGAAGTGTGAAATTAATTGAGTAATAAAAGAAGATCTTATAGAAGAATATAAATCACAACTGAATAAAACATGGGTAGGTGTTTCTGTCATTGCCTTTCCACATGAGAAGACTCTCTGTTCGATTGGGGTATTTAAGAATCTGCCAAATAATTCCTTGAGGGCTAAGGCATTATGTCTGACTAAGAAGAAAAGTCTTCAAAAAGTTGGAATGGTTAAAAATACAAGATAATCTGGGAGCACTGGAAAAGATGGGGTGCTCTGTCCCCAGAATGAGGGCTCACATTTCCTTTGGACATCAGCACATAGTTCAAGATGGTTCCTTTGAGTATCTTTTTCATTACAGAATCTGTAATGAATCTGTGAGTATCTTTTTCATTACAGAAGGGAGGTCTGAGGGAAAACCTGGATAGGAAATCTGTAAACTTGAAAGTCTTGTCTACTGTCTTTGTCCAAAAAGACACAAAAGGGTCAAGCTCAGTCCATTTTAAAAGATCGGGAAGAAAATCCTGATTTAATACAAAAAAAATCTAAATTTCACCACAGCTTTCCATGCTAGCAGGGAGATGGAGCCAAGACCAGCCTCTAAATGTAAGAGTTTGAAATACAATTAGGTGCTTGAAAGATGGCATGTAAAAATTTTGATTGCAAAGTTTCAATTTTAGGGGAAAGTGTAGGAAACCAAATTGGGGCTCCGTAAAGCAGAAAAGGTTTAATTTTTGCCTTATAGACTTCCAGAGCTAATGAAATAGATTGCCCTCCTGAATGATAAAATAATCTCATAATTGCAGATAAATGTACTTTAGTAGATGCAAGAAGACAAAAATATTGAGATTTCCACTGGAAGAGTCAAAGTAGATGCCTAAGTAGTTGAAGTTTGCTCAATCCTATGCCTATCCAGAATCCAGTGATTTACTTTCCGTCGTAATGGATATTTCTGAAAACACATATAGTTTTTTGTCGAAGGCTTTCACTGTCAGAGTTCATCGGTTATTGTAGGCTATCCAGGCTGTGTGACCGTGGTCTTGGTATTTTCTTTCCTGACGTTTCGCCAGAAGCTGTGGCAGGCATCTTCAGAGGAGTAACTGAAGGACAGTGTCTCTCAGTGTCAAGTGTGTAGGAAGAGTAATATATAGTCAGAAGGGGGTTGGGTTTGAGCTGAGTCATTGTCCTGCAAAGTATTAAAGGTAATGTGCTAATAATTGTCCTGTAAGTATCAAGATAATGTTCTAATGAGGGTGCGGTATGTTAATGTGGAACCATTGTATCCTGAAGTGATCTGTTAACATGTGGAATCCAAAGTAATCCGCATGGCTATTGTGGACTGTAGTCTTTGTTAGTCTGGAGGTTTTCAGGACAGGAAGCCAAGCCTTATTCATTCTTAAACTCTTTTCTTTTCTGTTAAAGTTGTGCTGATGTTAATGAATGTCAATGGCTTCTCTGTGCAATCCGACAAAATAGTTGGTACAATTGTCCAGTCTTTCAGTGTCTTGGAATAAGACCCTGTGTTTTTTATTTACATGGCTTTTTATTTAACGTAATTAATAGTAAGCAGTTAGTGCCAGAACGAGGCACTAGTAAGTGCCAGTATGAGGCAAAAGCTTGGAGAAAATGTCTTAATCCCACTCTTGAGCAGGAAAGAAGGTTGTGTGTCTGAAATAAGCAGGTGAAGTTAGGGGCATTGTTGAACTCCTTTCTTTCCTGTTTTTCTGCATGTTTTCTTCTTCATTCCACTCTTGAGTTTTCTCGAGATAAGATTACATTCTTTTTGCTGCAGTTTAGTCCTAAAAACTTCCTTTTGTGTTGGAGGTGTATTTGCCTGATAACCAGAAGGGAACCTGTCTGTAAGTCCAATATATTGATCTAAGATTTGCTGCAATGCACATTGGCTTTAACAGTTTTTTCAGCAGTATTTCACTTCTTTTGAAGAACAAAATTTTTCACAATAGCTCTTTTCTGTTTTGCGCCCATTTGCCAGTGTTTTAGGCCTGGGCACTTAGTGGGCCATCGCACCTGTCAGGCTCTGGCTCTCAGCCTTCAACTGACTGTGCTCCTAAACGGCTCTTAGCCGGAGCAGGCCACCATTTGGCCTGACACCAAGGTCCTGGGTCACATGTTACTGGTTCTCATGCCTGGGTACATTCATGCTTATCCTTTTTCCACAGCTGCACCCTGTGGGGGGAATTCTGCTTCCCCCCTCCCGGTTCTTTGTGATTGGATTTCCCTGCCTGCTCACTTACCAAAAGCAGAGCCCACAAGATACTCTTAAACAGCACACCAAACTTATAACAGTAAACCATGCAGTTTATTGGATTTACAAGAGAATATAAGGCAAAGAAAGAAGCAATACTTGGCTAAATATATATGACAGAATTTAACAAACCCACACACAGAATTTAACAAACACTGAAGGACTGTCCTTCAGTGTTACTACTCTGAAGATGCCTGCCACAGTTGCTGGCGAAACGTCAGGAAAGAAAATTCCAAGACCACGGTTACACAGCCCGGATAACCTACAAGAACCAATGAACTCTGACCGTGAAAGCCTTCGACATGGCTAATCTTGTTTGGAAAATATCCTGTTCCAAAATAAGTTTCCCAGATCCAGGGTCTCTGACAACTATTTGTTTGTCCGTCAGCCCGTGTACAAAAACAATTCCCTCCATGCGTAAGCAGACAATTTGCTGCCTGTCTAAATGACCTTGCTATCCCTACACATAATTTTGGGGCACCTAATGTGTTTTGGTTGACTAACTCCTAGCAATGCAATCTCCTGTACCCTTTAAGGCCAGGAGCCCAGTTGAAGCTGGGGTCAGCTAGAGGCCTGCCCCTTAAAAGCCATAGTCAGGCCTTCATGTGGCTTCTAAGCTACAGGTTATAATATTAAGGTATAAAGATGGTTCTTCTTAAGCCAAACTAATGTTTAATATAAAAATTCTCACCACACACCCATGTTGTGTCTTCCTACCCTTGGGAAGTATTATCTCGGATTCTACTCGCCTTGTTTATCTTACTGTCTGCAGTGCCTTTTTTACCATGTATTCTCACCCTGATTCCTCATTATTAACCTTCCATGCCACTATGGCAGTCAGCTTCTTTATTTGTCTTCTAATAAAGTCTTAACTGCTTCAGAGCTCCGTGCCTGGATGCGTTTTTCTTGACGGTTGCGAGGGACGCCTGAGTCTGACAGCACCTCTAGGTTCAGCAGTGCTAAAATGCTACCATGTGGATCACATACATGTGGTATGTTCTGAACCGATTTCTCTTCTCATTTAGCGGAAGCTGGAACAGAAAGCTCCAGATAAAGAGGCGATTCTGAAAGCAACCACCAGCCTCCCATCCCACAGCATAGACCGCAGTGTGGCTCACCACAGCATGAGGGATGTGAGTACTTAGCTTCTTTTCTGCTCTGTTGTTGCAGCCCCGGGGCCCATGTTATGCCACCCACAGGAAGGTCTCCTTTATTGGGGAAAATTAGCTGGAGACTAGATAGAGCTATGCAAGAGGCTGGCGAGGGGAACCTTTTAACCAATTTCGCCACTAGGTGAGCTAGCCAGATGGAGAGCAACCCAATAACGAGGAGGCTTTTATGAATTTTAAGGGTTTTATTAAACGTAATCAAATAGGGTAAAACACACACAAACAATTCCCAACACACACAGAGCTAAGAAAGTAAAGGATTGAGATTCTCAAGTGGGCTATAGTCACCTTCCTGCAGAACGAGGTTCCAGAATGGCAGCTGCAAGAGGGGAAGGGGAAAAGGACTGCACTCCAGGTGTAGGGTTCACATCTTGGAGGTCAGTGGCAGCCACAAGGGTGCCAATACTTATTGTAAAAATGCCCTGAGGCAGGTTGACTCACCAGGCAGGTGAGTCTTGGGGCACAAAGATAAGATTGCTTCTCAAGTGGGGGGAAATCGGTGGGTGAGAGGATGGGAGCTGAGGGCATTAGAATTTGATAGGATTATTGACAGCTGTCAAGTACCAGGTGATTGTGATACCGGCAGTTGTCACAAGCTTGAGGGTGAAGAAGAGGAGTATGGAGATATTTAGCTAACATCAGGCTCAGAAGCTTCATTCAGAAGTTTGGTCAGTTTAATTTTCCTGTTTGAAAATGTAAATGAAGAAATCAGGCAGGAAAATAGACACATTTCATTTGTCTTTTGTATTATAAAGAATTATTTGTTTGTTTGTTTATATCCAGCCTTTCCCTAGTGGTTCAAGGCAGTTTACAATTCCACTAGGAGCCCCTGTAGAGAAAAGCACGCACTCTGGCAGGGCCACCTTCAATGGGAGAGCAATTAGAAGGTGGTAACCAAAAGGCCACAGGTGAGGAACATCAGGGACAGATGTGGGGAGATACAATTCTTCGCATCTTCTCTTGGTCCCAGAGCAAGCTACCCTAGCCTTTTATAAACCAAACTTTAGGCATCATTATTACTTCAGCTCAGTTCTACAGTAAATCCAGCGGCTGTCCTACAGAACCTCTTTCTCCATTTTTTCTACCCAGTCTCCACCAGGAGGCAAATGGCTACTCTTTCAAACGTGTGTGTGTGTGTGTAAAATGCCGTCAAGTCGCAGCCAACTTATGGCGACCCCTTTTGGGGGTTTTCATGGCAAGAGACTAACAGAGATGGTTTGCCAGTGCCTTCCTCTGCACAGCAACCCTGGTCTTCCTTGGTGGTCTCCCATCCAAATACTAACCAGGGCTCACCCTGCTTAGCTTCTGAGATCTGATGCGATCAGGCTAGCCTGGACCATCCAGGTCAGGGCCTTTCAAACATTAACTCTTCTTTAATCTTATTATATTTTTGTATATTCTTTAAGCCTGATCTCATCAGATCACAGAAGCTAAGCAGGGTCAGCCCTGGTTAGTATTTGGATGGGCAACCTTTAAGGAACACCAGGGTTGTGACGTGGAGGCAGGCAATGGTAAACCACCTCCGAACATCTCTTGCCTTGGAGAGTCTGACCTGTCATATTAATAATAATATTATGAAAAAATAACTGCCCCCACTCCCACATATACAGTATCACAGGCTAGCAGCACCAGGAGAGAGGGGATCAAAGTGTGCCAAAACAGAGGCACATGCGAGTGCTGCCTTGACACACGTTTTGAGAAGCTTTAGCCTCTGAACCAACAGTTGACCATTGTAGTGAGCCCAAGAATAAACCATTGTCTAGGGACTGTTTCCCTAGACTACCCCAGAACATCACCCATACACTTATCAGACAGGATGGCTGGGCAGAGGACCTCCCAGGAACCAAGCAGCAGAGAGGGGAGGCTGCAGCAGACGGGTGAGGGAGCAGCAACCTGATTGAATCCCGGGGGAAGGGCCAAAGTTTTACGTCCAATTTACCTGGCTGGCAGCAGATCACAGGAGCCAGCCAGGCGCAGCCAGCAGATGACAGGGCAGGCGAAACTGGCACAGATGGCCTCCTCACGAGTAAGTCAGCGGCCACAGTTTCCTCATGAGTGACTTGACTGCAAAGTGGCAGTGAGCACAAATGGGAGCCATCTCGGTGGGGAAAGAGCCGAGGATGGGAGAGGGAGCATGGGCGCTGGGAAGTCAAGTCAGACAGATTGCTACCCAGCTGAGGCAGTTCACTGGTAAGAGCGAGGGGGAAGGAGGGTGGGGGGAGGGAAAAGAGGAATGCTGAATGGTGGGGAAGAAGAGGACTGAAGGGTCTGCCTCACCAGGCAACACCCAGCAGCCAGGGGACTGGAGACTCCTGGTTGGGAGATCCTTCTCCTTTTGAAGCCAGGCACTGCTTCCTCGAGGCCCGGGGTTTGGATCAGAAAAGGGGGCACTTCACAACCATGCATACTAGGTCGACATAGCTAAAACGAATGCAGTTCATTTGAGGGTGTATTCCTATTGCACAATGTAGTTTCTGGAGAACTGATTGTAATTTTTTTAATGTGTTGGTGACTCCTCCTTTGCCCATTATTAAAATAGCATATGAGGCGGCCGTTGTTGGAACTGATCCATGATATGCTAAAATGGCTAGGGTGCTGGCTACATCATATGGTAAACAGTTATACAGAAACTAAGGTGCCAACGTTGTTCCTGTATATACTCAGGCAATACTGTTACAGGATGGAATAGCATTAGCTGTACCATCTTTGGCTCATCCTCCAGTGTGATAATATGCCACAGTGTCATTAGTGTCCTTCTGCTCTATACATAGGATAAATTAGAAATTAAATGGACACAAATCTGATAATAGAAACCACAATATTCAAAAACCATTGGGATAACATTTCACTCTCGCTGGACACTCTCTCTGGTGTAGTGGTTAAGAGTGGTGGTTTGGAGCGGTGGACTCTGATCTGGAGAACCGGGTTTGATTCCCCACTCCTACACAAGAAGCCAGCTGGGTGACCTTGGGCCAGTCACATTCTCTCAGTCCCACCTACCTCACCGGGTGTTTGTTGTGGGGAGGGAAAGGTAAGGTGATTATAAGCCGGTTTGAGTCTCTCTTAAGTGGTAGAGAAAGTCAGCATATAAAAACCAATTCTTTTTTTTTAATTTTTTAATTGTTTTTATAATAAAACATAAACACAAAAAAAAAAGAATGCATATAAAAAGAAAAAAGAAATACATGTTCAGCGCACTACATATCCATTATTACAATATACAAATCACTGAATCCCATCGTGCCCTGAATCCAAATCCCGCCCCCCCACCACAGTGCCCTTCACCATTGGACTTCCGATGGAGTGTTATGACATTACAAAATAATATCTATAATTATATCATATTTAAAATCATATTGTACTATAATTCGTTAACTATATTTTTAAAATCAGTTTTTGCCACCTTATCCCAATATGCGGTAGCTTTTAACCATGTTGATTTAAATTCCTCCATATCTTTACAATGTAAAGAAGCAGTAATTTTAGCCATCCGCATATATAACCATAATTTTTCTCTCCACTCTTTAATTGAAGGTTTATTTGTTTGCTTCCATTTTTTTGCTATTACAATTCTTGCTGCTGCAAAACTATATTGACATATGACTCTATCACCTTTATCTAAATCTTTTTTTGAAATACCCAATAGGCAAAAGGCGGGGTCTCTCTTAATTATTGATTTAATCAAATTATTAGTTTCATTCAGAACTAATCTCCAAAATCTCTTTATTTTTTTACAAAACCACCAAACATGCATAAATGTACCTATTTCCATACCACATTTCCAACATAAAGCTTCATCTTCTTTCTTCATTTTACTTAACAATACTGGGGTTATATGCCATCTATAAAACATTTTATATAAATTCTCTCTTATTTCATTTAATTCCTTTTTCCATAAATTTTCCCATATTTCCAAATCTATATTATAACCTAAATCTCTCATCCATTTCAACATCACCGGTTTAATCCTTTCTTGTTCTAAGTTTATTTCTATAAGTAATTTATATACCCTCCCTATCAATCCTTTATTACCCTTTGATAATATAATCTCAAATTTTGATTTAATTTGATTAAACCCCAACTTCTTATCTTTATTAAAAACTTCTCTTAATTTATAATACATAAACCAATCTTTAATCTGAAGTTCTTCTTTTGATTTCAGTACCCATATACCCTCTTTGTATTCTATCAGTTCTCTATAATTATTACCATCCAAGTTTAAATGTATACCCCTTCTCAAAAATGCTTCTACAGGATTGATCCAGCCGGGAGTTTTACTTTCAAAAACATCCTTATATTTCTCCCATACTTTTAATAAATTTTTCCTAATAATGTGAGAATTAAATTCTTTATTTACTTTCTCCTTTTCGTACCACAAGTAAGCATGCCACCCAAATCTCAATTTGAATCCTTCTAATTCTAATAGTTTCGGGTTCTCTAAGAGAATCCAATGTTTGATCCAGGTGAAACATGCTGCTATTTAATACATTTTTAAATCTGGTAAACAAATCCTCCCGTATCCTTCAATTCAATTAAATTATTATATGCAATCCTGTGTCTTTCTTTACCCCAGAGAAATCTCATAATATCTTTTTTCCAAACATCAAATATCTGTACACCCTTAACTATTGGGAGATTTTGAAACAAGAAGAGCATTTTAGGTAATATCATCATTTTAACTACCGAAATTCTTCCCCACAATGATAATGGTAGTTTTCCCCAACTTGTCAAATCCTTTTTTATCTGTTGCCATTGATTCACATAGTTATCTTGAAATAAATTAAGATTATTATTTGATATCCATATGCCTAAATATTTAATTTTATTTTCAATAATAAACCCCGTCCTTTTTGTTAATATTTGTTGTTGTGAAAGAGTCATATTCTTAGTTAATATCTTGGTTTTAGCTTTATTAATTTTAAAACCTGAAAGCTTTCCATAAACCTCCAACATTTTGTTCCATCTGTCAATTTGTTCAATCGGATCAATCAAAAAACAAACTAAATCATCCGCATATGCTTTACATTTATAATGATTTTTACCTATTTGTACACCAACTACATCATCATTTGTTCTGAAATTATGCAGTAAAAATTCTAATACTAAAATAAACAATAAAGGGGAAAGAGGACATCCCTGTCTCGTTCCCCTTTGTATTTCAATATTTGGTGATAATGACCCATTTATAATCAGATTGGCAGTTTGTTGTGTATATATTCCTTCTATAGCTGTTTTAAAATTCATACCAAAATCCATGAAATCTAATATCTTAAACATAAACTGCCAATTAACATTGTCAAAAGCTTTTTCAGCATCTAAAAATATCAACGCTATTGGTGTTGTTTCTTGTTCTGCATATTCTAAAAGATCAATTACCACCCTCACATTCTGACTCATCAACCTTCCAGGTAAAAAACCAGCTTGGTCTTCATGTATTACTTGTTTTAATACTTTTTTAAATCTATTAGCTAATATTGCTACAAATAATTTATAATCAGCATTTAACAATGAGATTGGCCTAAAATTTTTAACTTCCAGTAAATCAGAATTTACCTTTGGTATTAATGTTATATTTGCTTGTTTCCAAGTTTGAGGAATAATACCTTCTTTCAGTGCTAGGTTCATCTCTTCCAATAAATAAGAAATTAACTGATCTTTAAATGTTTTATAATAAAATGCATTAAATCCATCTGGGCCGGGAGATTTATTTAATTTACTTTTTTTATTACTTCTTCTAACTCCTCTTTAGATATTATAGAGTCCAGAAAATCTTTATTTTCCTGTGTTATTTTTCCCCAATCCCCTTTGTTAAAATACTTATCCATTTCTACCTCTGAAACTACATTTTTTTATACAAATTTGTATAAAATTCTACAAATGTTTCTAATATCTCCTCTTTTTTTCTTATAATCTTGCCCTTCTTTTTAATTTGAGTTATTGGTATTTTTTTCTCTTTCTGTTTAAGTTGCCAAGCTAACATTTTACCCGGCTTATTTGCATATTCAAAAAATCTTTGTTTATTATACATAAGTTTACTTTCAATTTCTTCAGCTATTAAGAATTCATATTGTTGTTGCCAATTTCTAATCTTAACCTGCTGTTCCTGCTTAGCTACTTTATCTTGCAATCTACTTAAATATCTTTCACCTTGTCTTATTTCCTCTAATATATGTTTTCTCTTTTTCTCCCTATCCCTATACCACCTTGTGTTTTGTTGGATTAACAATCCTCTAATTACTGCCTTACCAGCATCCCAAACTATATCTTCCCGGGTACCCTTATCTGTATTTTCTTTAAAATAATTCTGTATATCCATCTTCAATTTGGTAACTATTTTAATATTTTTTAAGAGGAAATCATTAATTCTCCAGGGTTTATATCTTATATCTCCCATTTGAATTTTAACTGAAACCGCATTATGATCAGATAGAACCCTAGGTAAAATCTCTGAATCTTCTGAATTCTCTATTAAACCCTTTGATAGCCATAGCATATCTATCCTGGAGTATGTAAGGTGTCTCTGAGAAAAAAAAGTATATCCTTTCTTATTGCCATGTGCCAATCTCCAGACATCAAACATATTCCATTGATCAATAAGAGCATCAAAAACCCCTGGTAATTTTCCTTCATTAGTTGCTTTCTTCTTTTTCCCAGATCTGTCTATCTTAGGTACTTTCACACCATTAAAATCCCCCATCCATATCATTTTTTCTGTGGCATATTCGGCTAGTAATATTGCTAATTTATCATCAAAAACTTTTTGATTCATATTAGGCGCATATATTCCCACAAGCATTATCTTCTGAAAGCCACATGTTATTTCAACTAACAAAACTCTTCCCTCCATATCTTGGAAGATAACTTTTGGTTCTAATGAAATAGGTATATACATAGCTATTCCATTAGTTTTTCTACCATCATTACATGCCGTAAAAAGTGTACCCAACCTAGAATGTTCCAATCTAAATATGTCCTTTGGGAGTATATGAGTTTCCTGTAAGCAAATAATATTAGCATTACTTTTATGTAGCTGATGAAATATTTTCCTCCTTTTGTTAGGAGAGTTCAGACCGTTGATGTTCCAAGATAATACCTGTAACATATCAAAAATCAGTTAGATCCCATACTTTTCCATACACAACTTAAACAACCATATATCTTGTTGCCCCCCTTCCCTCCAGTCTTTAGTCTTCAGCTTCATCAATTGGAGAGTTCTCTGGAGAATCTGCTGGCAAATCTCCCCCTCCAGATGCCTCTGATGCCTTTTCTTCTTCCGTGGATTCTCTGATTGGAACTTGCTTAGTTGATTTAGTAGGTTTCACCAGTTCTGCATCATATCTTCTTAAGAATTGCTCAGCCTTATCCACTTCTGTATACTTAAACCTTTTTGTTTTAAAAGTGAAGGAGATGCCTTGAGGATATTCCCATCTATATTGGATTCCATTGAGCCTTAAACATTGAACAATCTCCATGAAGTCTTTCCTTTTCCTCAGCAATCTTGTCGGTATTTCCTTCATCAATCTCAAAGGTTCATCTTCAACTTTTAGAGGTGTCTTGTAATGAGTGTTGAGTATCAAATCCCGATGACTCCTCGAGAATAATTGAAGCAGGCAATCCCTAGGTACTTTGTTTCTGGTTGCATAAGCAGAATTCATTCTATAGGCTGTCACAATCATTCCTGTAGTAACTTCTTCAGATTCTTGTAGAAAGTCTGCCAAAAGAACTGCCAAATATCCACGTAGATCCCGATTTTCAACTTTTTCTTTCAGTCCACGTATACGAAGAGAAGATTCCTTTATCTTAAGCTCTATCATCGCTATCTGGTCTTGTTGCTTCTCATCTCTGTCAGATGAGGATGCAATTGCCATCTCGAGGGTGTCCACCTTCTTCTTAGTTTCTTTAATTTCCTGTGTATTTTTCTTTAACTTGGTTTCAACCCTATCTTGCCTAATAGTCAGAGATGAGATTGTATCTTGCAAAGTAGCTATTGCAGCAGAATTTTGGGATGTGGTAACTGTATTCTGGGATAACTCCTGCTTCATTTCAGTAACATCTTGATGAGTCTTAGTTAAAAGTTCAAATACAGCAGACAATGTTACTTCAGGCTTTGCTTTTGGAGTCATCTTAGCTGTAACAGATGTTTGTGCACCTGGAGAGGTTGTCTGTTTAATTGCAATTTGAGTCACAGAGGGCCTTCTCTGAGGAAGTGGTACCACTAGCTTTGTATCCTTCAGAATATCCTTGGTATGTTTCTCTTTTTCTCCCATTTGTAAACTGTACAAGCTGAAGACAAAACAACTGACAATTGTAATCCAAAAAGGGAGAGTGGGGGGGGGGGGCAAAAGGTTTCTCTTATTTCATTATATAAAAATTATTTCAGATGAGAGAATCAGTTTAGAGAAAACAATCACTATGACATCTCATATAGTTTCATTCCATATCACTTGATTATTCTCCAACTTCTTTCTCTTACTTCCAAGTTCCTGCTTTGGTAAAGTTTTTAAACTTCCAAGACCACGGTTACACAGCCCGGATAACCTACAAGAACCAATGAACTCTGACCGTGAAAGCCTTCGACAATATTTTTAAACTGCGTCACTCAACTGGCAAAAAGCCCAAAGTCCAAAACACAGAGCGTAACAGAATTATAGATAGTACTGAGTTAAGTCCTTTAAGAGCAATTTTGCCTCACACCCCAAGTTTGAGTTTTTAAAAGTAAAAAAAAAAAAAGCCTTTTTTCCAAAATATAAAAGAAAATCGGATCCCACCTCGCTTTCTTCTGCTGTTCCTTTAAGATGGCGCCGGCAATTCAGCGGAGCCCCATCAGAGTGACCGCCGCCGTTTTCTTGGCTGCTATCGCTCAGATGACAGGGCCGCCACCGGCCCCTGTTTCTGCATCCCCTCTTGCTCCGAGGGGTGCCGCTTGCTGGATTTCACGGGGCTGATTGATCTCCCCACGGCAGCGAGGCAGCAGGAGCGCGACTCCGCGCTTGTAGCGGGGGAGGGTCATCCGACCCGGAAGTCCCAAAACCAATTCTTCTTCCTCCTCCTCCTCCTCTTCTTCCTCCTTCTCCTCTTTCAACATAAACTATATTATGATGATTGTTTATATGGAGCTTACTTTTCTGAATTTACATTTTAATAATTTTAATTAATAGTTGTCAAATGATGGTTGGTGTGAGCACTAGTCCCGTGATAATCCCATAAACAAATATCCACAGACGAGTAGACAAACTACAGACGAGTAGTCCAAAAGAGAGTTGATTTATTGGAAGATCTACAGGCTAACAGCAGCTAAGAGTCAAGTGGACACTAACGGAAACTAAAAGCATGGCACAGGGCCTATATCAGGAGGCATAGAACAATTCAGGATGCCATGGTAACCCCCTCCCACTGAGGTATGATTGCCACAGAATCCTGAGTCAAAACAAATACTTGGCAGTAGGGCCAACCTTGGCCAGCACCTGGTGATAACACACATCCTCTGTCAGACCATGCCTGGCTGTTTCTGTACACTGCCCAGGCTGGGCCTGACATTCTGCCCCCCCAAAGACCCCCCTTTCAGTTTCTGGGAGCTGGTTTGTGTGGGTAGGCATCATGGAATTCACGGACCAGGCGAGGGGAAGAAACATCACGCGAGCGTACCCACTCGTCCTGAGCAGGATCGAAGTGTTTCCAACGAACAAGATACTGGAGGGATCCGTGATGGACACGAGAGTCCAAGATTTTAGCAACTGCAAAATGCTCTCCCACACACACACACCAGCACAGGCACCTCAGGCGGTGGTTCGGGATGCCATTCCGGGGAGGGAATATGCGGCTTCAATAAACTGACATGAAATACGGGGTGGATTCGCCTTAGTGCTTTTGGGAGTGAGAGTTCTACAGTGACTGGGTTGATGATACGACGGGCGGATTGACTGTAGGTTCTTGGTGGACAGATAAACTGTATCTCCCACCCCGTACTCCTTACCTGGTGACCAGTGTTTGTCTGCTTGAGCTTTATATTTGCGTTTGGCTCGATCCAGATTTTTTATCAACCACGGCCAGGTCGTTTGAATTGTGTGTACCCAGGCAGCCACATCTGCACCTCCCTCCTCCCCAGACATGTCAATATGGCCAATAGGGCCGAAGTCGTGTCCATACACAGCTTGAAAAGGGCTAAACCCTGTGGACTGGTGCACAGCATTATTGTAAGCATACTCAGCAAAGGGTAACAGTTCAACCCAATCATCTTGGTGGTAATTGTCACAACAGCGCAAGTAGCATTCCAATACCGCATTCACCCATTCTGTTTGGCCATCCGTTTGGGGATGGAAGGCGGTTGACAGTCCTTGTTCCACCCCAACCAATTTTAGTTAAGTTCTTCAAAATTTAGTCACATAACTACTTCCGCAGTCACTGACCACCTTGCGCGGGTATCCGTGCAATCAGAAGATGTGCGTCACAAAGAGGCGGGCCAGTTTTGGGGCAGAAGGGATACCTGCGCAAGGTACAAGGTGCACCTGTTTCGAGAACAGGTCCGTGACTACCCAAAGAATAGTCTTTCCCTCACTGAGGGGCAGATCAGTCATAAAATCCATTGCAATCACTTCCCAGGGTCTGGTGGGGGTTTCTAAAGGTTGCAACAGTCCAGGCGGCTTGCCCTGGGGTCTCTTGGCCGCAGCACATACTGGGCAACTGCGGATGAACGTTTCCACGTCAGTTCGCATGCCCACCCACCAAAATTGTCTCCTCAGTAGATGTAAAGTCTTAAGAAAACCAAAGTGCCCCGCGGTTTTGGCCCCATGAACCAGATGCAGTACTTCTCTCCATAGAACCTTAGGTATATGCTATTTAGTTTCTTTATACCAGTAACCCCCGCGTTCAATCAGAGACATGGGGAGGGTTTTCGCAGAGTTCGGCTTGGCAACCACAACGAAGAGATTCTTTGAAAGAATCAGTTAGCCCTTCCATGTCCGGCATTGTGGGCACCACGCCAGGAGGTTTCGCTGCAGGAGTAGGTGCCGATGCCATTAGGGGGGTTTGGGCGGTTGGTTCACCTAGGCTGACACTTCGGGATCGCACAAGGGGTGGAACCAGAGCCGGTGAAGGAGGTGTGGTCGGGCCGACTGACGTGGTCGGGCTTTGGGCTTCCCCCCCCTGCGAAGGCTGCGTTGGGAGCCGGGTCTGCGACTGGGTTTGCACCGCCAAAGTGGGCAGCAAACCCCTCTGAGCAGGAGTGAAGAGGGACTCTGTGGGGCGTTCAATCTTGGTAGAGTATTGGGGCAGTCTAGATAAAGCATCAGCCAACAAGTTTTGCTTCCCTGGCACATATTTTAATACAAAGCGAAACGGCAAAAAAGTCCGCCCATTGCACCTGTTTCGTGGACAGTTTGTGAGCCCCCGTCAATTCTTCCAGGTTTCGGTGATCGCTCCACACTTCAAAAGGGACTTTGGAACCCTCTAAAAATTATCTCCATACCGTGAGGGCCTGTTTAACTGCGCATGCCTGTTTTTCCCAAATCGGCCAATTGAGCTGAGATTGCGTGAACTTCTTTGAAAAGTAAGCGCACGGATGGAGTTGACCGTCTTTCCCTCGCTGAAGCCATGCACCCCCCATTGCAACATCAGAAGCATCCACTTGGACTATAAACATTTGGTCCGAATCAGGGTGTTTTAATACCGGTTCGGAGGTGAACAGTCGTTTGAGACTGTCAAATGCAGTTTGGCACTGGGGCGTCCAATTCACCTTAGCCGAGGGCAGAGTGGCTGCGCTTCCCTTTCCCTTAGTCTTAAGGAGGTCTGTGATGGGCAGTGCAATTTGAGCAAAGTTTGGGAGGAACCCCCTGTAGAAATTTGCTAATCCAAGAAGTCTTTGAACCTGTTTATGGGTTGAGGGTGGTTCCCAATTGGTTACCGCTTGTACCTTCTCCAGGTCCATTGTGAGTCCTTGGTGTGAAATAATATAGCCCAGAAAAGTCAACTGTTTTTGGTGAAATTCACACTTGGACACCTTAGCATAGAGTTGATTGTTTCTGAGACGTTGTAACGCTTCTCTAACCAGGGCAACGTGTTCATCCATGGTTTTAGAGTAAATAAGAATGTCATCTAAATAAACCACCATTCCTTTATATAACAAGTCATGCAATATCTCATTAATGAGTTGCATGAGGACCCCTGGAGCCCCCTCAGTGCAAAAGGCATCACCAAAAATTCAAACCTACCAAAGCAACTAGAAAAGGCTATTAGGGGCTCGTCCCCTTCTCGAATTCTGATTCTGTAATAGGCTTCAACCAAGTCTAACTTGGTAAAAATGCGTCCCTCCTTTAACTGCCCCAAAATTGGAAACATAGGCAATTTATTGGATGACAAAAGCTTTGAAGTTACCACTCAAGTAGCCGAGTTCCTGGCCAAGGTCCTAAAGGAGGGAGAAAGAAGGAGGGGAACCCTCATTTAATTGTTTATTATAAAATTTACTGATGAACTGTGTATTCATTCTTTTTTAGATTTATATCTAGCTGCTTTACCTGTTTGTTTTGTTACTGTAAATGCCAATAAAGGTTCTGTGTTCTGTTTTCAACTGCCCCAAAAGATCTGAGATCAGAGGAATGGGGTAGGCATTGGTTTGGGTGACCACATTGAGTTTCCGAAAGTCAATGTACAACCGCAAGTCACTGGTCTTTTTGCGCACGAAAAAAGTGGGGGCCGAATACGGGTCGGTAGAGGGTCGGATAAAACCTCGAGCCAGGTTTTTGTCTAAGAAATCACGAAGCACTGTTCTTTCAGAAGTGCTCATGGGATAAATCTTGCTTTTTGGCAGTTTCCCCTCCCCCACCACCTCAATAGCACAGTCTGATCTGCGATGGGGGGGTAGTACGTCGCACTCTTGCACATTAAAGACATCTGCAAAGTCCTGATATTCGGCAGGTAGTTGGGATAACTCCGGGGCATCTGAAGCCAAGGCAGGGGTTGTTGGGAGCACGGTTTTAACAGCTACTTCATACCGATGTCGCAACCTAGACTAGAAAATGCCAAAAATCTCGGCCCCCCAGTCGATGGAAGGGCTGTGTCCCCTCAGCCAATTTATTCCCAACACCACAGTATGTTGGGGGCTATAGTGAAGTCGATTTGCTCCCAATGATGGCCTATGCCCATCGCCACACCCCAAGTACAACGGTCAACTGGCCACCTTTAAAGTTACTGCCATCCCTCTGGGCGAACTGAACAGGGGTCGGCAGCGGTACTGATTTTACTTTGAGTGCCTTGAAAGTGGCTTCATTGATCAAAGAGCACGCACATCCCAAGTCTATGAGGGCTTTAACTTGTAACTGGGGTCCCTTTCTATAATGTTGTAAGACTACGTCCACATATACCGTCTCTCCCACTTCACTCACCATTACAGGAGCCTTGGGTTTGGCAGAAATGTCTGCGGGGCCGCTCCACTCACCGCAGACCCAGTCCGTTTTTTGAAAGATCCAGGGGAGACTCTAGGTTCAAAGCAGACTCCCAGTGGCGGTCCTCATCCGACGATGCAGAACCATCCCCTGTTGGGGTAATTGTAATCCGGGACCCCGATGGGTCAATTGTAATCCGGGACCCCGACGGGTCCGCTGGCGAGACCTCGTGTGCCGGCTCCTCGATATGGAGGACTGGGGGCGCTTTACGCCCCGGTGCGGCACTGCGATCCATCGCAGCGCTTCTCCTCCGAACACTTCCTCTTCCACGAGGTATCCCCTCCAGGCGGGGAGTGGAAGCTGGTTGTCCCGACCGAAATGGGCAGTCTGCTGTGCACCAGTCCGCTTATGTATTTGTAAAGTATAAATTCTGTTGGTTACAGCAAGGTTATTTTTTCCCAATCTGTTCATCTCACTTTGTAAAAATGTATGATGCTGTTGAGAGGCCAAACAGTATTTCTCTGTCCTGAAAATCTGTCCTTGGTTTAATTGTAGCAACACACCAATCACTAAGTCATAGTACATCTTGGCATATATCAAAGTTCCTTCAGGCTTATTTGGGGTAGAGTCATAAGCCTAGTGGTACTGGTACTGAGCTCTTTTCTGTGCCTACACTCTTCCAGGGGTTGGTGTAGATCGTAGAGCATGAGATACATTGGTCTTAGTTGACTTCAATCAATCTATCAATCAATACTTTTATTGGCATAATCGTATCGCTTCTCGGCCTTTTGGCTAAGATCAAGTGTAGTGGAGTTGACTTGTTAGAAAGTGTGTTAACTGTTTCCTTTTTTGCAGTTCCAGACAGAGCTTCGGAAGATCTTAGTCTCTCTTATAGAAGTTGCGCAGAAATTGCTAGCGTTGAACCCTGATGCAGTGGAACTGTTTAAGAAGGCAAATGGTATGAAACAATTCTTAACTGCTCTTCTGTCTGGAATGGAAGCCCTGAACTATATTTGGTGTATATTCCAAAAACATATAAACTGATATGCATGCTGCAATGTATTTGAAAGGCTAGGAATATTCCCCAGACTGTTTATCCAGGTCCACAAAGCTACCTAGTCAGCTTGTTTTACATAACTTTTGAGATCTTGGGTCTCCTTTGCGGGGCAGTGAGTCCAGAAAAGGCAAATCCTATGCTGGGGATTATTAGGAAAGAGATTGAAAATAAAACAGATAGTACTACAATGCTCCTATATAAATCAGTAGTGCAGCTTCATTTGGAATGCTGTCTTCAGTTCCGGTCACCATATCTCAAAAAGTATATTGCAGAGCTGGAAAACCTGCAGAAGGGGTCAACCAAGATGATTATAGGATTGGAGCACCTTCCGTATGATGAAAGGCTGAAGAGTCTGGGACTTTTCAGTTTAAAAGAGACAACTAAAGGAGTACATGATAGAAGTTTATAAAATTATGCAAGGGGTAGAGAGAAGTTTTTCTGTCTTTTTCAATATGCTAGAACTTGAGGGCATCCAATGAAGTTGATGGACAGTAGATTGAGGATAGACAAAGGAAATACTTCTTTACACAACAAGTGAGTAAAATGTTGAATTTGTTGCCAGAAGATGTAGTGATGGCCAAAAGCATAAGTAGCTTTAAAAGGGGAATAGACAGATCCATGGAGGGCACAGCTACTAGCCATGGTGAGTGAACTTCCACATTCAGAAGCAGTAAACTGCTGAATACCAGTGCCAGGAGGCACATCCTCTATGGCCTGTCATTGGCCCTCTGGTGTTACTGATTGACTACTGTGTGAGATAGGATGCTGGACTAGATGTACCCTCACTGGTTTGATCCAGCAGGGCTCTTGGCATGTTCAGTATTCTTATACATTTACTGCCTTCAGATTACTGTGAAACAATCCACCACTTGATTCTCACCAACAGGGAAGAACATGTTGATGAGGTGAAAGTAGTGGGCACCCTGAGTAATAGTGACCATGTAATTTTGGAATTTAAGACCTTGGGGAAGTGAAAAGCTGTACGTAGTCAGACATATAGGTAGGATTTTAGAAAAGCTAATTTTAACAAAGTTATGCTGGGTAGAATCCCATTGTTAGAAATATGTAAGGAGAAGGGAGTTCAAGAGGGGTGAGAGTTTCTTAAAAGCATGATATTGAAGGCATAATCACAAACTTCCAATGAGAAGGAAAAATGGTAGGAGCCTAAAGAAGCCAGGGCTACTCCATAAACTGCTTTCTATAAATATTTGAGAAATAAAAATTTATTATCAGAGATGCGAATGGGGTTATGGATCTATGAACAAATCAACTCAATTCAAAGGGAACAAGTTACCAAAGATAGTATTTCAATTTTTGAAAGACTGGGGTGTAACTGATGTGTGACGATTTAAACATCCAAAAGAGAGAGACTACACCTTTTTATCTAATAGACATAGTTCCTATTCGAGAATTGATTTAGGACTGATTTCTAATACTTACTTAATCATCTGGAAGAGGCGAATATCCTACTAGCGACTTTTGCAGACCATAATCCATTACTACTGAAGTTCCGAGGGGAAAGGAAAGGTCTCAGAAGATGGCGTATGAATGACAATTTACTACTTAGACAAGATATATCAAAACAATGTCAAAAAGAGATTAAAGATTTTTTAAAAAGAAATTCCATTGCAGATGTAGATGCAAAGACCGTCTGGGACACAAGTAAAGCATACATGAGAGGAAGATTGATCGCAATTGCGTCGAAATTGAAGAAAAAAGAACAACAATTGGAAAATTTACATTTACAGCTACGACAGCTAGAGGAGGAACATAAGAAATCTGGAAATAAACAAGACTTGGCAAAAATACGTGACTTGAAACACAAAATTGATGGACTCAAAGTAGAAGAAATGCAGAAGAAACTAAGATTTGTCAGACAAATATTTTGAGCAAGCCAACAAACCGGGAAAATTAATAGCTAATATGTTAAAGAAGGAATCGGAGAAAAGAAGGATACTGGCAGTTATGGAAGATGGCAAATAAAGAAGAAGATACTCAAGAAGTTTTCTCAACTTTTTATACAGAGCTATATCAAAATACCAATACAGACCAGTTAAATTTAAATTCGTATCTTTTTTTTAAGGTTTATTTTTATAATTAAGGGTATACAGAAGGGAAAAGAAGGGAAGGGTAAAAACCGTTTGATATACAAAAACAATATAGCAGATTCAATGGAAAAATAAACTTAGTCGAATATAATACCATATAACAAGCATGAATATTAATCAAGTAAAATAAAATATATCTGAATATGTAATTGTAAAAAAATATAAAAATCAATCAGATTATCTACCTATTACATAATAGAAGTATATTATACCGTTTGAAAACCCAGGAGTTACATGACGAATGGTTGGAACATAATGGATAAAGCATTGCCTATTACTCGTTCTAATGCTATTCGGTATATATCAATCATTTGATTAACTGGAAGTCATGTAAATGTAAAATGATTCCCACTTTTCGTCAAATTGTTCTGTAAGTTCGTTGTGATTGGGGTTCAGCATAAAAGTCATTTTGGCCATACTGGCGTAGTCTAGCAGTTTTTCTTTCCAGTCTTCTATTTCGGGTATTTGCATTTGCTTCCAGGTTCTTACCAGAACCACTCTGGCTGCCGTTGTAGCATACTTAAAAACATCATGAAATCTCGAAGGCAAATTTGATGGGACCATACTGAGCAGGAAATATTTAGGGTCTAGTGTTATCTTCGTTTTTGTTGTTGTCTGTAATTCTCGTTGGATCTTTTTCCAGAACGTTTGTAATTTAGAACAAGTCCACCAAACATGAAAGTAAGAACCATCCGTTTCTTGGCATTTCCAACAAGCGCCTTTATTTCCGGAGGAAGTCATCTGTGAAATCTTATTTTGGGTCATGTACCATCTGTAGAATGTTTTATACCAATTTTCTTTCACTTCCTGGCACACGGTATATTTCAGTTCAGACGTACAGAGTTTTTCCCATGATTCCATTGTAACCATTTCACCAAAGTTTTGCATCCACTTGATCATATTGATTTTCACTTGTTCTTCTTCTGTGTCATATTTCAAGAGGAGTTTGTAGATTTTTCCTAACAAGTGAATTATCGTTTTTAGTTATTGTCAATTTGAATTCAGTCAATTCTCGAAATGGGCGAGGATGTTAACAGTCTTTTTGTAGATTGGACCTCAGTTGAAGATTTTGGAATTTTTTTTGAAGTTTAGTTAAACTTTTGATTTCTCCTGTAGGGTCTACCATGTCATTGTACTTGAAATGAACAGCCGTTTTCAGTTTAACGTTATCATGATAGGCTTCGATCCGAGACATTATGGATGGTGGAGAGGGACTGACTCTTCTTTTATATCTTTTCCAAACTTTTAGTATCGCCATCTTGATATCACAGTCCTCTGATGTTTTATCCGTTTGAGTTGTTGTTGAGGAGTCCCACAAAGCTTTATGGAATCCTTGCCCAAAATCCGCTTGTTCTAAAGTGACATGTCTACTTTTAGGATGTTTAATCCATTCTGTAATCCAAGTTAAACAGGCAGCATGATAATATAGCTTAAGATTGGGTAGTGCTAATCCTCCTCTTTTCTTTTCGTCTTGCAGGACTTTAAATCTGATTCTTGGCTTTTTCGCATTCCACACAAAACGGTCTTTAATGATTTTGACTTAATGTGTTTGATTGCACTGAGAACCAATCGTATGTTATCTCTCATAAGTCTCTTTGGAATAAACCCGGTTTGATCTGGGTGCACCAACTTGCTGATATGTTTTTGAAGTCTTTTGGTGATTATAGAGACAAACGATTTATAGTCAATGTTCAGCAAAGAGATTGGTCTGTATGCCTGAGGAAGATAAAGATCGGTGCCTTCCTTTGGTATCAAAAATATATGTGCATCTTGCCAGGATGGTGGAATCTTTCCATGTTCAATTACCTCATTATACAAAGATACAAAGATAGGAGTTAGTTGTTCAAAAAGCTTGTAACATTTTGGAGTAATCCCGTCCGGATTAGCCAATCTGAGGGGCTTTTCATCTGAGGACCGTCAAGTACTAAATCAGAAGGTCACGATCCAAGAGATTGTTGATGCTATCAGGAAGTTAAAATTGGACAAAGCTCCAGGACCAGATAGACTTACAGCTAGTTACTATAGAGTGATGGAAAAGGCTCTAATACCTCAACTACAAAAAGTTTTCAATGACTTACTTTTTCTTCTCCTGGGTTGAATTCTGAAAAATTTGGCATTGCAGGTTTGCAACGAAACCCTGCAGGGCATCCCACCTAGGGTTGCCAGCCTCATGGTGGGGCCTGGCGTATCCCCAGAATTAAAACCAATCTCCAGACTGCAGAGAGAGAATACCTGAATCATGGAGGGTAAAATACCTGAATCATGGAAAGAAGCCCATATCTCATTAATCCCAAAAGATGAGAGGGACAGATGCTCCCCACGGGCATACAGATCGATCTCTTTACTAAATGTGGACTACGAATTACTGACACAAATCTTAACTGAAAGACTAAAGAAATGCCTTTCAAAGATCAAACAGGGTTTATACCAAAGCGTCAGTTGAAGACAGTGTTAGGATGATGTTGGCCACAATCAATTACATTAAGTCCAATAAGCGGAAAGCGGCTATGTTATTTCTTGACGCAGAGAAAGCATTTGATAATGTTTCTTGGAATTTTCTCATTAACGTACTAAGACAAATAGATTGTGGAGAACAGTTTCTAACTGCTGTAAAAGCTATATATACCATGCAGAAAGCGAGACTGCTTATCAGTGGGATGCTGACAACTCAGTTGAAGATAGAAAAAGGAACAAGGCAAGGCTGCCCACTTTCTTCACTACTGTTTAATTTAGCAATGGAAGTGTTGGCTAACAAAATTAGAGCTGATGCAAAAATTCAAGGAATAAAATATGAAGAACAAGAATATAAAATTCGGAGTTATGCAGATGACATGGTGTTAATTTGTCAAAATCCAAAGACTTCAATGAAAGAGATTATCCACCAAATTGATACTTTTAGTTACTATTCAGGGTACAAATTGAATGAACAAAAGACAAATCTGATTACATTTAACATCTCCACAGAGGATAAAGTTGAGATTCAAGATATGTTACAATGTACAATTCCGAACAAATCCATAAAGTACCTAGGAATAAAAATCTCTACAGGCACAGCTACTTTATTTGACCTAAATTATAAAGAATTATGGGCCACAATAGAAGAGGACCTCCAAAGATGGAATAGACTCCAGATATCTTGGGTGGGTAGAATGGCAACGATCAAAATGAATGTGCTACCGAGGCTCAACTTTCTTTTTCTGACACTACCAATCGGAATAACCTCTAAGACAATTGCTAGGTGGCAACGCATTATCAATAAATTTGTGTGGAATGGTAAGAAACCGAGAATAAGATTTGCCATATTACAAAATGATAAAAGCAGAGGAGGATTGGCTATGCCAAATTTGAAACTATATCACCCTATGGGACCCTAGTGGCAATGACAGAATGAATCTTGAGACCTGAAGACTGTAAGATCAGACTTGAGAAAGCCTGCTTGGAACAGGGGTTCCACCATTGGCTATAGCCTGACAAACCATTGTCAATCCCAAAGGATAAGAATCAGGAGAATTTGACATTTCAAATGCTAAAAATGTGGAACTCATTAAAGAGGACTCTCAGCCCATCTCCGCCCCGGTTGATGTCACCGACAGAGGCATACATGGACTTTGCAGGCAGATCTAAAAATGACTTTTTAACCTATAAAGATCTTCTTAAGAAAGATGGGAAAATTAAAACACTTCAAGAGCTGACAGAGGCAAACATTAAGATCTCATGGTTTGACTATCAACAACTCACCCATATATTAAGAACGGACTATATACAAAAAGGAAAAGAGAAAACAAACAAGTTTGAACAAATGATTATTAAATCATTGGACCATCTTCTTTCAAACATATACAAGTTGCTACTAACCATAGAAACAGCTCCTGAACAGGTGAAAATCTGTATGGTTAAGTGGATGCAAAATTTTGGTGAGATGATTCCTATGAGAACGTGGGGGGAAATGTGGAAGGAAGAAATTAAGTTTTCCAGCTCACAAGCCATCAGAGAGAAGTGGTAAAAAATGTTTTATAGATGACATCTTGCCCTGAAGGATTTACAAAAAATGTACAAGTCAAACCAAGCAAATTGTTGGAAGTGTTCTGAAACTGAAGGAGCCTATTTCTGCCAATGGTGGACATGCAAGAAAGCATAGACGTATTGGAAGATGATACACGCGGAACTACAGACAATGTTTCAAGTGAACTTCAATGTAGAAGCCAAATATTTCCTGCTTGGAATGACTCCACCCCAAATCAAACCAGTCAACAAGGAACTGTACCAATATGCAATGACAGCAGCCAGAATCTTGTTTGCAAAGTATTGGAAAGACAGGAAGACACTAGAGTTAACAGACTGGATTACAAAAATGCTTGAATATGTGTCTGTGGCAAAATTAACCAATTTGCTTCAGAGAAAGATGAATGAAATTAAGTCCTCAGGGCCAGATGAACTGCATCCACAGGAACTCATGGATGTAATTTCAGATCCTCTGTCCATTATTTTTGGGACTTTTTAGAGAACAGGCGAGGTGCCAGAAAATTAGCAGGCAAATGTTGTCCCCATCTTCAAGAAGTGGAAAAATCCAGGTAACTACTGACCTGTCAACTTGATGTCTATACCTGGAAAGCTTTTAGAACAGATCATCAATCAGTCAGTCCTTCAGCTGGCACAGGGTTCCTTAAGAACATGTCATCTCAGATTAACCTTATCTCCTTTTTTGAGAGAGTTACTGCCTTGTTAGATCAGGAAAATGGTGTGGTAAGGTATTTGATAAGGTTCTAAATGATATTCTTGTTGAAAAGTTGATAAAACGTGGTTTGGATCCTATTACTATTAGGTGGATCTGTAACTAGTTGACAGATGGCACCCAAAGAGTACCTGTTAATGGTTCCTCATCCTCTTTGAGAGGAGTGACAAGTGGAGTGCCTCAGGGATCTGTCCTGGGCCCTGTGGTTCAACATCTTTATGAATGACTTGGATGAAGGAATAGAGGGAATGCTCATAAAATTTACAGATGATACTAAATTGGGAGAGGTAGCAAATACACTAGAAGACAGAACCAAGATACAGGATGATCTTGACAGGCTGGAAAACAGCTAAAACTAATAAAATGCATTTCAACAGAGATAAATGTAAAGTTCTGCATTTAGGTAGGAAAAATCAAATGCATAATTATAGGATGTGGGAGACTTGTTTCTGCAGTAGTTCAAAAAGGAACTAGGAGTAGACCATAAACTGAGCATGAGTCAGCAGTGTGATGTGGTAGAAGAAGAAGAGTTGTTTTTTATATGCAGACTTTATCTACTACTTAAGGGAGACTCAAACTGGCTTACAATCACCTTCCTTTTCCCTCCCCACAACAGACACCCTATGAGGTAGGTGGGCCTGAGAGAGAGTGACTTGCCCAAGGTCACCTAGCTGGCTTCCTGTGTAAGAGTGGGGAATCAAACCCGGTTCTCCAAATCAGAGTGTCAGGCACCAGCCTGTTGTTCAGAGGCTTGCCAGGTGCTAGCCCCAAGGTCGCTATGTTGTTGGTACATCATCTGTATTGTTATGTCTGTGCTCCATCCTATTCTGAAAACTTGGCCCTGGGAAGAAGGGGCCTATCTGAGTTGCCGTGGCAACCAAGTGCCGTTCCAAAAGTTTGCTTTCTATTATATTTCCAGCACCCTCCGTAATTCCCCATTAGACTCGTTGCTTTTTTCCAAGTCATATTCTGCCATTCACTGTGCTTATTTCTCAATAAATCAACTTCTTATGGAACACCTGCCTAAGAGCCGTTTTGTGGGATTTAGCTGGTGAGCCCAGAGCTGACATTACAAGTCTAATCCCACTCTGCTTTTTTAAACTTTTATTTCTTTGATTTGTTTTGTGTGGAATGAGGCCTGAGCCTCTTTCCCAAGTTCTGCATTGCGGCAGCGGCTGACTTCACCCATTGCTCTGGAGGGGGGGTGACAGGCCGTCCCAGGAAGGGAGACCGGGAACAGCTACTGCCAGAGAAGTGCTCCGCCAACTCCTCCAGGAGGAGGTGAGGATACAGACCCTGCGCGCCCAAGAGGAGGCCGCGTGAAGGAGCCTCCAGCGACCCATCCTGGAGGGAGAGTCCTTGCAATGGGCCGTGGACTCGGGAGAAGCCGCAGTCATGGAGTCAGATCTACGGTGGCGCTGAAGCCTTGACAGGAGTTCCCGAACCCCGCAGTGGAAGGAGACCTGCCGGCAGCGCTGCGCAGAGAGGTTGAGGGACAGCAGGGACAGGCTGTTGGATCGGTACCGCCGCGTGGGTGAGAATGCGGCCAGAGGAAACGAGACTTTCTTGGAGGGGCCCGATCCCATACCCTTCTCCCTCATGGAGGAACGAGTGGAGACGGCAAGTCCTACTCAACCCCGTTTTCGCCAAGAGACTGAACAATCATTTGCTGAAGCGGCCTCTACCCAGGTCGCCGAGCTGGAGGCGCTTGCGGCCACGCGGGTATCTGGAGCGCAGCCCAAGGGTCCAGCAACACCAGACAGGTATGAGGGGGACTGGACATTCCCATCTTTGCCCTCATTTTATGACCTCCCGAGCAGAGCAACGACTTGCTTTTTGCGGCTGGCGAGAGCCGATCACCCCAGCAGTTTTCCACAAGACATTGGGGATTATCCAGCCGAAGAAGACCTCGGTGATTGGATTACAAATTTCCAAGGGCCTTGACCCAGACGGACCAGGGGGGCCACGGACGAAATCCAACGTCTGCAGGATCGAAACCAGGCGTTGGAGGAGCAAATGGCCCAGATGCGTGACCAAATGGACGTAATGTGGCGGGAGTTTGGCAAGTTGCAACGAGCACAGCCTCCCGCACCAGTCCCGCCACAACCTGGGCTACCAGGCCCGCCGCTGCCAGGGCAACCAGGCCTACCGGGAGCCCCGTTACCGGGATCACCGGCCGTGCTGCTGCCTGGGCAACCAGGCGCACCACCGCCAGGACAGCCTGCCCCGGGGCTACCCGGTGCGCCCGTGCCGCAACCGATACCATGTCCCTATGCTCAGCACAGAGATCTGCGAATAACTTTTGACGGTTTGGCGGAGTAGTTACCGTGTTTCTTGCAGCAAGTGGACAGTTTCATGAGAGAACAAGGGGCCACCTTTCCCACAGAGGACAGCCGGGTCAGATATGTATTGTCTCTGCTGGAGGGAACAGCGGCAGAGTGGATGATTCAACAATTCAACTTGTGGGCCCAATCCATCCTGACTTTAATTGACTTCATGCGGGCGTTGCGGAGGCGCTTTGAGGATCCTTTCCGGGGTGAAAAGGCTAAAGCGACCATTCTCCAACTACACCAAGGCACCAAATCTGTAAGGGAGTTTGCTAGTGAATTCCAACGATTCGCTATCAGAATTGCTGACTGGAGCGAGGCCACATTGATACAATGCTTCCAGGAAGCACTGAATCCCGAAATTTTTACTGGGGTTGGGTAAACTCAATTGTTTTGGCTGCCCAGTCTATAGTAAGGCTGCGTCCACACAGCCAGTTCGCCCCCAAAACTACTGCATAACGAATGCCGGGTACTATAGTGAAGTGTATTTGTTCCCAATGGTGCCCTATGCAAGGAGACCCACCTACCCATGAAGGGTGGATATGGCTTGCGGAGGAAGTAGAAAGTTGTCGGCAACTCCTTGCCCTTTCCAAATGCAGGGCTAAGGAAACAGCCCCACGAGCCCCCGCTCCATCTCCCCAGAGGCCGGCTCCTGATAGCGCACCAAATGATTCCAGAGTGGAGCCTGCCTTGAGTGCGGGGACCACGGCCACTTTGCGGCAGCTTGCCCAGTACGACTGGAATGGCCAGTCTCGAGTCCCTGCCCTGGGAGTACAACTCGGGCGGGTGGAGGCCACCGCCGGAGGAGCGCGGCTACCGGACGCGCCACCACCGCCGGGCACAAGGCCCCTCCTGCTCTTACTCTGAATGCAGAGATTTCCAGGGATCCCACCGCCCAACTGTATGACCCCACCGGGTCGCGGATTACAAATGCACTTTTGCTTACCCCATTGGGGGTTCGGATTACAAATACCGCCGTCACGTTTGAAGACAGCGCTGACGCGTCGGAGGAGGAGGCGACCTGGGAAACGCCAGCATTGAACCTGGTCCCCGCTCTTGAGCAGCCAAAAAACGGACTGGGTCTGTGGTAGAGGGAGTGCCACCGCAGACCCCTGCACCTGTGCAACCCAAAGCTCTGCTGATGGTGAGAGACGTAGAGGACAGTTTTTCTGGATGTGGTTTTACAACATTACAAGCCCCCCCCCCAAATTTCTGTCAAAGCACTAGTAGACTCTGGTTGTGGCTGTACCCTGATTAATGAAGAGACGTTCAAAGCCCTAAATGTAAAAGCGGTCTGCCTACCCCAACCCGTCCAATTCGCTCAGATGGATGGCAGTGACATACGGGGGGGCAGTAGACATACAGGGGGGGCAGGGTAGCCATGGGAATAGGGCACCATTGGGAACAAATACACTTCACTATAGTACCCGGCATTCGTTATGCAGTAGTTTGGGGGGCGAACTGGCGCAGCCTTACCATAGACTGGGCAGCCAAAACAATTGAGTTTACCCAACCCCAATGTGACCGTCATCGACGAGAGGTAGCAGTTCCAATACCCGCCCTAGCGGCTGAGCCAAATGTGCCTCTTGACCCCTCTCACTTGCCATCCAAATATGAGGACTTTGCTGATGTTTTTGATGTCAAGGAGTGCAATGTGTTACACACACACACACCAACAGTCGGATTGCACCATTGAAGTGGTGGGGGAGGGCAATTTACCCAAGAGTAAAATTTATCCCATGAGCCCCAAAGAGAAATCTGTGCTCAGAGACTTTCTGGACAAAAACTTAGCTCAAGGTTTCATCCGTCCCTCCACCGCACTGAATTGCGCCCGGCCTTTTTCGTGCGCAAAAAGACAGGAGACCTGCACTTATGCATTGACTTTCGCAAACTCAATGCAGTCACCCAAACCAACGCTTACCCCATTCCCCTGATTCCCGATTTATTGAGTCAACTAAGGGGGACGCATCTTTACCAAATTGGACTTGGTCGAAGCGTATTACCGTGTTAGAATTCGGGAGGGGGATGAGCCATTGACTGTCTTTTCTAGCTGCTTTGGAATGTTTGAGTACCTAGTAATGCCGTTTGGGTTGAAAGGCGCCCCAGGGGTCTTAATGCAATTGATGAATGAGATCCTGCATGACCTGTTGTTTAAAGGAGTGGTGGTTTACTTGGCTGATATTCTGATTTACTCCAATACTTACGAAGAACATGTTGCCATGATCCCAGAAGTGCTGCGGCGCCTCAGAGAGAACCAACTCTACGCTAAGGTCTCCAAGTTAGAGTTCCACCGAGACCAATTGACTTTTCTGGGTTACATAATCTCGCACCAGGGACTGGCTATGGACCCGAAAAGGTGTGAGCAGTGGTAGACTGGGAGCCGCCCTCAACTAGGAAGCAAGTCCAACAATTTCTCAGGTTCGCAAATTTTTACAGAGGGTTCCTCCCCAACTTCGCCCAAGTTGCATTGCCCATCACCGACCTCCTTAAAACCAAGGGGAAAGGGAGCGCAGCAACTCAGCTGTCCGCTCGTGTGGAGTGGACGGTGGAATGTCAAAGGGCTTTTGAGACTCTCAAACAGTTGTTTACCACTGAGCCTGTGCTGAAGCATCCAGACTGTCAACGGCCTTTCATTGTTCAAGTAGACACTTCAGAAGTGGCCATGGGAGGAGCCTTGTTGCAAGAGGGAGACGACGGACAATTATGCCCGTGCTCTTACTTTTCTAAGAAATTTTCCCAGTCCCGACTGAACTGGCCCATTTGGGAAAAGGAGGCGGCTGCAGTGAAACACGCTTTGGAAGTATGGAGACATTTCCTAGAGGGGGCAGATACCCTCTTCCAGGTCTGGACAGATCACAAAAATTTAGAAGCCCTGACGGGAACCCACAAACTCTCAGCCAAACAAGTAAGGTGGGCGGACTTGTTTTCCAAATTTCAGTTTGTAATAAAACATATCCTGGGGAAGCAAAAACAGCTGGCAGATGCTTTGTCCTGGCTTCCCCAGTATCCCAATAAGCTAGAATGCCCCACGGAGACTCTTTTCACTCCCGCACAGAGGGGAATGCACGTTAGCCGTGCAGACCCGTGCCCAAACACAACGCTCCCCGGAAGTCACGGAAGCGCCCACTAGCTCACTGAAAACGCTCACCCCCCTTCCCCCAGCACTGCTGACTGTAGTGCCGGAGGAAGCACCTGCTAGCTCTTTGCCCAGGGAGCCTCTCGAACTTTCTACCCCAGCACCGAGCGATCCTTTCCTAGAGGGGCTACCCATTTCTTTCAGAGACGCCTTACTCCATGGGTATCAAGCTGAGCGTACTCTCCCCATGGATCTTGACCAGCACGGGGAACTCTATCTCAAAAATGCCAAATTATATGTGCCGGAAGTACTTCGGAGGGAGGTGCTGCACCTTGCGCATGGAGCAAAGACTGCAGGACATTTTGGGTTTGTTAAGACACTACACCTCTTGCGGAGACAATTCTGGTGGCCGAAAATGCGATCTGACTTGGACTTGTTCATTCGCAGTTGTCCCATCTGCGCCACTTCAAAACGGTCTCCGGGGAAAAAACCCGGATTGTTACAGCCTTTAGAAACTCCCTCAGGACCGTGGGAAGTAATTGCAATGGATTTTATGACTGATCTCCCACTCAGTAAAGGGAAAACGGTACTGTGGGTGGTGACAGACCTATTTTCTAAGCAAGTTCATTTGGTTCCTTTAACGGGTCTGCCCTCTGCCTCAAATTTAGCCCGTTAGTTTGTGTCACATGTCTTCAAATATCATTCGTTTCCACGCAAGGTAATTAGTGACGGGGGTTCAATATGTTGCCAAATTTTGGCGGGCTTTTCTCAAGTTGGTGGGAGTGGAACAGGGTTTGTCCAGACCAAACGAGTGAATGCGGTACTTGAATGGTATTTGCGGTGTTATGTCAGTTACCATCAGGATGACTGGGTAAACCTCTTACCCTTTGCGGAGTACGCCTACAATAATGCTGTACATCAGTCTACAGGTTTCAGCCCTTTCCGCATTGTATATGGGAAAGAATTCGGTCCCCTGGGCAGTGTTGATGTCTCAGGGGAGGAGGGAGGTGCAGACATCTCCGAGTGGGTGAACACGATTCAAACCACTTGGCCCTGGTTACAGGAGAATTTGGAACGGGCTAAGCAAAGGTACAAAGCCCAAGCCGATAAGCATCACTCTCCTGGGTGGAAGTTCAAGGTGGGGGACTTAGTGTACCTGTCCACTAAAAACTTACAGTCCCTACGCCCATGCAAGAAACTCAGTGAAAAATTCATTGGTCCTTTCCCCATAGCGACAATCATCAATCCAGTAACTGTGAAACTCCTCCTCCCTAAGACTCTGAGAAAGATCCATCTCGTGTTCCATGTTAGCCTTTTGAAACCACATGTTCCCTCGCCCGAGTGGCATCCCAAAGTTTCCCCAGAGGTGCCTAGCATTGGGGGGGGGGGGAGAGAACACTTCGAAGTATCCAAGAAGATAAAAGTAATGACTACAAGAGAATTACACAACTTTAAGGTTGACAATGAGGAAATTGAAATTCCTTGGCTCCATCATCAACCAAATGGGAGACTGCAGCCAAGAAATCAGGAGGAGATTGAGACTGGAAAGGGCAGCCATGAAGGAGCTAGAAAAGATTTTGAAGTGTAAGGATGTGTCACTGGCAACCAAGATCAAGTTAATTCATGCCATCGTATTCCCTATTACTATGTATGGGTGTGAAAGCTGGACAATGAAGAAAGCTAATAGAAAGAAAGTAGATCCCTTTGAGTTGTGGTGTTGGAGGAGAGAGGTACGGATACCGTGGACTGCCAAAAAAACCAATCAGTGCGTTCCAGATCAAATGAAGCCTGAACTGACCCTAGAAGCTAAAATGACTAAACTGAGGCTATTGTATTTTGGTCACATTATGAGAAGACAAGAGTCACTAGAAAAGATGGTCATGCTAGGAAGGGTTGAGGGCAGCAGGAAAAGAGGAAGACCCAACAAGAGATGGATTGACGCAATAAAGGAAGCCACAGCCCTCAATTTGCAAGATCTGAGCAAGGCTGTTAAAAATAGAATGTTTTGGAGGACATTGATTCATAGGGTCGCCGTGAGTCGGAAGCGACTTGACGGCACTTAACACACAGAATCTTAAGAGCAGCATAAATAATTCTACTGTCAATACCTGCACATGGTTTCAGCTTAATGGGCACATAGATTTTGTCCCAAATTCTTTTGTTTATTCCCAATGCAAAATTAAGGTATTGAGAAACTGCTGCAGATGAGTTATATACAGTAATACTGAGGGAAGCATAGCAGTGTACTTGTCCACTGAAATTGCCAGGGGAATAAAAGTCAGAAGACACTAAAGAAATGTATGATAGTCCAGAAGAAACTAAAGAAAAAAAATCTTATTCTGTTGTGATATCTCCACTGCAGTCAGCCCACCCTCCCACTCCTTGCCAAATAATGGCCAGAATCTTCTATGGGAGGCTCAGGTAATGAAATGCCTTGTGTCTCTCATGGGATACCCTGAAACCACTTGATCTTAGGGTATTGGCCAACTCATTGCTCTGTGCTCTAAAAATGTTGCTTTTTTGCCATTTGGTGTAGAGTTTGATGCCCTGACCTGGCATCCCAACTTGTCTATCATTTAGAAAGTCCAATCTCTTCCTGTGCTTGAAGATTTTTTGTTGTCACATGCCTAACATTCTACATTTATTGTATGTTGATCTGATTTTGCATGCTTAATTCAAGCACTTTTCTGTCTTTAGCCATGTTGGATGAAGATGAAGACGACAGAGTGGATGAGATTGCCTTGCGCCAACTGACAGAAATGGGGTTTCCAGAGAGTAGAGCTGTCAAAGCTCTTCGTTTAAGCCAGTAAGTGTAAAACCCATGCAACTTTGGGGAGCTTGTGCCGGGTAAGGTATTTGACTCAAAATTGATTTCACTGGTACGTCATAGAACATTGTACATTTGTAATTGGCTGGCCTCGCAGTAAAGTGGGAGGGTCTTATGGCTAAGGAAAATGAGCTTCTTTGTTATAGAAGATACACTTGGATACTTGATTCTGTTGTACTGGAGCCATTAGAGGTTGGCATTCACTAATTTAGGCACCTTGTTCCTTCAGATGTGTAGCTTAGTGGATGGATTCTAGTGCACAATTAGAAGCCAAACCAAATGTCAGCTGAGCCACCAGCTTCACAAGGACAAGGCAGACATGTTCAGTTCTATAGAGCAAAAAAAAATGTGTCAACTTTATACCCTTACTTTACGAGGATTACTGCAGCATCCATGTCCTGCTGAGATTCAACAGTTGTCACGGGTAGTTGGAAGGACATTTATATCCCAGTTTGTGGAAATGCAGGCCCTCTTTCCAATTTGGTCCCAGATTCACACAAGGGGATCCTGCATGTAGCAAAGGAACCATTCTGCTGTCTTTGGCTGCAAGCAGCTTCTGGATTAGGTTTTACACCTGGCTTAAGGGAAAGTGCCCAATCTGGGCAGTAACCACCATGAGGAACAACCAAGATATTGTGACAAAGTGATGAAGCTCCTAGAGCAAGTTTGGGAAAGTACTGAGACCTGGAATATGGTTAATTCAGAGATAATTTATTGAGGGGAATGTCAGGCTGTTACGATTGGAATAATATACATCAGTACACAGTTGTGCCCATGCTGATACAAATATTCCAGATACCTGAACACACTATGCAATGTGGCTACAGTGGAGGAGGCCAGACCCATGCAACCAAAATGGCTGCCATAGGGTGGGACCAATTGCAAAATGTTCCTGTTGGCAGCAGAAGATATTACTCGCAATAATGGGTTTAAATTGAGGGCAGAAAGGCTGGGTATTAGGGGAAATTTTTTTACAGTAAGAGTTGTTCGACAGTGGAATCAGCTACCTAGGGAGGTGGTGAGCTCCCCCTCACTGGCAGTCTTTAAGCAGACAAACACTTGTCAGGGATGCTCTAGGCTGATCCTGCATTGAGCAGGGGGTTGGACTAGATGTCCTGTATGGCCCCTTCCAACTCTTTCATTCTATGTTATTAGGAGGTTCTAAACCTATCATCCTCCTATGATGGAGAAAGCTGTTTCCAAATGTGTGCTCCTTGCAGACACAAAGCTTCTCCTGGGTTTTTCTGAAGCACCTTCTACTCCATTGCAGTAAAGGAATGCCATGATTAGCATTTTGCTTTGGGGATGAGACGTTTTGAGGAAGAAACAGGTGGGCATCAAGCAACACATCAGCAGGTGTCATGGTGCCCAAGGCCACCACTGCTGAGGATCACTGAGTTTTAGTCTTGTCATCCCAATGTACTTTTAGTAGATGGTGCTTATTTGAAAACTTTTCCTCCAGTGGATCAGGGACAAGGCAATCTCCATCTGAAGGGATAGCATCTTCTCTTGGTCAGTAGGCACCAGTCACAAGCACAAGGGAGGAGCTTCTTCTCAGCTCCCAAACCAACTCTTTAGGATTTTGGCTGACTTTGTAATTGATCTCAGAAGTACCATTTCTTTTCATTGGCAGTTTAGGCCTTCAGGTAACAGGGTCCCTCTCCCCCCTCCCGCCGTCTCAGTCTCCACCTGACATTTTAGATGATGAGGGGGAAGGGGAGGAACAAGAAAATGCACAAGAAAAATTGGAGGGAAAAATACAGTTTGTATGTGTTTTGCCTATTATTTATTTTATTTACAAAATTTGTATCCCACCTTTCTGCCCGTACAAGATGGCTGACCATTTAAAACTTACACAATAAAAATCATAGAATCATAGAGTTGGAAGGGACCACCAGGGTCGTCAAGTCCAACCCCCTGCACAATGCAGGAAATTCACAACTACCTCCCCCCCACACCTAGTGACCAGAAGATGGCCAAGATGCCCTCCCTCTCATCATCTGCCTAAGGTCACAGAATCAGCATTGCTGACAGATGGCCATCTAACCTCTTTTTAAAAACCTCCAGGGAAGTAGAGCTTATCACCTCCCGAGGAAGCCTGTTCCACTGAGGAACCACTCTAACTGTTAGAAAATTCTTCTTAATGTCTAGACGGAAACTCTTTTGATTTAATTTCAACTCGTTGGGTCTGGTCCGACCTTCTTGGGCAACAGAAAACAACTCGGCACCATCCTCAATATGACAGCCCCTCAAGTACTTGAACATGGTTATCATATCCCCTCTCAGTCTTCTCCTCTTCAGGCTAAACATACCCAGCTCCTTCAACCTTTCCTCATATTTTAAAACCATTAATAAAATCAGCCACCCCAACAACATATCATTAAAAATAAAAAAAAAGAGTTCAATACATACAAAACATAAAAACAGCAATCAAAACATTGCTTACAAAGAAGGGATCATTGAGGGAATGCCTAAAGAAAGAAAAAGTTTTCACCTGCTGGGGGAAGACGGCAACAGAAGGGGACAGATGAATCTCCCTGAGGAGGGAGTTCCAGAGCTTTGGTGTCATGACCAAGAAGGCACTGTCTCAGGCTGCCAACCTGTTGTGATTGGTCGCGTAAGCTTTTTATGATGTCATCAAGATGTCTGGATCCAATTTTTCATACCTTTTCTAATTTGAGCTATAACTCATAAACCAAATGACCCTTTTCAAATGTTACAGTACTGTTGGAAAGATAATAAATTTCCCTAGAAATAACTAGTACTATCAGTGCATTTATCCATTACCATTTAGCTTTCCAACAGTGCTTTAAAATTTGAAATTGGTCACTTGGTTCACAAATTGATAGGTGAAATTGGCTTTGGTCATTGCGATGACATTATAAAAGCTTAAGCTCCCAATCAGAACATGTCATCACTTTAAAACGAAATACATAGACATACACCTTTCCAAGAAATCAGAAGGAGATTGAGACTGGGAAGGGCAACCGTGAAGGAGCTAGAAAAGATTCTTAAGTGTACGGATGAGTTGCTGGCAACCAAGATAATTCATGCCATAGCATTCCCCATTACTGTGTATGCGTGTGAAAGCTGGGCAATGAAGAAAGCTGACAGGAAGAAAGTTGATTTCCTTTGAAATGTGTTATTGGAGAAGAGTTTTATGGGTACTGTGCACAACCAAAGAGACAGATCAGTGAGTACTAGTTCAAATCAATCTTGAACTCCCTAGAAGCTAAAATGACTAAACTGAGGCTATTGTACTTTGGTCACATTATGAGAAGGCAAGAGTCACTGGAAAAGACAATAATGCTAGGAAAAGTTGAAGGCAGCAGGAAAAGAGGAAGACCCAACATGAGATGGATTGACTCAATCAAGGAAGCCATGACCCTCAGTCTGCAATATAGGACATTTTGGAGTACATTGATTCATAGGGTCGCCATAAGTCGAAAGCAACTCGACAGCACTGAACACACGTGCACACCTTTCAGAAAAACAAAGAAGTTTTGCCACTGTGCCTGATACTAGTGTCAATTTTTGGCTTGTGGTCCACAGACTATATGCTTTGTCAGGGGAATGTAAAAATATAATAAAAACTCATGAATGGCAGACAGATGTATAATCTAAAACATACATATTTAAAAGCATTTTTAAAAGACAGTGGTAGCTGAGCATGTAAGAAGTATAGTTGACATGTAGCTGTCCCACTGGCTCAAAGCCGGTGCATAGTGAAGAGATACAGTATCAGTTGCCTCACAGGTACGTTTTGAGAAATCATGTGATAAAATGCACAGTATTGAAATCAAATACTCTTAAACGAAAGATACAGACGAGTATCACAAATCGGTTATGAATTAGAATATAGCTAACATGTAGAATAGTGTTGGCAGAAAGTTCCAACAGCAGTTGAGCTTCAAAGGAAAGAATGTGAGCTGGACACAGTTTTTACCTTGTGAGCGGTAGCAAACTTAAACTTTTGTTTAATCCATAAGGGGCCAGAGCTTTCAATCTCAAAATCCACTCTGCCTCTTTTTTCAATACCATTCTGCCATTGGGGTGATCTGATGTGAATCTAGCCCCAAACATAAAGCCTGTGGGACAATGGTTGTACTCTAAAAAAGACATGCCCATGTTTTTGTGATGAATGTTGCTTTTACATGCAGAAATGCCTATTCTAACCTTCCTAGAAGTTTTGCCGGCATACATCTTATCACAAGGGCATTTAAGTTGGTCAGAACTGTGTGTGGTACAGTTCTTAAGAATATATTGTTTCTTGTTACTAGGATTAATGGAACTTTTCATACTGCGTGTAACTTTGCAAAATGTGCAGTTCCCACAGGGATTTTTTATATATGTTCTTTCTAAGACAAACACCTTCCAAGGTCAGTTTTTTTTCTTGCTTGGCATAAGACCCTTCCTACTTGTAGGCAGCAGCCTAGGAATAAGCCATTTAAGATCTGATGGACGGAATTCTCTAGCTGCCAAGTTTTGTTTTTAGATAGTAGCATCTTTGTGAAATTCCTGTATATTGGTACAGTTTCTCCTGATCCTTAAAAATTGACTGTAGACAGGTTTTAACATGACTTCAAAAATGTTGATGTATCTCCTATTCACATGCGATTCAAACTTGCATATCTAGCCAGCTGTGTAAATCTAATAATTAGTTCTGGCTTCCTTTCCACAACAAGAAAATCAACATCCCAGAGGTTTTTTGCCTTCTTCTGGGCATGGAGTAGGGGTCACTTGGAGTGTAGGAGTGAGTTGTGAAATTCCTGCATTGTGCTAGATGACCCTGGTGGTCCCTTCCAATTCTATCTGCTTAGCATGCAGAAGGTCCCACGTTCAGTTCTTCGCATCTCCAGTGAAAAGTATCAGGGGATGTGGAAGACTACCAGAGACCCTGGAGAGCCCATGGCCAGCCGGAGTACACAAGACTGACCTTGAAAGACTAGTGGACTCAATATAAGGCAGTTTCATGTGTTTGTGGACCACCAACCATACTGTGGTAGATGTGGGTTTGCCCAAGGAGCTGAAAGGCATGTTCAAGATCTCTTTGGCAGCTTTCCTAGCAAACTCAGCACTGAATTTATTGCAAATTTCTGTGAGAGTCCATAGAGGCACCTGGATCAAGAGCTTTCCAAAGCCATCTTGCCAACTCTTCCTTCATTGCTTCCAGGCTCTTTGACGCACTAGATGTCATCTTGATTAAGACCAAGGATTAGTAAAAACCCTTGCCCATCCTTAAGAAAAGGACAAAGAACTGACAACCTGGGGTCACTGGGGATGTGGGGGGGAGGTAGTTGTTAATTTCCTGCATTGTCCAGGGGGTTGGACTAGATGACCCTGGTGGTCCCTTCCAACTCTATGATTCTAACCTCTATATCCTTTTGTTCTTCCAAACCTTTCACCAAATTTATGTTACATATCCTGGCATCAACTGACAGGGACAGCTCTTCCTACAGAAATACCCACAGTGGTGCCAAGTAGATGCAGTTGGTCTCATGCCAGGCTAGCAAGCTGTCCCCGCATTTGGGAAATTTCCACCTCCAGTTGTTGGGTGCTAGAGAGAATTTCTCAGGGTTGTACTCTGTAGCTGGACCATGCCCCTGGAAAATTATTCAAGAGATGTAGGTGCCCTTCCAATCATCAGGTCCTCCTCTCACAGATGTCCCTTTTGGGGAGGCTAGACAGACCAGGATCTAGGAATCCACCAAGCTATCCAGTTACCTTGCCAGCCTTTAACTCACCAGAAAAGGGAAGAAACCATTAATAGGATTATTTTCCTAAAGAGTAAAAAAGAGGATCTGAAGCATTGCACCCTTTTTGTGGTTTTTATTAGGGATATGCACTAGCACCAAAATTCAGATCCAGAATTTGGAATTACATCCCTTTTGATTCGTAATACAGAATTTAAAAAATTAGGAATTTCCGGATTCTGTAATTCCATTAAAGTCATTTTCCCCTTTAAAAACACACAGGCAAAACATTTTAAAGGATTTTCCTCTGCCCTCTGACACCTTCCCAGTAACTGTGCCCAAGACAAAGAGTTGAGAAAATGTGGCGAGTGCACAGCAACAGCCATTATTTCCAGGCAGCAGTGCCCAGGTCTCAGCCCAGTAAGCCAAGGGATCAGTCTCGTTTTGCCAAGGGATCAGTCTTTCAGGGCTCCTGCATGTATTCCTCTGCCATGCCCTTCCTCTGGGTGGTGTCTCTGGAGGGCAGGCCCTTGCCATGCTTGTGTCCCAGAAAGCCCTGCCCCGTGGTTGCAAGGGGGGGGGCTTGGACTCCAGAACACAACTGCTGGTACTGCTGATTGGGCTGCTGTGGACACTGCTAGTTTCTTCCTGCTCTGTGTGACCCCTCAGTGCTAGCCAGACCTTCTTCACTAGCTGCTGCTGCATGTGATGGAAAGTTGGCTGGCATTGCGCCCTCCTCCCTCGCCACTACCTAGTATCCATTCCCCCCCAGTTAATTTGGGGGTCCAAGAGGGTTGCTAGAACATACTCCTCCTTCTTCCACCAGGAGCCAAGCCTGTAGCGGAACAAGTCCTTCAGTTTGCTGGCCAGGGCCACCACTTCAGGCTGGAAAAAATGCTGTTCTCCCTCTATGGAGTCCCCCACCCACCTAGACTGTCCCCTCATTATGCCCTCCATCGTGCCAACCAAGCCCTAGAACATGGGGATCACATGGCTAAGGATGGCTGCCTCCCCATTAAGGACCTGCGTTGCACCCTCAAAGCTTCGGAGGACACAGACCGCTTGACCCCCAGAATGCCCCACTCTTCTCTGCCAAGAGAGCAGCCACACCAATGGAAGTCTCCAGTGCCAAGTTACTCTTCTGCAGCAGCTCATTGCTCCAGACATTGCGGTGAAAATGCCTGGCCACCTCTCTGGCCCACTCAGTTATATTAGGTTTGCGCTTGTCTTCCATACCCTGCAAAGAACTATTAGGTTGAGAGTGTGGGCCACCCACCGCACCCCTTTCTTCTTCTCAGCCTGCAGTGCTGCTACCATATCTACCCCCATTGTCCACTGCTGCAGCACATCCCTCAGAGTCTCTGGAATGTTGTGAGCTGTGTGGCTGCCCTCCACAATCAACAGGGCCCACTTGTATCCTGCCCTTGTGTGTTGCTCTATGTCTCCACCTCGCACCTGTGCCTGTCAGGGAAGGTAGGCATGTCTTGCACCCTGGCTGCTCCAAATGTCACTTGAATAATGTACCACCCGGGCCCTGGCCAACTGCTGCCGTGCCAGTTGCCTGACACCACCCTGCAGCTAAAGGTCATTTGGGATAATGGGGTGCCAGTTCTACCACAAACTTACAGAAAGCAGTATTCTCAACCAGGGAGAACGGCTGGTCATCCAGGACTATCATCTCCCCTAGGCGACGAGTAATCCTGGCATTTTTACGTTTGCAGAAGGCCTCCTCCTGCACCCCTCCAGACTCCTCCAGGGTGACCTGCCGCTTATTCTTGAGATGTGGGTCTGGCATTTGCTGCCTCCCACCTTTTGCTATTTGCCCATCTACCTCCCTGCTTCCCTGGGCTGGTGATTCAACCTCTGCCCTCTGGCGACCCTTGCCCTTTGAGGAAGCCACTTCCCCCTTCACACAGCACCCACTTCATTTGTCAGCAGCACTGCCCTGTGCTGAGTCTTCAGGAGGCTGAGCAGGCTACTGTTGGAGAGGTGGCCCAAACCCTGCCCACTCTCGAGCACCTTCTTGCAGAGCACACACTCTGATGCACACGGGCAGAAATGTTGCTGTTGCGCAGTGGCAGATGATTGACTTCTTGGGGGCTGCAGTTTTTGACTTCGTGTTCCTAATGGGGGCTGCTAAATCGTCGCTGCTAGTTCCGGCAGCTGGGGGGCAAGTGCAGCTGGAGGGGCAGGGGTGGTTTCAGTGTCACGTGCTTCTGAAACAGTGCCCCACCTCAGCCCCCTTGGAGAGTTTCTGTTCGACCTATTCTCCGCCAGCTGCATTGGTTGCTGATATGCTTTCAAATCAGGTTCAAGGTGCTGGTGTTAACCTTTAAAATCCTTAATGGTCTGGGACCCTCATACTTGAAGGACTGCCTCTCCTGCTATTCTCCCCCCCCCCCCCCAAGGATACTTCACTCTAGTTCTCAAAATTTACTGAGAGCAGTCTGACTGTCCTTGACCAGGGCCTTTTCAGTCGTGGCCCTTGCCTGGTAGAAGTCTCTGTTTGAGGAGACCAGGGCCCTGCGGGATCTGGCCCAGTTCCATAAGGCCTACAATACGGACATGTTCTGCCAGGTACATGGTTGAGGACTTTTGGCTGCTCTATTACATCCACCGGTCACCTCTTCTGTATTCTCCCCTCAGTCCCCCTCCCCACTTATTTTGCAGAGGGCCTGTTAGTCTCAGGAGTCAGCTCTGCTGGAAACATAGGGCGCCATCTTATTATTTGTATTTTATGGATTTTAATTTGTTTTAATTGTTTCTCTTTTTAAATGTATATTTGACTGGTTGTTACCCACCCCAAGGATATAACTCTAAAATATAAATAAATAAATGAGTTGTGTGGTATCAAATCACCAATAGATTGATTCCTGCCCTAGGTTTGCCAATCTCCAGGTGGGTCCTGGATTTCCCCCTTGGATCCCTTGGATTCTGTGGTACCAAGGTGAAATGTCACCCACATTGGCCCAGGAAGCTCTGGTTTGGGGACCAATTTTATGTACAATATTTCCTGACGTACAGGACCCAAACAGACTAAAAAAGCCCAAAGGTTATATACCAAAATCTATAAATATTTTGGCTAAAAGACCTTAAAAACAGTTCTACTTTACATAATTTGCTATAGATCAGGAAGATCCTAACTGATTAATGCAGGAAAGCCATTCCATAATGAGGACTGAAAAGGGTTACAAATGGTCGGTGGCAGGCATCACCCGTATAAACGGCAGACAGCAAAGGTATTGGGAGCAACTAGCATGGAGATTGAGTGACACTAGCAATTTATACTAGAACACTTCAGCTACCTTCATGGAGGCCATCTCACAGGCCATCCACCAACAGAGTTTACAATGTCTTCTGGCAGACCTTTGTGTCATAGTAGCATTCCACCATTGCAAATCTGGAGGGCCCAGGAGTGTGTGATATTCTTCAGTTTCTCCAAGATGATCTCAACTAAGGTCTGAACACCTGCACACTAAGGCAACAGTCTACAACAGTTTCCACTGTCCTTGCTTACAAAGGCCATGTCTCTTGTCTGACCTTCCTTAGATTAATTAGTTTTTTAAAGAGATGCCTATTGTTTAACCGGAGCTCCACAGACTGCACGTGACTTCATATTGGTTCTGTTCCGTTCTAGCCTATGGCTACCTGTCACTTGGGCCTGTTGACTGACAAAATAAACAATCTTGGTGGGGATTATGGCAGTCTATAGGGTAATAGAGTTTAATGCTCAGTAAATAAGGAGCTTGTGCATCTTCTGAGGGTGTAAGATGGTTCTTGGAACACATCCTTCTTTTAAGTGAGTTAACTTCCACTAGTTAACTTCCACCGTCAAAGAATCCTTTTGCAGAAGCAGTAAACCTCTGAGTTTGTCCTAGGAAGCCTTTCAGGGCAACTGATTGGCCACTGTTTGAAACAAATTGCTGGACTGGATGGATCACTGGTCTGGCCCAGCAGGATAGAAAGATAGAGTTGGAAGGGACATCCAGGGTCATCTAGTCCAACCCCCTGTACAATGCAGGAAATTCAAAACTTCCTTCCTCCCACTCCTCCAGTGACCCCCTACGCCTTGCCCAGAAGATGGCAACAAAAAGCCTCCAGGCTCCCTGGCCAATCTGGCCTGGAGGAAAATTGCTTCCTGACCCCAAAGTGGCGATCGGCATTTCCCAGGACATGTAAGAAAGGGCCACAGCATTCATTCAACCCTTCCTGCCTCCTGAGGAAGCCTGTTCCATCGAGGAACTGCTCTAGCTGTCAGGAAGTTCTTCCTAATGTTTAGCTGAAAACTCTTTTGATTTAATTTCAACCCGTTGGTTCTGGTCTGACCTTCTGGGGCAATAGAAAACAACTAAGAGCCAACCTATATATGATAGCCCTTCACATACTTGAAGATGGTTCATCTGCGTGGCTTCTATGCAGTCCCACATTGGGACTGCGCAGGCAAGCCACGGATAAGATTTGTCAGCTTCTAGCAAAAACGAAAGAGAGTGCTCCCCCTCCCCTCGAGGCATGTAGCCTTCCCGCCCAACGGTCACATGACCCATGGGGAGCACTCTCCCCTCCAGTTCTCTTTCTGCCACCACGGAGAGAGAACGTGTCTTTAGCTTCTCTTCATTATGGAGTCTATAAAGGCTCCTCTCTTCAAGAAATAATTAAGTCCGATTGTCACAGAAAAACTGCCTTCCTCATGTAAGAGCTGTGCTAGATCACTCAGAGGGCATTGAAGACTCGGACTGATCACTTTTGCATGGCGAGGTTACCTCCACCTTGAGGAAAATTCCCCGTTCGGAAACTCGGCAAGACATCTGAGGTACGTCTGGGCGAGACAAATCCTCCCTTCGGACCTCTAATCGGTGAAAACCCTCATTAAACCGGACAAGTTTTCTTTCCCCTGTCACTCGGAATGCAGAGTCACCTCGGCGCTGACCCGCGCCGGCACCACCTCGGTACCGATCGGCATCTAACTCACCTCGGCATCTCCCATTGTCGTCGATGTCTCTTGGCGCCGAGTGACGATGTCTACAGAGCTTGAGGAAACGTCTCATGATTCCCTGGTTAACCCCTCTGCCTGTTCAGAGCGGGTCCCAGGATGAGCAACAGCTCCGCACTCAATTCCTTTTGCAGCCGCATAAGGGTGTTGCTATTCCGACTCCGGACAAGCAGCGCCTACGGCCTCTCGGAGCCCACGGCCTCTCGCTGCCCACGGCCTCTCGGCGCCCATGGCCTCTAAGCGACCCTTTCAGGGCCCACGGCCTCTCGGCGCCCATGGGTTCTCGTCAACCCTCTTGGCGCCCATGGCCTCTCGGAGTCTACGGCCTCTTGGCACCCACGGCCTCTCGGCGCTCACGGCCTCTTGGCGACTACATTCTCAGCACCTACGCTCTCAGAGCCTATGTTGCTGAGGCAAAGACTCTCCCTGGAGACTCTTCCAACCAAGGTCTCCTTCTACATTAAAGGATATGGTCCATTCCGAGTCCGATGCAACGGCTACTCAGGTCTCCGACTCGGAATTCCACACCCCGCAACCCTCACCTGTAGACATTGCAGGAGATACTAAATCACATCCCCCTCTGGGGGATGTGAGATTATATGTAGAATTGATCCGTCTGGCTAAGGTTCTAATATATATTCCCCCCCCCCGGACGTCTCGGATGACGACCATCATGGGTATATTACTTTCCTCTGAAGCAGGTCCTGTGGTCCTTCCAATAATACAAGCATTTGGAGGTGGTGGATTCTAACCGGACCAAGCCATTTTTGGTTCCCTCTTCAACAGAGGAATTGAGAACCTTTACAAGATCCACAGTGAGGACAGTGATTTTCCGTACCAGTAGCCTGTCCCAAATTTTATGGTGGTCGAAGCCCTGTCGGGCAAATATAAATAGTGTTCACATTCCTTGCCCCTAACCGGGAGGGACACAGACTGGAGACTTTACCCAGAAAAGTTTATACTTCCAATGCCATTGGCCTTCACATTTCTATTTCATGGCAATCATGGCCAGATACTAATATGCCCTCTGGGATGGAATTTCATCTCAATTTAGTATCCTACCAGAGGATCAACGCCCATCACACTACACTGCTTGGAGCATAAACATGACCTTCGACAGACAGCAGTTTATTGTGGCGCGTCACGTTGCAGACCCTTCCAGCAAGGTCATGGCCTCGTCCATAGTCCTTCAGAGGCATGCTGAGTTAACCAGTCCACCCTTCCGTATGACACTCGGTCGTGTATCTAGCTCCTTGCCCTTGAGGGCACCTCCGTTGTGTATTGGGAAACCACCCCTTGAGGGCACTTCGCTCTTCAGCGATTAAACGACACCTTTCTTGATCGTCTCAAGAAGGATCATCCTTGGGCATCGCCCCACTGTGCCAGCTTATAGCCAAGATACTTTGGCAGCCAGTCTCAACCATCCCGCCTATACAGGTACCAAGGTACCTTCCACCTCCATTCTCACTTCTGCTGGGCAGAAGTGAGAATGTTTTGGGCACACCTAGACCCAGGAAGGGTCCTAGTCCATCTCTCAACCGCCCTACAAACCTAAGCAGGCGTAGCTAGACGCTCAAGTGCTTTTCACAGACCGGTTACCTGGTTGTTACAGTATATGATGTCCATCACTGATGGTAATTGGGTTCACAAAATGATAAAGCATGGATGCTTTATTAAGCTCGAGACGCTGCTTCCCTACCTCTTTCCGGCTTGCGCTATTTCACCGACGCCCGCCCAACTCCTACAGGAGGTTCAGGGACTTCTAGAGAAAGGGACCACCCAAGAGATCCCCTCTGAGGATTGGGGCTACGGGTACTATTCTTGTTTTTACCTAGTTGACAAAATGAGGGGAAGCGCCTCTCTAGACCTGGGGAATTGACGATGCTGTCAAGATGCACAAATTCATATGTTGCTCATATGTTAAATACTCAAGGACCTGCCACTCCCAGATGAGCAGATGTGGTTTACCGTTGGGCTTGAGTGATGCAAATCGCACATTCCAATCCACAAAGACTGCAGTCTCTGTTGCGTTTTCTCTGCAAGGGCAAGCACTATGGATATGCGGTTCGCCCTTGGTCGTGCTATGGCATCATGCACCTTCATGAGTGCTTATCTGTGGGAGTTACATACCTGGCCTTGCAGGGATGTGTCATTTTCCATACTTAGACAACTGGCCGATAGTCGGTTACTCAGAGCTTGCCTGTGCTAGTCAGGCGGAAGTTTTTATTTTCCGTCCTAACCGACCTGGGTCTCCTGGTCAACTATAAAAGTCTCCATTGACCTCTTCTAAGGCCATAGATTCATGGTACCACCTGCAATTGGCCACCGCTAAAGCTTACCTTCTAATACAGGGAATACGCTCCATTTGAAAGATAGTTAACCTGTTCTAGGAAAGGTTCCAAATGACCCCTACAATTCTCCACTTGAGACTCATGGGTTCTCCACTGCAGTTGTTGCCTTTGCTCGTCTGCGGATGCTCCCCTTGCACAGTTGGTTTTCTGACAGCATTCCAGCTGAACATTGACCCTCAATACAAAAAAACTCTATCCCTACATCGGTTATTGCCTCTTGGACTGGTGGTCCTCTTGACCGGTGTTCCCTTTTCAAACACCTGGTCTACAGACTCATATGTTCCTGACGCCTCCTTATCAGGGTCGGGACCCCATTGTACGGCTCTTAAGGCTCATGGTGTATGGCCTGCTCAAGAGTCTACCCTGCACACTAACTTTTTGAGCTGCATTCTATTAGGCTTCCTCTCTGCTTCTTTGCAGGGGTCCTCGAGGATTGACATGTTCAGGTCACAACGGACCGCACCGCCCAGCACAAACAAGGCGGCACAAGGTCCATGTGCTGTGCACACAAGCCATAGCAGTCTGGGACTGGCCATAACATATGGCTCCACTGTCACTGCCATTCACATCGCAGGCACGAGTACATTCTCGTAGACTTTGTAAGTTATCACCCTGACGATTGTCACAAACTCACTGTAGACTCACGTTGTCTCTGTTAGCTCTTCCTAATCTGGGGCACCCCATAAATGTATCTCTTGTGACTCGGCACAATTCAGTGTGTCCTCAGCTGTGCTCCAGAACGGGGGACAACCCAAGCTCCATGAGGGGCACATTCCAAATGCCTTGGTTGATCCCCCCCCCTTCCCCTTGCTGGGCAAGGTTCTGGCCAAGATCTGGATGGACAGGACAAGTGGCACCCTGGTGGCACCATCCGGCCCAGGGGATCTCAGTTCACGATTCTAATGCCCCTGGCTCAAGGGAGTACTGTTCCTCCTCAAGATATTTCTCATATTCCTTCCAGAATCAAGATGGCAGCATGGAGAATTCTATGTAATCTATGGTCAGATAGGGTGGCTCAGGTGCTGCTGCACCCCATTAAGTTGTCCACGAGATGTTTTTCTTTATGCCAAGCGTAAACATTTTTCCCTGTGGGCTGCTGGCAATGGTTTGTATGGAGCTGCCTCTCTCCTGTTGTCAATTTTTGACTACCTCGTATGTTTATGATGCTGGACTGTTCAATCCCTCGACTACTGTTCGGCTCTTCACGCTGAGTTGGACTCTCCTTTCTGTGTTTTCTTTTTCACACCTGAACTCTCAGAAGTTTTTTTTACGGGGACATATCAACCTCTATCCCTGGGTATCTCCACCTGTTCCTCAGTGGAGTTTTCCCTTCATGTTGTCCCAACTCATGAAACACCGTTTGAGCCTTTGGCCATCGGTGGCCTCTCCTTGCTATCCTATGACACTGCCTGCCTGGCCACAATCACCTCGGCCAGTAGTGTCAGAGAATTAGCGGCTCTTGGTCGTTCCTCACCGGTTACTAATTTCACGCTGATTAAGTGGTGTTTAAACCCGAGCTTTCTTCTGCACAAGTTATTGTTTTACCCGTGTTATGGCCAACCCCTTCTTCCAATGCGGAGAGGGCTCTATTCTTTTAAATGTACGGAGGGCTCTCTCTTCTTACTACAAAGAAACATGTTTGCAGGGAAAACATTAATATGTTATTGCTGTAGCGACCACCGTAAAGGTCACTGGGCCTCCCACAGTCCCTGTCCAGGTGCATTACCTCAGCCATTAGGCTGTCGTAGGAGAGAGCGCACGTGGATTGCCCAGACATGGTCAAGGCACACTACACAAGAGTTTACGCTGCCTCGGTAGCCTTTTCGTTTAAAATTGACCTCCGAGACGTCTGTCAAGCGGCGACATCATCGACCTCCTCTACTTTCATGAAGCACTATGCGGTCGACGTGGATTCATCTAGAGAGGTGGGTGGCAGTGGGACGTGCCATCTTGTAGTCATTGTTTCGGTGACTGTCCCACACCCACCATCCAGGCAACCGAGCTTGCTACTCTCCCAATGTGGGACTGCATAGAAGCCATGCAGATGAAAACAGAGTTTCACTTACCTGTAATTGTTGTTCATCTGGTGGTCTTCTATGCAGGCACACCTCCCTCCTTCCCCGCTGTGGGACCTCTCCGCAATACACATGAGTGGTTCCGTGGCGGCAGGTTGGAGAACTGGGGGGGAGAGTGCTCCCTCCCCCTGGGTCATGTGACTGTTGGGTGGGAAGGCTACATGCCCCGAGGGGAGGGGGAGCACTCTCACTTTTGTTTTTGCTAGAAGCTGACAAATCTTATCCGTGGCTGGCCTGCGCAGTCCCAATGTGTGCCTTCATAGAAGACCACCCGATGAACAACAGTTACAGGTAAGTGAAACTCTGTTTTATCATATCACCTCTTAGTCGTCTCCTCTTCAGGCTAAACATACCAAGCTCCTTCAGCCTTTCCTCATACAACTTGGTCTCCACACTCTTCACCATCTTTGTTGCCCTCCTATGGACATATTCTGGCTTGTCTACAGCCTTCTTAAATTGTGGTGCCCCAAACTGAACACAATACTCTAGGAGACGTCTAACTAGAGCAAAGTGTTATCATCACTTTGCATTATCTGGACAATATGCTTCTTTTGATACAGACCAAAATCGCATTTGCTTTTTTAGCTACCGCATCACACTACTGACTCATGTTCAGTGCACGGTCTACTAAGACCCCTAGATCCTTTTTGCATTTACTGCTGCTAAGACAACTCCCTCATCCTATAATTATGCATTTAACTTTTCCTACCTAAATGCAGAATTTTGTTTATCTCTGTTAAAATGCATTTTGTTAGTTTTTGCCCAATTTTCCAGCCTGTCCAGATCACCCTGTATCCTACTGTTATTTGTTACCCCTCCCCATTTAGTGTCATCTGCAAATTTAATAAGCATCCCTTCTATTCCTTCATCCAAATCAGTTATAAAGATGTTGAACCACATAGATCCTAGGACAGATCCCCAAGGCACTCCACTTGTCACTCCTCTCCAAGAGGATGAGGAACCATTAACAAGCACTCTTTGGGTGCGATCTGTCAACCAGTTACAGATACACCTAACAGTAATAAAATCCAAAACATATTTTACCAACTTGTCAACAAGAATATCATGTGGAAGATTATCAAAAGCCTTATTGAAATCAAGATAAACTATGTCAACTACTTTCCCCTGATCTCCAAAAAAGAGATAAGATTAATCTGACATGACTTGTTCTTGAGAAACCCATGCTGGCTCCTTGTAATCACAGCCATTCTTGCTGAATTCTCAAGGACTGACTGATGATTTCTTCTGAAACTTTTACAGGTATAGATATCAAACTGACAGATTGGTAGTTACCCGGATCCTCCTTTTTCCCCTTCTTGAAGATGGGGCAACATTTGTCCACTCCAATCTTCTGGCACCAGACCTTTTCTATAAGAATTCTCAAAAATAATAGACATCGCAAAGTTTTGTCAGTACCCTTGGATACAGTTCTTCTGTCCCTGAAGACGTAGTTTCATTTAAAGAGGCAAGGTGTTTATGTACTACCCTATGCTGATCCTAAGCTTCAACTTCTATCCCTCATCATGTGTTCTGTTTTTGCCATGTTGAGCATTGTTTCCCCCCCAAGAGAAAACTGAGGAAAAGTAGGAATTCAGTTCTGCCCTCTCTTCATCACCTGTTACAATTTCCCTTTCCTGTCCTTGCAATGGGCTTACTCTTCTTATGTTCTTAGTTTTATCTCAGCAGATATAGCTTTTGGAAGAGAAGTCTTCCAAATGGTAGTCTCTGTATGATAGGTTGGATCTGACCATAGGGATATTCATCCTATCAGCCAAAAGCTGCCTCATCACAGAACCAGTGGGAAATTCTTACTTTCCTGTGAATTTGTATTCTCATTGATTTCTGAATGAGTTTACATCTTGTTGACAAATTGGGAATTTTTCCCAAATTGGCAAAATGTGATTTAGATCCTGTTACTGTTAGGTGGATCTGTAATTGGTTGATAGATCGCACCCAAAGAGTGCTTGTTAATGGTTCCTCATCCACTTGGAGAAGAGTGACTAGTGAAGTGCCTCAGGGATCTGTCCTGGGCCCTGTGTTGTTCGATATCTTTATAAATGATTTGGATGAAGGAATAGAGGGGATGCTTATTAAATTTGCAGATGATACTAAATTGGAAGGGGTAGCAAATACGGTAGAAGACAGAGCTTCTACAGGATCATCTTGACAGGCTGAAGAATTGGGCTAAAACCAATAAAATGCATTTCAGCAGAGATAAATGTAAAGCTCTACATTTAGGTAGCAAAAATCAAATGCATAATTATAGGAAGGGCAGTAGTGTGTGCGAAAAGGATCTTGGGGTCTTAGTAGACCAAACACTGAACATGAGTCAGCAGTGTGATGCGGTAGCTAAAAAGGCAAATGGGATCCTGGGCTGTATCAATAGAAGTATAGTGCGAGGTGATCACGCAAAGTGATGGTATCGCTTTACTCTGCTCTGGTTAGACCTCACCTAGAATATTGTGTTTAGTTTTGGGCACCACAATTTAAGAAGGATGTAGACAAGCTGGAACGTGTCCAGAGGAGGGCAACAAAGATGGTGAGAGGCCTGGAGACCAGGTCCTGTGAGGAAAGGTTGAAGGAGCTGGGTAAGTTTAGCCTGAAGAGAAGACTGAGAGGGGATATGATAACCATCTTCAACTACTTGAAGGGCTGTCATATAGAGGATGGTGTCGAGTTGTTTTCTGTTGCCCCAGAAGTTCAGATCAGAACCAACGGGTTGAGATTAAATCAAAAGAGTTTCCGTCTAGACATTATGAAGAATTTTCTAACAGTTAGAGCGGTTCCTCAGTGGAACAGGCTTCCTCGGGAGGTGGTAAGCTCTCCTTCCCTGGATGTTTTTAAGCAGAGGCTAGATGGCCATCTGCCAGCAAGGCTGATTCTATGATCTTAGGCAGATCATGAGAGGGAGGGCATCTTGGCCATCTTCTGGACATGGAGTAGGGGTCATTGGTGTGTGAAGGGGGAGGCAGTTGTGAATTTCCTGTATTGTGCAGAGGGTTGAACTAGATGACCCTAGTGGTCCCTTCCAACTCTATGATTCACCCTTTATGTGAACACAATTGTATAGGGAACAAGCATTTGAGCCTTGGTGTAGACTTTGGCAGTTAGTCTCATGAGATGTCCCTGTTTTATATTATTCTCTTTTTTTTTCCTTTTAATGGTTAATGGATCCCCTCCTTAAGTAGTTTGTAATATTGTATTTGAATTGTGACCATATTCCATACTTGGTCTGGGAGCTGGGTAGAAATTCTTCCCCTTGATGTCTTTCTGCATGTGATGGTGCTATCTTATCCTTTTTGACAGCCCAACCCTGGAAACATTGAACAGGAATTCACAAGTCAGCTGGAATCCCTTTTTTATAAGATCTTGATCATTTAGAATGTCCCCAATGTTTTGCTTTGATGTTACCCTGCTTTTATGCTGTTCTTGATTTTAAACAGTAGTTTTTTTAACCTGGTAATTGTTGGTGGTCACTTTAGTAGCTATGTTGTATGACTGCAGAATATACATATTTTAAGCAAATGTTAAATAAAAGAATGGCGGAGGCTATGATCTGTAGCCGTGCCGCTTGGCAAGGTTGGTTGTACATGCTAAGGCAAAATTCAGAGCAGGACAGTTCCTCCTTTTGGTGTTCTTGTCTTGATGTTAATGACATTTATTCATGTGTGAACTTCCTAATGCAGCATGTCCGTGACTCAGGCCATGGAGTGGCTAATTGAGCATGCAGATGACCCCGCGGTTGATGCCCCTCTGCCAGGTCAGTTCTTGGTTGAAAGTGCAGTAGGAACAGATGCACCCGGCACTCAAGCCGTTGCTGGGGCTAGCCTTGATGTGAACAGAGAAGAGCCGAAGGATGAGCTGACAGAAATATTCAAGAAGATACGCAGGAAAAGAGAGTTTCGTCCTGATCCACGGGTACTGTGTGTGGGGGTTTCAGGGTGTGTTGCCATACAATACGTGTAAATATATCTTAGTGGCAGGGTACTCAGTCTTGACCGATGCAGTTGAAATTTGCATCTTAATTCGCCACTGATTTTGTGGCACTTGCTTCTACTTGTTTTTTCCTCTCTCTCTCTCTCTCTCTTTTGTTGTGTATCAGTGAAGACTGACCAAGGGAAACAAATAATGGAACATTCTGTAAACCACTGTTGCTGGGTGGAGTACTGATCCCAGATTCAATCCCGTGTGTTTCCTATCAGAAAGACTCTGATATAGCCAGGTGAAAAAAGACCTGTCTGAACTGCTGCCAGTCAGTATGGACAATATCCATGCAATCCTGGAAGGGAGAGGACAGAGCTGCTTAGGAGCCGGTGTGACCCCGGCGCTACTGTCCGTGCCACTTGCACCATCCAAAGTGGCACTGACGCCTGCGCAGGGTGACTTATGCTGGCTCTGGGGAGCAACATGGCAGCGCGAGCCTCATGTGCCAGCACTGCCTTCCCAGCAGCATTTTTCCAGCCCATGCTGGCATCCAGGGGGCCATTCCCAGGGGCGGAACTGATGTTAGTCAGCCCCCAAAGCCCTTTTGCCCTGGGAACATCCCATTTTGCAGGTATCGAGTTACGCCTTCAAAATATCTGGTGTAGCCCCATGAAACTCAATGGAGTTCACGAGGTTTTGTATGAAGTGCCTATTTTGCTTTCTTTTTCTAGCCCTTCAGAAGGCGGCACAGCTGCACCGTTCCTTGCTGTCATCTAACTCCCCACCCCCCAGTCCTCAGGATTGCTCTGTAACTGGCCCAAATGGTCCAGTGGTCGAGCTCAGTGCAAGGCAGCCCTATATATTTGTATATGTGTGTCAATAGGATTGGCACTATCTTGTGCCTCTTCCCTTACGGGTTTTTCCCCCTTCTGCAATTTATATGTGGGTACAAATAATTTTTAAAAGATACTTCTAAATTGCAGAAATCTGTGCTACGTTTTAAGAGAAAATAGTGAAGATCCAGAGAGGCTTTTATATCTATGCATGTGTGGGAGGGACATCCTTTATGCTTCAAATTGTGCTGCTCCAGAGGGCACCCCAAACATGAGGTTTTTGGGGGGTGTTTATGGGTCTGGAAGAGGGGGACTGAAAAGCCTTGTGCATGCAGAGCACTGTGGTGTTTTGGACTCAAACTAGTATTTTATGCCTTCATGTCAGCTCACAGTGCCAAGGATAATGTGGGGAGAATGTAAAAAAAAAACATACAAATCCTAAATATTGTCGAAGGCTTTCACGGTCAGAGTTCATCAGTTCTTGTAGGTTATCCGGGCTGTGTGACCGTGGTCTTGGTATTTTCTTTCCTGATGTTTCGCCAGCAGCTGTGGCAGGCATCTTCACAGGAGTAACATGAAGGAGACACTTCAATGTTACTCCTCTGAAGATGCCTGCCACAGCTGCTGGCGAAACATCAGGAAATAAAATACCAGCCCGGATAACCTACAAGAACTGATATACAAATCCTGTTTAATAATATGTAATTCTCAAATGATCACAGAATGACTGGTGAGCTGTAACAATATGGACAAGGACTCAAAATATAAGGGTCACTTAAATGCCAAGAATAACATGGAGTTTGATGTACTCATTCCAGGGGGCATGTTTGTCTGTTACAACAAATCTAAAGAGGTGTCTTCTATGGTACTTCAACTACTGCTATTCTAATCTAATGTAGAGCCCCATGGCGCAGAGTGGTAAGCTGCAGTACTGCAGTCCCAAGCTCTGCTCAGGACCTGAGTTCGATCCCAATGGAAGTTGGTTTCAGGTAGCCGGCTCAAGGTTGACTCAGCCTTCCATCCTTCCGAGGTCGGTAAAATGAGTACCCAGCTTGCTGGGGGTAAAGGGAAGATGACTGGGGAAGGCACTGGCAAACCACCCCGTAAACAAAGTCTGCCTAGAAAATGTCAGGATGTGACATCACCCCATGGGTCAAGAATGACCCGGTGCTTGCACAGGGGACCTTTACCTTAATCTAATGCACTGAGCTGCTTCTTAGAGGTTCAGAAGAAATGGTCTGTAATATTGTAAGTAGTAATGGGATGGATCCAGATTAAATTTTCCGCTAACAGAAGAGGGTACTCAATACCCCTTTCCTGCGGCAGACCCCAGTTTGCTCCTCATGCCATTCCAGAAGGTCTTCTGTCCCCCAGGAACAGCATCTTGGGGAGATCTGTGGGCTGCACTGGCAGAGGAGGGAGGAGGCAGAAAAGTTCTGCAAGTGCCTTCCATTGGTAGGAAATGTACAGTGCCATCCTAAGGGCTGTCTGTGCTGCCATGGCTGGCCACTGGTATAGCTATGGTGTTGCTAGTTTGCTCCCTAAAGGGTTTTGTCAGTGACCAGGCAGTAGGAAAAAGAGCATGTAGCTAGGCTGCTGAGGCTGCAACCGCATCAGCACCCCCAGCAATCATGCCGCAGCTGGGCCATGAGGGATAGGGCAGGCAGAGTCAGTTAGGGGCTGGTGGGCCTGGGGGCCTAGCCCTGCAGACATTGCAGCGAAAGGGGCATGGCCAGGGGTCGAGGCTCGGTGTCTGCAGCACACCCCTCCCCCTTAAAGGGACAGAGCCCTTCCATCAGTCACTGGGGAGCTGAAAGAGTAGTCAAGGCCCCCAGCAATCCCACTCCTGCAGAGACCCCAAGCAGGGCCCTGACCCTTACGCTGTCATCCCCTTGCAAGGGGCATGAGGACACACGTGGTGCATGAGGCGTCCTAGCCCCAAGACGTCTGATTGGGACAGCAGCTCATCCTTGGGGAGGGCTGACTGTCCAGTAACTGTACTGTCAGAAATCCCTTGTGCTTGCAGGCGGTCCTTGGGGCTCTAAACCCACTACGACAACTCGAGTCCCTGGTCAAGTGACCTTAGAACAGGAAACCACATCCTGGTGCCACTGTGGGTTTCCCTTGCAATGTCTCCCACGTGTCTCCCAAGTAGCCCATGGAAAGCCTTTGGCATTCTGGGTCCCTACCAGACTCAGAGGTTTCAGGAGCCTCTCCCCGTGTTCTGCTGCTGGCCCATTCCTGCCCTACACAATAGTACATCCCCACTCTGAATGGCAGGGAAGTGAGTGAAGCAGAGTGGGGAGTGATGCTCCTGGTGTGCCGATGGTGCCCCTCAAACTAGAGGTAAAGTGTATTGAAAGAAACCTGAAGTGCCCAAATGTGGAAACGCTGCAGCCCACCAGTATTGGCAGTATCTGGGGGAGGGGGGAATATGCCCATGTGCTTCGGCCCCAGATGATTTTTGAATGACTGTTCACATGTCCCAGGCACACACCCCATGGGAATGCTTGTGCTGGGCGAGGGTTGGGGGAAACGAACAGTACAAGCATTGTGGTTGTGTGGAAGCTGCAGTTGCCTGTTCTTAAAATTATGCCCAGTTTTTAAATAAGGTGGGTTTCCCCCTACTATTCACCAGGTAGAGGAGGGAGGAAGGAGTGGGTAGTCAGGGCAATCCTCCCAGGGACACGGAAGGGTTGTTTCCTACCCAGGCAGTCCCATCCTGTAGGAGTTACTGGAGGGTCATTCTGCAATAATGTGTGATGATACGTCATGGCATTCAGGACTCCATCAAATCCTTTCATGGAAATTTGGTGCAGTAGAGTTGTGTTGAGGAACCCCACGTGCCCTGGCTGTGCAGAGTTGACTTTCTTGATGGACAGTGGGACCTGAACGGTCACAGTAGGCCTCACCACAAACACCGTTGCTCTGGGAGCTGCAATACGCACCCCATTTATGCGCCACTTTCGTTTTCATGACCCCCATCCTCCTTTGGCTGCTGTACTGACTGATGGTTCTATTCCAGTTAACCATTGGCATACCAGAACCATTTGCGGAATGCATGGAAACGGGTCAGAGACCCTGGCTCCTGGGAGGACTCCTTTTTTAACTCCTCCCCCATCAGTCATTCATCAGCCAGGCCGCAGGCGGTGAACTGTGAGAAGGGGGGGGAAAACCAGCAAATTTGAAACTAACCTAAGCAGCTGTGGAACCACATGACAGCCCCTGCCTCATGCAACATAGGGATACAGGAGAAGGAGAAACAAGACTAGCCGCTCAATGGAGCCTTTAAACGTTGGCTCCCACGGCTGCCTGATAAACCCTGAAATTATTGACTGTTTCCAGGGCTCACAATAGTGCCTCTGCTAGAACTGCATTTGGGAGTGCAGCAGTTGTGTGGAGAGCAACGCCCAGGTGTTTCCCCAAAACAGTACTAAAGTGTCACTAACCAAATGCACATGCCTCACACCAACAGAGAAACCAGGGGAAGGGACTGAGGGCTCCAGCAAAAGGGACTGTTCCTCTCCTGGGGTGCCAAGCATTCAAGCGGGGTAGAGCTGCAGATGGAGCAACGGGCTGAAAGCAACACTTGACCTCAGCAGGCGGGCTGGGCTAGTGGCCTGAGCAGGAAGGTGGGTGGGGAGGAGGAGTATGGCCGGGGCCAGGTTTTGACCTGCTGGATGTTCACCTGCAGAAAAGCAACACGCAGCCACGAGTGCTTTGCTGGGCTCAGCCATGTCCGTCGCGGCCTGCTGGGGACTTCAATCCACTGCCCTTGGGGCAGAACTCTGCCGCAGCCTCCCCCCAAGCAGAGGGGCTCCACACCCTACCCCAACAAAGTGCAAAGGAATGAGCTTACAGCCCAGTGCGGAGCCAAAAACTTGGCCCCTCTCCCATGGCAGTTCTCTTAGAGCACCCACACACACACTCTAAGCCCCCTTGTGCACGAGGGACAAGGGTGCCAACAGGCCATGGCTCCTGCCACCCCTGCTCAGCCGCATCACTGCTGAGCTTTGCTGTGGGAGGCGGCAGCACTGGGGTGGCTTCTGACCAAGGAGAACAAGGGAAAGCATGTTTGGGGAATGGGCCCCTGCTTACCTGCCAGTGTGTTGCCGCCCCTTTGGGTCCTGACAACAGAAAAGGGTTCTGAATTGGGAGAGGTCAGCCACAGACTTGGCTTTCCCCTTTGGGTGTTGGGCACAAAGTGCTCGCCAAGTAGTGCTAAGTGTCCTTTCTGTGCTTTTCCTGCCACCAAAAGTGCCTTGCTGCTTGCTCTGCTATTAGTCATGCTGCATTCTAGCTGGGGTTTTTGTAGGGCTGGGGGGGGGACAATTAGGTGTTGGGGAGTGGGCTGATTGGTTGCTCCTGTAGCCAGTATCCTGAGCAGCTCCAGGCCTCATGGGCGTGTCTGCAGGAGTGGGAGGGGCACTTGATTTTTCACTTCCATGGGCGCCTGTGGGCTACGCCGTGTTTCTTGGTAGTGTAATTTTCTGCCTCTCAATGGGGTGATTCCAGGCAGCAATGGCTTTGGAAGCTGACTAAATGCCCACCTGCAACCATGCCAGTACAGTGGTCTATGCCTCAGTCCCACCAATGGGTGGGCGCTGCAGAGCTGGGAGTTGCAGAGATACACCAGCGTAAAGTTTAGTCAGCTCCTTTTGTGCTTCCTCATTTAGGATTGCACTGTTAATCTGGGGTCCAACCCAATGTATAAATTCTCTGAAAGAAAAATCCAAACTCACTGTGCCAAGAAAAATATAATCTAAAAATCTTATTTAAAAAATTGATGCTATAGTGAAAAACAAAACAGTAGTTGGAAAATAGAGATTCAGGGCTGCCCTCATCAAGTCAGGGCTTCCCAAAACCACCCAAAACAGATTTTTGCAACCCTGATAACTGTCGTTATCAGAAGAACTCCAAAACTTTGAACCGTCTTTGATAGAGTACACCCAATACAGGTGTAACAGTTCCTTTGAGCTTTGGGATTACTGACCAGCTTCACTGCCATTTTGTCTGGAATCACTTCCAGTTGGGATTGAGACTCCCATACTTCTGTGTGTTTGCATAGCTGGATACTGTCTCACTGGTGATTCTTCTCTCTCCCAGCAGCTTGATATAGAAGACAGACAACACTGGGATGACAGGGAGCTAAGCGTTACAATGCCAAGCCTCACAGTCAGCCCCGGTTCCTAATCCAAAACCTCTTCTCATAGTCCATATCTAACCTGGAAATTGGGAAACCTTAAAAATCTCACACTTGAGGTATTATCAGAGCTAAACAGGTTCTGACTGGCTCTTCTCTGAACTTCAGTAGGCATGAGCTAAGTTTAGGGTTTGCAAAAACACAGACTTCAGAAAAATAAGTCTATCCTTAAGTATATTAGCAACCATTATTTACAGAAAGTAAAAGCATACAGCTGAGCTGCAAAGTATCTGAGCATAGGAAAAATCAAATGGGTATAAACCCAATCTTCCTTTATATCTAAAATGTATCCCTGTGATGTAAAAGAGATCAGCATGAACATCTTTAGTTTGGTTTGTTATTCAAGTTCTCATCATGCCAGTTTTGTCTTCCTTCACCTTGCTGGCTGCCTGTCTTCATACTGTGTGCTTGTGTGTGTGTGTGTCTCCTTCACAGTCCCTAAGATGTATGTTTATGATTGAGCGGCATCCCTTCTTAAAGAGGAAACTTTCCCAAAAGTCTGCCAGAGCCTTCCTACTGGACATTCACCAAGAGGAGAAGGGGGGAAAGGCTAGCAAATTCTGCTTACTTTGAAGACTTAAAGCAGGGGTGGGGAACCTTTTTTCTGCCAAGGGCCATTTGGATTTTTATAACATCATTCGTGGGCCATACAAAATTATCAACTTAAAAATTAGCCGACCAAGCCCCAAGCAGGCAGCTGCCCCAGATAACCCCCCTGGGGCATGGGTAAGCAGGCAGGCATCCAACCGGTGGTGCACTCACCCACCTGGTGACACAGGATGGTCTGTTGCACCAGCTGGGCATAGCCGTCCAGCCGCACGCCGGAGTTGCTCCTGCTCTGCATGGACAGGGCTGGATTCTACAGCCGGCTCCTGCTACCTCCACCTGAAGGGAGAAATGAGGACACACTGGCTAAGAACTTGCACCTGTGCATTCTGGCCCTGCCCCCTTTAACCCCTCCATTGTCGCCACTTCCACCCCCAGCCCTCTTGTACAGAGGGAATACATTTCTCCGTGGCCCGGGTGGGAAAGGGTTAACAGTTTCTTGGGCTGTCCTAGCAGCTCTGTAGCTAACAACTCTTCTGCAACGGGGGGGGGGAGGTTCCTTTTCTCAGCAAAACAAACTCACATCCACCCTGAATAAAGGCTATTCCTATCTGCGGGAGGGGGCAGATCGCCAGTCTTAGATCCTTCTGAGCTAGAGATCTGCCAGGACCCACAAAGGGCCAGACCAAATGATTTCGTGGGCCTTAAATGCCCCCCAGGCCTTACATTCCCCACCACTGGCTTAAAGGCTCCTCATTATTTATGTACCAAATGTATATCTTACCTTTCTGCTCTCATCAGTGCCACCAAGGCAAAAACTATAAAAAAATGAAAACCAAACAAAAACACATCATTAAAATCAAAATACACATACAGTATAATAAAATGCACAAGCATAAGAATGACAAAACAGAGCAGGAAGGTGCAATCCCTGAGGAAATCCCTGATGAACCCAAAATGTTTTCACCAACTGGCAGAAGGTAACGACAGAAGAAGACAAGTGTGTGTCTCTGGGGAGAGAGTTTAGAATTTTGGTGCCATGACTAAGAAGGCCGTTTCCTGGACTGCTACCTGCCTAATCTGAGGAGGTGGAGGCACCTGAAGCAGTGCCTCTGAAGGTGACCAGAGTAGTTGGCTAGGTTTGTAGGGGAGAAGGTGTTCCTTGAGGTAGGCCAATCTCAAGTTATTTAGGGCTTTAAAGGTTAGCACCGGCACCTTCAATCATGCCTGGAAGTGGCCCAGGAGTCAGTGTAGGTGGGCCGAGGCTGCAAGTGATGTGGTCCTTATGATTCAACTTCAGTCAGCATCCTGGCTGCGGCATTCTGTGCTAACTGAAGTTCCCAAACGCTTTGATTTACATTATTTATAGGTACGCCTTTCTCACAGGGACTCAAGGCGGATTACACAGAGTGAGTCAATACAGTCAACAAGATGGGACATTCAATGTACAATAGGATTAGGGTTGTAGAACCAACCAGAAGTCTAAAAACAGAACTGAAACAAAGCATAAGTATTAACATGACACATTAAATAATGCAAAATTCCATAGTAGGATCCTATTTTTACCAAGCTATGCACAATAGTATAGACCAAAGTCCCTAACACTTTTTCCAAGTAACTGTGATTCGTTTAGTACAGTGCAAGTCTATTGCCTTTCTAGAAAAGCCCTCTTGAATAATTCAGTCTTGCATACTTTGCAGAAAGCTATGAGACTGGGAGCCTTCCTGACCTCAGGGAGGCCATTCCCCAAGGGGGGGGGGCACAACGGAGAAGGCACGGGTTGGGCAGTTGTTGATTTTGCCCATTTGCAGGTTGGCACCTGCAGGAGACCCTGCTCCAAAGCTGTCATGGCAGAGAATGGAAGGAGAGGTGGTCTCACATATAAGGATTCAATGCTATGAAGGGCATATGACAGCCAATACCTTAAATTGAGACTGGTAACTGAAGGCAGCCAGTGAAGGGCCTGCAGGATGGGAGAAATATGCGCGCTCCATATAGTTCCCGATAATAGCTGAGCTGCGGCATTCTGTACCAATTGGAGTTTCCTAATTGATTTTGAGGGGAGACCAACGTACAGTGTCTAGTCTCGATGTTACTATGGCATGTATCCAGGTGGCCAGATCAGCCTTATCAAGATCTATCAAGATCTTTTGGGCTAGGCTGCGTTGGAAGAAAGCCTTTTTAGCAACTGCATTAACTTGCTTCTCCAGCAATAAAGTTGGGTCCAGTGTAACCCCAAGGCTGTTAACTGGGTCAGCTGAACTCCATCAAATGTCATTGGTACTGCTAGTTGGCATCCAAAGGATCTCCGGCAACTGCTCCTGAATGCCCCACTCCAGCACCAATAGGCCGGGGAGCATAGGGACCACCCTGGACTCTCCTGCAACTGGTGTGTGATGTGTGCAGTCTGCAACACCCTGACCAACTTGCCTTACCACTCCATCAGCACCCCAGTGGCTGTGACTAGCACTGTTCACAAACAGCCTGCAGGACTATGAAGAACTGTCACCAGTACCACTGCCCCTGGGCAATATCAGCTTGCCATGCCTGGCCAGTGTTCAGCCACTCCTCCTTGATCACCACCCACACAGCCACCAGTGTGGTTCGAAGGCTGGTGTGGGGCACACACTCCTCCCCTTCTTCCACTAAGTCAAAGTACAAAAAGCAGCACATGGGGGGGGGGCGTGCCCAGGAACTACCACTCCACATGCATGGCCAAGCCCATCCACACCACCCCAACTCTCATTCCCAACCAGGATTTGGCTACAGCTGATCCCTCCTCCATTCTCCACCTCCATCATCTCCTAGATGGTCTGGGGTCCCTCACATGGCGGGCCAGTGGTGACTGCAGAAGGTGAGGCTCATTCCAAATGAGCTTAGGCTGTCTTTGATAGAGCAAGTTAAGATCTTGGGGATGCTTTTGGACCCAGCTTTATTGATGTGTAAACTGTGCCTTGATGCCGTTGCTTGCAAGCTTACCCTCTTATTTCAACCTTGCAGACCTAGCTATACTTGTCTATACTAGCATAACCTCCAGACTGAACTATTGTCAGGCTCTCTATGTGGGACTGACTGGCCTTGAACCACAGCTCAGAAACAGCAAGACTGCTGTCAGGTCAGCTGCTTGGAACACATCACTCGGGCGTTGTGTCGATTGCACTTTGCTTCCGGGCTCAATTCCACGTGCCGGTCATTACCTTTAAAGCTGCTTCCTCAGACGAGGAACTCCCAGTGCTTATGGAGCCCTTGGTAAGGTGGGCTAGTTCACGCGGGTGGAACTGTGGTGCAGTGGAGGCCACCCGTAGCGCCCCATAGTCAGGCTGAACACGCTGCTATGGGATGAGATGCTGGGAAGTGGAGACTGGTGGAACAGTAAGACTCCTATGTCCCCACAGTGGTGGCCTCTGCATGGGTCAGGTCCTTGGCAGCTGTGGGGTGGCAGGGTATTCCACCTCAAGCCATTTCCACTGACTCAGGCTTTGATGATGCATGGCCCAGGACAGGCATGGGGCCACATATACCCATGGCACAAGCTATGCCATACCAGCTCAGAAGGTCTATCCTGTGGGACAAGGGATCAGCCCCAAAGCCTCTTTACCCCACCTGCCTGACAGCCAGTGGTCTCCATATTGGGACCAGCCCACATGCTCACCCAGAGCCAGTAGTACCACATAAGAGTAGGGGAGTGGCTGTTAAGCCACTCAGTGATAAGGAAGCACCTTTCTCTACCTTCCACCTTTCCCACATCTGCTTGGCTGTATGGGTCAGCCCTTGCCCTTACAAAACCTGATGTACACCCAACCAGGCCCCCCTTTGGGGGCGATGGTATTGGCCATCAGGGGGAGCAAGATGGCTGCCCCTATGTCCCAGAAAATCAAGGCCCACGATGCTGGCAGGGCCTATTGGACTGCTACATCCTGCCTCCACCATGGGGCTGCTGTAACTGTCATCCGGGCTACAATAATGTCATCAGCATGCACCCGCTGGTGGTGCCAGCTGAGGCCATGTTGCCAATGCAACATCATTACAAGGCACTGACCTGGTGGAACCCAGCAAGGTTCCTGGGCCCCAGCCAGGGTCAATATTGCTGGGTGTGGCAGTATGTTCCCAGCATTGGGGGCAGGGTGGTGCTCACTATCACAGTGACTGTTGTTACCCAGATCAGTTCCCATGTCAGGGCAGTCGTGTGAAGAACTTCTACATATGTAGAATGAGAACACTGATTCTGGGGTAGGGATAATTTGAGTCTACCGTATACCCAGTTCCTTAATGGCACTAGAAGTCTCCCAGGGCAGAAAAGAAGGAAATATAAAATCAGAAAGTAATTTTATTGAGCTTTCCAAGATACAGGATAGAAAGAGAAAACAAAAATGAAAGCAGTGGAAGAGCGTGAGATTGAATTACACGATACCGTAGCAATTTACTTGTGGCAATCCAATAAAAACCTCTGCACTGTTTTGGTGGTCAGTTGTATTATTTTAAGCTATACCCAGTTAAAGTTATTTACCTGGGCATGAACAGAGGATGCAGTGAAATTGGCACAGAACCAGGATTTGCAGTGGCATTTGGGACAGATCTGAGACTCCATTAATGGGAAGGTTAGAATTTGAGCTGTCATTGGATAATTCAAACTGTTTATTGTAAAGGGTATACCTAGGTGATGTAATGGGAACAGGAAATGTGTCCGGGGCAAGTGACTGAATTAATTGGCATGTCAAGTGTGATTCAGATTTATTGACATTTCATTCATTTCGTTAAATTTATACCCTGACCTCCCCCAGCAACACTGGCCTCAGGGCAGCTTCCAACAGAATAAATAAAAAGGTAAAGGTCCCCTGTGCAAGCACCGGGTCATTCCTGACACATGGGGTGACATCACATCCCGATGTTTACTAGGCAGACTTTGTTTTACGGGGTGGTTTGCCAGTGCCTTCCCCAGCAAGCTTCCCTTTACCCAGAAAGCTGGGTACTCGTTTTACCGACCTTAAATGGAAGGCTGAGTCAACCATGGGCCGGATACCTGAAACCAACTTCCGTCGGGATTGAACTCAGGTCATGAGCAGAGCTTGGACTGCAGTACTGCAACTTACCACTCTGCGCCATGGGGCTCCTTTTAACAGAATAAATACACAAATATAAATACATGGTTTAAAACGTGGTTTAAAACTATCTCAATTTGAACAGTGGGAAGAAGATGAGCTGATGGTCCCTTCCTGGGCATTTGATTAAATGCGTATGGATGAGGATACTGGGAAAGTGGGGGCCCTGCAGACATGGGGCTGCTCCCCACTGACATGGTATGAGACGTTTCTGGAGGTGTATCGAAAACCCCCTAATCCAAAGAATTCTCAGGATGGGCAGGTTAACGCACAAATTATAAAACTCCCAAGGTGTAAATCCCCACTCCTCAGTCTGAGTAGCTGCCCTAGTCCCTTTCTCTACTCAAACAGCCAGCAGCCACACACTTCCAACCTTCCTGAGATTAAAGTCAAGAAAGTCACCCCTGCAAGGTAGACCACTTGCAAAGTGAGTTTCACCTGAAAACAGTTAACTTGGTTAAGGTTAGATTTCCAATGCTGTTGGGAAAGATATCAATAGGTATCAAAATTTCAGTAGAACTGTTCAAGTAACAGCAGCCGGTTATGTTAGCAACAAAATGGAAATTAGAAGAATGCCCAGATCTAGAGGACTGGAAAACCAAAATTGCAGAATATGCTGTAATGACAAAATTGGCAAGCTATGTGCACAAAAGTCCAAGTAATGATTTTTTATGATGAATGGAAACCGTGTTACTTATACCATTTGAGGGACTGATTATATTCTCTGTGTATATTGCCTGGACATTATAAATAATGACTTAACTTTTGATTATATAGTACACAAATATAATCTATTAACACATCTAAAAACCAACGGTATATAGAAATGAATAGAAATAATTATAGATATCATAGAAATGATCACACTGGCTTACATATCCCATTTATTGGTTTAACTATTTTATATGATAGATTTGACTATTAGCTAAGCTACTTTTGAATTTTGTAGCTACTCTGAAGCAATGTCTTGTTTTCTGTTGTATATTATATTAAGCATGTTTATTCTGTTTCAATGTGTCCTTGTTTTGAATTTGCTAGATACTTTTATGTTTAATAGTAATCTCAATTTTATCTGTTCTATCTTTTTAATATGTTTTTAACCTTCTGTATTTATTATTATTTAAAATAAATATATACTAATAGAAAAAATAGTTAACTCGGTAGGTGCATCCAGTCCAGGCCGATGTACTGGAATTAGATTGAAGCCTCCTGAAACAAAAACATGACAAAATTATAATCAAAGGGATTTATTAAAATTGTGCAATAATATTACTAGATGAGGATTAAAGTAATAAAATTACACAGTACTAGCATTTGGTTCAAATTACAAGATGTTACCATTCCACTGAAGTCCTTCAGCTTTCAAAGTCCACTTTTGTCCAAGAGCAAGCAGGGATAGACCACAAGTCTCACCCACCAGGCAGGTGCAAAATCAAAGGTCCAGTTAATCATGGAACCATGAGCAAGGTACCAAGAACAAAACTAGAATGGAAGTCCCGAACTATATGGGCAAGGGTCTGAGTTGGCATGATCTTAGATGATCAGTCAGATACATAGCTGGTGATGTCATGCTAGGCATGTAACCATGAGGGTCAGAAGAGTTTGATGGCGTGATGAGACCAATCTGCAGCTTGGTGCAGCCCAGCCCTTCAGAGGTTCTATCTCATGATCTCATCTTTGTTAATAAGATGGAATGTGGTTTCACAGTGCTCAGAGGCCCGGTAACTGCACCTGGATTTTCTTATCTGGGTTTCTAAAGGTCACAGCTTGCCAAGTTTCAAGCAACAGCACAGATATTTTCCAACTTAAAACTTTTCCAATGTAGGCCTGAACCAATCTTTAAGGGAACAGGAAACTGCATTAAACGGACTCAATTTCTTGACTACACAAAAAAGCCTTGATAAACGTACTCCTGGCGTTCTCATGGCAGTCTTGAAAGCTCCTGGAGAAATACATGCCTTAATTGAGAGACTCTGATGTGATATCCAAAGATGGCATCATCAAAGCCTCTGACTTCACAAGGCCAGAAGATCTTGGGGTATCAAAAAGAATGGGTCTTGTGGGGGGAGGGGAGTATGCCACACCATGATGTGCAGTATGGCACAGACAGCATGGGTTGCATGGCCTGGCAGCACCCTGGGCTAGCAGTGCATCTTCTGTTAACCAAATGCCCACCCCACAACCATGTGAACCCTCTGGGAGCCCAGTTGTCAACACATGTCCAGTGGCCCATCCTGAAGATAAATTGTGAGCAAGCATGGCAGAAAAAAGGGGAAGGTTCAGAGACCACCAACTGGCAGAGCCAAGGGGTTTCCATGGATCTTGTGGGCCATGACATAGCCTGGGTCCTGGGTGCAGGAGAATGGGGCTGCACCTCACGGCCACCTGGAGAGGTTGAGACCAGTCAACAATCAGAACCCTGCCATCCCACAAACTCCTCCCTAGCCTCCAGCCACCTGGAGGACAGTTAAGGCCAGAAACAGCAAAGATTTGGCATCATGGTTACTGTCATGGACCTTAGTGAAGATACCAGCAAACACTTCCTTTGTTGTTACAGGCAGCCTGGATAATCAGGAGTTGTGGTAGTGCATTCAGCTCCTGGAGACCAGTGGTTCTTATTGTAGAGTTACAAGAGCAGCATGTCTATAGCCCAAGGCCCCAAGCAAATTGAGGGAGATGGCAGTTTTGGCAAAGCCAGTGTGCAGCCAGCTGAGCTTGGCTTCAGTGGTAGGAAAGTGCAGATGCTGCAGCAAGGCATCCAAGAATGCATCACATCAGCAGCTGGCTGAGGACTGGGAAAGTGTTGAGCCTGAACTGTGTCTGCTGGATGCCGGTGACAGACTAAAAGATAATTCCCACACCAGGTGGAAATACAGCTCACTCTGGTTGGAATGGGACAGGAAAACATGTTCAGGTTCTCCTATTCCCAGATTATCCTCTATCTACACTTGCATTGCTTGAAGGGTGTCAGCAGTCTGTGTAGGATGGCACTGCCAAGGACTTTATACTGGCCAGGATATGAATGTGTTCAGTTTCCCTATAGCTCCTGTGGGAAAATGAGAGTTATCCATGGAAGAATTTGCCATTTTGTTATGAGAATGTTGGGTTTATACTCTGTGGATGGTCAGTTTCTACCTAAATTCCAAGCTGAAGAGGCTTGCTCAGTAGCTATTCTTATGGTAATCGGTGCAACCCAGAAGTGGCCAGCACAGGTATGGCCTGTGAACATCTATGCAGTGAGTTTTAGAAGTTACTAGAGTTTGCTGGTCTTTCCCCTTCTCTACCTGGTGAATTTCCAGTTGGAGGGATTGGGGGGGGGGGGGCTTGGAAGAAGAAGGCAAACGTGCATGAGACAGAGAAGCATCTACATGGGGGGGGGGACATACATACACAAGCACATGATCTGAAGAGAGGTGACCAACCTGATGGATGCAGAAGATAAAACTGTTATGAGCCTAAACAACTCAAAACCAATACTAGAATTGTGCCTGTTTAACATCATAGGGGTATATCTAGATTTAGGGAAAGAGGGATTGAGTTTATACCTGTTTGATTTTGTTCTGTACTCAGATGCTTGTTTTTTGCTGCTCAACTCAATGCTTGTACTTGTTATTGCTTAGATACATTTTCCACTTTCTGGAATTGATGTTCATCTGCATGGCTTCTATGCAGGCACACATTGGGACGGCGCAGGCCAGCCACAGATAAGATTTGTCAGCTTCTAGCAAAATCTTAAGAGAGTGCTCCCCCTCCCCTCGGGGCATGCAATCTTACCGCCCCTTGGTCACATGACCCAAGGGGGAGGGAGCACTCTTCAGTTCTCTTCCTGCCGCCATGGATAGAGAACGTGTTAGCTTTGTCTCTAGCCATGGAGTCCCAAGAAAGCTCCACTTTTCAAGAAATGTACCTCCTGTGGTACCAAGATGGCGAAGAATGATCCTCACCTTGAATGCCTCCTTTGTTTGGGGGAAGGCCATATTCCTGCAACTTGTAAAAGTTGCTCCAAACTCACCAACAAGGCCTTGAGGGTTCGGTCGACTCGCCTGCTCTCTCATCTTTATAAGGAGTCTCTTCGCCCAAGAGGTCAATCTGCTGAGCCTGGTCCTTCGACCGGTAAGCCGCAATCCGAACCGGGTCCCCCAACAAAAAAATCCAAGCGGGGTGGCCCTTCTAAGAAGCCCTCATCGGTCGTTGTTCATCCGGCAAAGTTTATTGCTCCGGGTTTGCAAGATGGCTGCGGCCGCAGCTCTTCGCGCCATGCGAAGATCGCCTCGGCGCCGATCACCTTCACGTTCACTGAAGTCTCTTCGATGCCGATCATCCTCGGCTTCTCCTCGACGCCGAACCCAAAGCTTCTCAACCATCGGCGTCTCTCACCTCCGAAGTAGCTGTGCAGCAGCCCATTACCATTGAGGATTCGCCTCCTCATTCCCTGGCTACCCCCTTGGTTCCGTGTCCGAGCAGGGCCCAGGAAGACTCGGCTTAGTTCAAACAGCACCTCCTTCACCTCTATAAAGATGTGCCTCCGGTGCTTACAAAGTCCCCTCGGCCTGATGATAAAGGGCCTCGGGCAGAACCTACAGAGCTCCAGGTCGGTGCTGATCAACCACCCCCTCCTGTGAGCGCTCAACAAGACTTGCAGCAGTCTGTCGAAAAGAAGTGGAGTCTCCAAAAGGTTCGTCCCATCTCGAACCCGGCCAACAGCCTCGGCGTCGATCGACTTGTCGACACCACTCTCAAACTCCGGCTTCGTCCAGATCCAGTTGACGTCAGTCGAACTCGCGCCATCGCCGCTCTACCCGTCGGAGCCGATCCTCTTCTTGACGTCGATCCGCTTCCCTCAGACGCCGGTCATCCTCTCGTCGGAGCCGATCTACTCATCGGAGTCGTTCTTCTCGTCAGAGCCGATCCCGTCGTCGGAGCCGTTCCTCTCATCGGAGCTGATCCTATCATCGGAGCCGATCCATTTGTCGGCGCCAATCTACCTCTTGCCGCTCCCAGTCTCACCGTTCTTCATCCAAACAGCCAAACACCGGACATAGCCGTTCACTTCGTTCACGCAGTCTGACCATTCAGAGGCGCCGTTACTCCTCTAGGAGCCGGTCTCCTTCTCGTCAGTGTCAAGATGTTTCTCGACGCCGATATCCTACTCCTTCTGTCTACTCGGGCTCTTCGGTCGACCGTCGTCGTCACCGGCACTCCCGTTCACTTTCGCCTTCTGGAGGCTCTCGTCGGCGTCGACACACGCCGTCTCGCCATCCTGATGATCATTCCAAGGATTCCTTCCGTCCAAGGCAAGCGTCGCTTCGCAAGCCTCTATCCAGGTCTCCTTCTATGTCAAGGGACACTGATCCATCCGAGTATGATGCCTCCTTCTCCCCTGATGAGGATGAGGAATCCCACGCTTCACTTCCCTCACCCGAGGACACTGTTGGGGACTCTAAACCAGTTTCTCCTATGAGGGACATTCGCTTATACGCGGAACAACTAATCCACATGGCGAAAGCTCTTAAAATTGATTTTAAACCGAAGGATTCCGGTCCTATCGATGATATAATGGATATTCTCCATAACCCTGATGTAGGCCCTGTGGCCCTCCCTATGATAAAAAGCATTCTCAAAGTGGTCCGTACCAACTGGGCTAAGCCTGCCTCAGTCCCCTCTTCCACCAAAAGAGTAGAGAATCTACATAAGATTCGCAGAGAAGGTGGAGAATTCCTCTACCAGCATCCCCCTCCTAATTCCGTTATAGTGGAGGCTTTGCCTGGTAAATATAGGTCAGGAGCACATTCCTCTCCACAGGATAGAGAGGGTCGCAAGCTAGATCTCCTTGCTAGAAAAATTTATACCTCTAGTGCGGTAGGCCTCCGCATTTCCAACTTCCTTGCGGTCATGGCCAGATATCAGTACTCCCTTTGGGATTGTGTATCCCCTCAAATTTCCGTCCTTCCTGATGACCAATGCCCTTCGGCGATAGCCATTCAGTCCGAGGGTATGTCTTTAGCAAGGCAGCAGCTCACGGCAGCACGCCATGTGGCGGACTCATCCAGTAAAGCCATTGCTTCCGCCATAGTCATCTGCAAACACACTTGGTTTCGTCAGTCTGCGCTCCCCTATGATACTAGGGCACGTATCGAAGACCTTCCGTTTGAAGGGACGGCCCTATTTAGCGACCAAACAGATACCTTCCTGGATCGCTTGAAAAAGAATAAGACAAATGCAAAGTCTCTAGGGATTGCCCCTCAGGCGCCTGATTTCAAGCGGCATTATTTTGGCCGACAAACCAACCAACCTTCCCGTCCATACCGTTTTCAAGGGTCTTTCACACAACCTTCATTCCGCCTTTCCTTTCCTCGCCCTCAGAATGAAAGGAAGTTCCAAAACAAACCTAGGGTCCACAAAGGCCCCAGAGGGTCTTCGGGCCGTTTCAACAAACCGTAACAGGCATGACTAGACGTGTCCATTGTTTTTAGTGATCGCCTGTCTGATTTCTTCCATTCGTGGTGATGTATGGGTTCTGAAAATAATAAATGTCGGTTACTTCATAGAGTTTCTTGCGTTACCTCCACATAGACCCTTGGCCCCTGACCTTCTTGTACAAAAGGTTTACAATCTCCTCTCTAAGGGGGCTATTTCAGAGGTTCCATCTGCCAACCAGAACCGCGGGTTTTACTCCCGCTTTTTTCTTGTGGATAAAAAGGGAAATGCCCTATCCTGGATCTCCAAGACCAGAAAATTTCAAATGCTCTCGCTCCCAGAAGTGCTTCCCCTCCTGGACAGGCACATGTGGTTCGCAGTGCTAGATCTCCACGATGCTTACTTCCACATCACGATTCACACAGAGTGTTGCCAGTACCTGAGGTTTGAATGTAACGGAAAATGTTACCAGTACAATGTGTTACCCTTCAGGTTATCTACGGCCCCCAGGACCTTCACAAAGTGCCTTGCGGTTGTGGTAGCTCACCTTGCCCTAAAGGGTTGTGTAATATTTCCTTACCTCGACGATTGGTTAATCGTGGGTCCTTCTCAATCACAGTTGGCCACGCAAGTGGACTTAGTCCTTGCAGTCCTTCATAATCTGGGTCTTTTAGTTAATTTTTCCAAGTCAAAACTTGTCCCTGCACAGGTACAGACCTTTATTGGAGTGCGCTTGGATGCCGAACAAGCCAGGGCCTTCCTCCCTGTTCAAAGAGGTCGCGCAATCCAAAAATTGGTGGCCAAGTTCACTAAGAAATGCTTTCAGACAGCCTACCACATTCAGCAGTTGTTAGGCCTCCACCACGGCTGTGGAGGCTGTGCACGACTTCGTATGCCTCCGCTCCAAAATTGGTTCCTCCGGGCATTCAGGCTCAATGTTGACTCCCAGTACGAATGCCTATCCATCCCCAGATATGTCATTGCTTCCCTGCAGTGGTGGGCATATGACATCAACATCCTCTCAGGTGTCCCCTTTCATTGTCCTTCCCCTGAGAGGTACCTGTTCACAGATGCTTCCCTTTCTGGATGGGGTGCTCATTGTGGTAACCTTACGTCACGGGGTACATGGTCACATTTAGAATCCCGGTTGCACATAAATTTATTAGAGCTTCATGCCATCCGTCTCGCTCTGTCTTCATTTGCAGGGCAACTGGACGGACATCACATTCAGATCGCTATGGACAGCTCCACCGCCCAGTATTATATAAACAAGCAGGGCAGCACAGGGTCCGTTTCACTCTCCGAAGAAGCCAGCGACATTTGGGAATGGGCCATAGCTCATCATTCTACTCTCGTAGCGATTCACATCATGGCAGGAGCAACACGTTAGGGGACGCTCTGAGTCGCCTTCCCAATCAAACGCATGAGCGCACCTTAAGCGACGACTGACTCCACCAAATATTCCGACAGTGGGGTTACCCACAAGTGGTAACCCTTTTTGCGACACCCCTCAACTCCGTGTGTCGCAGGTTTTATTCGAGGGCGGGAGCTAGCCCGGGCTCATTGGGGGATGCCTTTCAGACGATTTGGAATGGGGCTCTGTTTTATCTCTTCCCCCCATTCCCTCTACTTCACAAAGTCCTAGCCAAGTTGAACCACGACAAGACAGATGCCATCATTGTCACTCCCTTTTGGCCCAGGAGGCCGTGGTTCGCAGTGCTCATGTCACTTGCGCAAGGGAACTACATCCTTCTCCCGAAGGATCCCTCCCCCTTCCCCCCAGATCTACAACTCGCTGCCTGGAGGGTACGGCCCCAGGGCAGTGGTCTGACAGGGTAGCTAAGGTCTTATTGCACTCTTTAAAGTCCTCCACGAGATGATCTTATGACGCAAAATTGAGACATTTTTCTGATTGGGCTAAAGTCAAAGATATTTCGCCAATTACTTGCCCACTGTCTGTTGTGTTTGATTATCTGCTAACCCTCAAAGATGATGGTTTATCTAATTCATCTATTAAAGTTTATTTAGCCGCAATTTCGGCTTTTCACCCAGATATCGACTCCTTTTCAGTCTTTTCTCATCCCCTTTCCAAAATGTTTTTTAGAGGTTTCACTAATTTGTATCGTCCTGTCACTCTGCCCGTTCCTCAGTGGAGTCTTTCCTTAGTATTTTCTCAACTCATGAGACCTACCTTTGAGCCATTGGCCACCTCTGAAATGGCTCTGCTATCGTTCAAGGCGGCCTTTTTGGTCGCAATTACCTCCGCGAGGGTGACTTATCAGCACTCTCACACTCCCCTCCTTATACTAAGTTCCACTCAGATAGGATGGTACTGAAGCCAAAGATCTCTTTTTTGCCCAAGGTAGTATCAGCCTTCCACCTTACCCAGGACATTGTCCTCCTGGTTTTTTTCCCTCACCCATATTCAGATGCTGATAGGGCGTTATACTCCCTCGATGTCCGAAGAGCCCTCCTTTTTTACATTAAGAGGTCTCAGAACTTTCGTAAGGACGATAACCTTTTTGTTTGCTTCAGGGGACACCGTAAAGGTTGTCGTGCTTCTCCTCAGACTCTCTCGAGGTGGATCACGTCTACCATCAAATTGGCCTACGATCTTGCTCACCAAGAATGCCCTCCTATGATCAAAGCACACTCTACCAGAGCATATGCGGCTTCTATCGCCTTTTCTTCAAAGATAGATCTGTAAGGCTGCCACCTGGTTCACGCCCTCCACGTTTATGAAACATTACGCTGTGGATGTGGACTCTGCGAGAGATGCAGCCGTGGGACGTGCTGTACTGCAGTCTTTATTTCGGTGACTGTCCCACACCCACCGTCCTGGTAAGCGAGCTCTCTACTCTCCCAATGTGGGACTTCATAGAAGCCACGCAGATGAAAAACAGAGTTTCATTTACCTGTAACTGTTGTTCATCTGGTGGATCTTCTATGCAGGCACACATCCCTCCCTCCTTCCCCGCTGTGGGACCTCTCCGCTAGACCAGTGGTTGGTTCCTTGGGGGCAGGTTGGAGAACTGGAGGGAAGAGTGCTCCCTCTCCCTTGGGTCATGTGACTGAGGGACGGGAAGATTGCATGCCCCAAGGGGAGGGGGAGCACTCTCTTAGATTTTTCTAGAAGCTGACAAATCTAGAAGCACGCCATGGCTGGCGTGCGCCTGCGCAGTCCCAATGTGTGCCTGCATAGAAGATCCACCAGATGAACAACAGTTACAGGTAAGTGAAACTCTGTTTTTATTCAGAGTTGGGTCACATTTACCAAAATTCAAAGGAGATGCCATCAGTCTGTATAGCTCTGTTAATGTCCCAAGTGGGCGATTTCCAAGATTTCCTTGTTTATACATTGGATATAGAATAAGAAAAGAGATTTTGCGTTTGGAACAGAGGCTGACTGCAGTTCTTTAGACTGCAATGCTTTTAGTGGCCTTCTGGCAGCGGTGGAGAGTAAACCTTGTCTGTGAAAGGGAATCAATGGTATATAGCTGAAGAGCTGAACTCTTCATTGAGGTCCAGCAGCTTGATATCTGAGACAGCTGAATCAATAAAAATAGGGGCCTGCAGGGTTGTTCTCCCACAGCTGGAAACACGACCTTTGCTTCCACTTTGGGTGTGGCATGGTGCTTCATACACCCCTTGCCCTCCTTGTTCTGTTGGGAGACCAAGGTTGCTAGGGTGGGTGTGCTGGGGGGAAGTGGAACAAAGTAGTAATGGGCTCTGCAATTCTGGTTTTAGGTCATCATTGCCTTGATGGAGATGGGCTTTGATGAGAAAGAGGTGGTGGATGCACTCAGAGTGAACAACAACCAGCAAAATGCAGCAGTGAGTATACTACTACGTGGCACTTCCTGGCTTTTGTATTATTTTCTAGTGTGATGCACATCCTGCCCACTGTTTCAGTTAACTGGCTCATCTAATGGTGCAATCTCTGTGTTTTAAAATATTTGTTGTTAATTTTGATACAAACTGCCATAATTATCAGCATCATCGACAGTTATAGTCTAACTTTCTCAGTGGGACTCAAGATGTATTTCAATTATGATAAAAACTTTTCAGTCAGCTAATGGATTACAAAATATACTATTTGATTCTAGCAGCAAACAAATTATAGAAAAATCCACATATAGAAAAGTCACCATTTAATGTATGTTTAGACTTTGTGGACTCTGTAACAGCAGAAGGGGATGAAAGCGCAAACCGTCACGTGGGTAACAAGCAACACACAGTGTAAGATGAGAATCCCGTTCCAGCCGCTGGCCTTCCTGCAGGGGGGTTGTCTGGTTTGCCCCTTCTGTGGCATAGGGTTGTATCCCACCATTGCTCTCTGGGCAGAAGAGGAAGGAGAGGCTGTCTCACAGCCCTCCAACCCACGTTGCCATTTTGTCTGTGAGGCTCCCTTTCCACAGCAATCCCATTGGGGAGGTCACGGGAGGCTGCTGGGGTGAGCTCCTTTGTCTGATCCATAGAAGGATAGCTACTGTGCACCTCTGGACATTCTATTAAGGAATACCAAAAGCTGGAACTCTATTTGAAATGCTTCTGGGATGCTAAGGGCAGCAGTGCAGCAGTTATTCTTGTCAATTACGGGGTGAGAAGAAGGCAGGGAAAGTTCTGCTGCCAGTGGAGCGATAGTAAGATATGAACCATTTTTTTAAGCAACAGCCATTGCTCTCCCACATAATAATTTTTCTTATTTGTCACTTCATATTTCCTTCTGACTTCTGTAGTGTGAATGGCTGCTGGGAGACCGGAAACCCACTCCTGAGGATTTAGACAAGGGAATTGACCCTTCCAGTCCCCTCTTCCAAGCCATCCTAGAAAACCCAGTGGTACAGCTGGGTCTAACAAATCCTAAAACACTACTTGGTAAGTGGTGCTGCTAGTATGCAAAATATGTACAGGGCTGTAGTTCACTGGATTGATTTCTGTTTGGAAATATCGTTATCATCTCGCAAGTTCATTGCAAAATAACTTTTTTCCTTAGTCCTCTCATCAGGTAGCTATTGCAAGGACAATGTAAGTTTTAGAAAGAGAATCCAGGCAAGTTTTGCATTAGTTTGTTGTAGCCCATACACTGGAGAGGCACATGAAAGATTTATTTATTGTGGCATAAGCTTTTGTGAGCTAGAGACCACCCATCAGATACATGAAGTGCTTTGTTCAGTCAGCAGAGACATAAAATACTTAAAGCTGCAAACAGAAGAGAAGGAGGCCAGAAATCCCAATTTATCAGGACTATGGGTGTATGATGTTCAGCTTCACACTTGGATAAAAATATACGTCACTGTCTGCAAACGTTTCTGAATGGATATTCATGGCATTCAGTGTTTTATTATCCTTAAAAAAAATTGCTAACACGCCTTATAGCCAAAGAGTTTTAGTGGACACTGGATTCTCTTGATACTCCATTTGGGAAAGAGTTTCCCATAAGTGAGTAGAGACTCTGCATTTGGGGTTCAGAGTTGCTTTTCTCATAGGCAAAATCCTCCATTCCCTTAAAATTCCCACCCTCCCTCTCCACTGGCAGTTAATTCCATAATTTAATTACTCGTTGACTAAAGAAGTACTTTGTCTGCCCATCAACTTCATTTGATGCCCCCAAGTTCTAGTATTATGGGATATGGAGAAAAAGTTCTCCACCTCATGCACAAATGTATAAATCTTTATCATATTCCCCCCTTAATAATCTTTTTTCCGAACCAAAAAATCACACTCTTTAGAGTTTCCTCATAGGAAAGGTGCTTGAACACCTTGATCTTCTTGGTTGCCCTCCTCTGTACTTCTTTCATCTCTGCAATGTCTTTTTGAGAAATCTATCAGATCTATCAACGTATATTGAATCATAGAGTTGGAAGGGACCACCAGGGTCATCTAGTCCAACCCCCTGCATAATGCAGGAAACCCACAACCACCTTCCCCCCACACCTCCATGCCCAGAAGATGGCCATGGTGCCCTCCCTCTCATCATCTTCCTAAGATCATAGAATCAGCATTGCTGACAGATGGCCATTCAACCTCTTCTTAAAAACCTCCAGAGAAGGAGCACTCACCACCTCTTGAGCAAGCCTGTTCCACTGAGGAACAGTTAGAAAATTCTTCCTAATGTCTACACAGAAACTCTTTTGATTTAATTTCAACCCATTGGTTCTGGTCCGACGTTCTGGGGTACTTTAAGATGGTTATCATATACCCTCTCAGCCTTCTCCTCTTCAGGCTAAACAGGGCCTGGCCACCGTGCATCCCAGCCAGACTTATCCTGGCAACAGGATGCCTGGGGTAGGGAAGGAGGAAAAGATGAAGACAGCAGGGCAGGGAAAGGTAGGTTGGTTGATTGAGAAAGAGAAATGGAAGCAGGAAAAGGTATGGGGGCTGCCATGGAAGGGAAAAAGGAGATAGTGGGAAAGGGAATACAGGGGAACATGTCCCACAGGGTGGGATCCACAACAGAGAATATATAACGGAGAATGTGCATTAAAGTGCAGTTTGCAGGGTAGCACCTTCAGAAGGCTTTGCTCAGATGAGCTCAGCATAGCAGTCCCCATAGCATGGATCCAGATGGACAGCTCAGCCAAGACAAGCTAGAGGACCATATTCTGGGCTAAGTGAATCACGAAGCAGCACCATTAACTTGCTTCTGCAGCAATAGTGCTGGATCCAGTGTAACCTGTAGGCTCTTAACCAAGTTAGTATCTGTTGGACACCATCAAAAGTGCAAAGCACAATGTCCTGTAAGAACTCAGCCTTCCCAGCCTGTAAGAGAGCCAGCTTGGTGTAGCGGTTAAGAGTGGTGGTTTGGAGTAGTTGACTCTGATCTGGAGAACTGGGTTTGATTCCCCACTCCTTCACATGAGTGGCGGAGGCCAATCTGGTGAACAGGATTTGTTTCCCCACGCCTACACAAGAAGCCAGCTGGGTGACCTTGGGCTAGTCACACTCATGGAATCATAGTTTGAAGGGACCACCATTGTCATCTAGTCCAACCCCCTGCACAATGCAGGAAACTCATAACTACCTCCCCCACACACACACCCAGTGACCCCTAGAAGATGCCCAGGATGCCCTCCCTCCCATGAACTGCCCAAGGTCATAGAATCAGCATTGCTGACAGATGGCCATCTAGCCTCTGCTTAAAAACCTCCTGGGAAGGAGCACTTACCACCTCTCTAGGAAGCCTGTTCCACTGAGGATTTTTAGAAAATTCTTCCTAATGTCAAGACGGAAACTCTTTTGATTTAATTTCAACCCATTGGGTCTGGTCCAACTTTCTGGGGCAACAGAAAACAACTCGGCACCATCCTCCATAGGACAGCCCTTCAAGTACTTGAACATGGTTATCATATCCCCCCTCAGTCTTCTCTTCTTCAAGCTAAACATACCCAGCTCCTTCAACCTTTCCTCATAGGACTTGGTCTCCAGACCCCTCACCATCATTGTTGCCCTCCTCTGGACATGTTCCAGCTTGTCTACATCCTTCTTAAATTGTGATGCCCAAAACTGATTTACAAGGCTTCTCTCACCAGAGACGCGAGCCTTTGGCATGAGCCAAAGGGCGAGAGCTAAAAGGCTCTTAGCATGGGGATCGGGCCTGGAGACCATATAAGTAGTTAAGAAGCTTTTACATTGGTGTTCTTGTTACCTCTTTTGCCTTCAGTAGACAGGATTTAGGTCTGTTAGTTTCAGGTTCGATCAACTCCCCAAGGTATTTCTAGCGTGAAAGAGTTCACTACAAGGGTGATGCTCATGAACCATTTCCAGTCACCTGCAAGGAGTGTGCCATGTTTCTTTTCCTCCCTGAGGACAAGATGGACTTCACCTGTCACACGTGTAAGTTGATAGATGGCCTGTCTGGCTTCTTCCAATTCTGTGATTCTCTGATTCTATCTTCAGGACTGCCTCTTCTTCCTGTGCTCAGCCATGGGAGCTTTGCTGATCTCAGCAGGCACTTTCTGTAGGCACCACCCTGCAAATGGGTGAAAACAATGCACATTCTCCGTTGTGCCCCCCACACACACCTTGTGGAATGGCCTGCCTGAGGAGGGCAGGAAGGCTCCCACTTTCCTGGCTTTCTGCAAACTATGCATAAACTATGGTTCAGAAAAATGCTTTGGTAAATGTATAAGGACTGTACACTATACTACTGTGTACTATCTGTTGATGAAAGCATGCTCCTACTAAGTAATTTCTGCACCATTTTAATGTGTCATGTTTAAATGCTTATGCTTTGTTTCAGCTGCATCTTGTTTTCAGATCTCTGCAATCCAAACTCCATTGCATTGTTCATTGGACATCCCAGCCTGTGGATCATACTGACTTACACTGTGTAATCCGCCTTGAGTCTCAGTGAGAAAGGTGGACTAGAAATAACATGAATACATTAAAAAGTAAATAAAAATAGGGCTTCATAGCTGTAATTGCTGAGTCCCAGGAGGCTATAGCTGGGAGAGGCAAGCTGAAAGCAAGAGAAACTGCATGAAGGAGGCAAACTTACAATGAAGGAGGCAAACTCTCGAAAAGAAAAGAGTGCTAGGGAGAAGAAGGTGGGGAGTAGAACTGGCATGCCCCTCTCAGCCCAGCCAGCCAGCTAATAAAATGTACAATATTGGCGAAGAGAGGGGGAGACAGAAAGAATTGCCAGTATACCACAAAGCAGCCGTCGGTCAACTGTCACTGACATGAATATTTTATAGTGATCCTGTATGTTACACCTAACAACTGATTATTATCCTTTATTTTGCAGCCTTTGAAGATATGCTTGAAAATCCCTTAAATAGTACTCAGTGGATGAATGATCCAGAAACGGGGCCTGTCATGTTACAGATTTCTCGTATTTTCCAGACACTCAACCGTACATAGAAGGGGCAGCGCTGTCCATTCTACCAGTTTTGGACTCTGATCTTGGCTTTGCAGTTTCTGAACAACAGGAAGCACCAACTGTTGTCCGAGACAGAGTGAACAAAAGCATTGTTTGGGGTGTTTTGTCTGCATAAGTGTGTTACAAACAAAACATTTTTTAGTTTGTAACACACTTACATGCTGTGTGATTTTAGTGTTAGTCTAAGAGGGTTTGAAGACTTGAGGGGGGAATGTTTTCAAGTGTTTATGTAGAAACATAAGATTATACATCTAAATATAGAAAGAGGGTTTTACAACTGTCTAAGAATCTGATAATTTACAGAATGACAACACAGTTCATGTTTTTAATTTTCTGTGTAGTAACATATAGAGATCACGGATGCCAGTTGTATGGTCAGCAGCACATGCTCCAAGTGACAGTTTTCAGGCAGTCGACATTAAGATAATAATAATAATTTTCACCTCTACTTATTATTAAGGTCTGTACTGAAATACAGTAGGCTTTTTAAAGTGATATTTTGTTCAATTTTTATTAAATGTGGAGTGAAAGATTGGGAAAGAAGGTATGCGTCTCTTCTCCGCATATTTATAGTGCATTAAGAATTGTCCTGTTACAGGGTCTGACCCAGGAACCATCAAATCCAACACTTGGTTCCCAGCACCAGTAATTTGTATCTGGAATTATTTCAGTGAAAGGGAAACACACACTGTAATGTACAAGTGGGCAGTCCTGTTGGCCTGAGTGCCAATAAAGCAGCCTGCCTGGGAAGATGTTGTACCTGCCTATGGGACAGGGGAAGAGGAGAGTTATATTTGGCTAGACACATTGGAAGCAAGCCAAGCTCTAGCAGTGCTACTTACCAGCTCCTCGGAGATTCACCTTGGGCCTGACTGTCAGCTGTGAGGATCCAGGTGATGGGCTTGGCATAAACCAAGCCCATAACTTTCTTCCATGCCACTGAGCCCAGAAGCACTGCCAGTCCTTTGGGTTCACCCTGGTTGGAAAACAGGCCCCAAATGCCTAGCAAAATGGTCTGGCATGCTGCTGTTCAGCATGTTTGTTGAGGGTTGCCTACTTTAGTGCAATGGAAGAAACCTACAGGAATCTGCTTTCCCAAGAATGACTTAGAAGGTTCTCAGATTAATGGTGCTGCTGAAACTTGGAGTGGTGGCGATGATTCTGAATACAAATTTGCTCAGCTGGTGTATTCCAATTTGAGCACAATTCCCTGGGTCTTTCTGGGACAATGATGTCCCAGACAGCAAAGAGAAAGGCCTCAGAACTCCCCTGCTGCTGTCACCGCCAGTCCAGGTAAGAGAAGGGGAATGAAGATGGTGGAGGCAGCGCTTTGGGAGGTGGAATGTCACAGACTGTCCTTTTGGGGAGACGTGGCAGTTCAAGGGCTAGGCCTCCCAGCCGCTGGTTGTTGCCCAGTTGCCTTAAACAAGCCAGTCTGTTTTCACCTGGAAAGAGGGAGAATTCTGATGCAAATTAACTCTCCAACAGAAAAGAAAGGTCGACTCAAAGCGCTCGAACACATCTTTTTATAGCATTGATAAAAAGCACAGTCTCTCATGGAATCAGTTTTGGCTCGTTGGGCTCCACCAACTCAATCTGTTCCTTTTATAAAGAAAACTCAGGTGTTCTCATAACATCCCAACAGTGTCTATATTTAGACTTGCTGCTGGACAGGATTAGAATGAACAATTTCTAATTGATCAAAGTTAGCAAGGTTGACTTTCAAGTGAACATCCCAACCTCAAAACATGGTCAGATATCTGGCTTCAAGAATGTGAGCAAAGTTCACTGACTGAGCAGGGTCTCTGTCACTGGGCACAACAGACATTTCCAAAGGCCTGGAGAAGAAAAGGCAAACCTAGCATGGCTGCCACAGGGAGGCATTTGGAAACCACATATGCATTTGGAACACATTGATATTTTTAGGTTTCAGAACTGGGCTTTAAAAAATCAAAATATTTTCCATTAAATGGCTTAATCTTGTAGGTCGAAGTCATAATCAACCTACAGGAGTATACCTCTGTTTAATATGATTTTGGATACCATTTAAAGAAAAATGTGGAAATGTAAGGTTTTGGATGTAGATTAAAATAGTTGGTTTTGTGGTTAGGATTAACTCTCTTGGGGGGGGTAGAAACAGCTTGTTTAAAAATGTTTCACTGGTGTCTTTGAGATCATTTAGTTCAGTCCCCCATGCTTAGTGCAGGAATATGCAACTATAGTATTCCTGCCAGATGGCCATTCATCCTCCCTAAAAACCTTCAGTCTTACCACCTGTGGCGATCCTGCCGAAAGGGTTCCCTGATATTAAGCTGAAACTCACTTCCTTGTAGAGTTTAGTTTCCAGACTCCTCACTGTCCTTCTTGCCTTCTGAGGCAAGAGACCCACTTCACTCCAGATATTTGGATAAAAATGTACTGTATATCTTGAATTTGCACTCTGTAAATGCTTGAATATTAACATAGAATAGGCAGAAGATCGCAGAGCAATTTTTTCCTATATAGCTTTCAGTCTGTCCATTCATACATTGATGGAGACAGCCACAAGAACAAAGACTCTTTCCTGGAGCCCCCAGGAGCAGTTCTAACCATTGAAGGTTGCAAGGATCTTCTGAGAGCTCAGTGGTTGTTTTCCACTAGTTAGAATGGGAGGGGTCTCATAGGTAGAAGAATGTTTTCTTTTGTGGAGGAAGACGATATTTGATTATTCGTTTGGTTTGGGAGAGGTGAGAGATATCTCAGGGAAGGAGGCCAACAAAATCATGGAGGAGAGATACATGAACATAGCCTGAACATAAATCTGGAATCTTTAAGGATGGCAAATGTTAGACCTAGGCTGAGAAGATACTTTTATTAATAATATTATTTTCCTTTGATCAGATGTTCAGTCAATTTTTGTTTAAACATACCCATTTTCATTCTGTAAAGAATGGCTTCTTATATAAGTAAAGTTATTTTTTTCCTGAAATTGATGGTGTAGTGGTCTGTTTAACGCCCGCATGAAAGTCTACTTGGCTCATGCTTACCAGGATACAAAGAAAAGGCAGACAGGCATCTCCCTGGATATTAATGTATTCATGTTATCACTATAATAAGTTAGTTTTGAAGTTTTTAGTAGAAGAGTAATTCTTAATTTGAAGAAAAATATCTTCTGGAAACCCACAGGTACTTGTGAACGTTCCTTCACAAATTCAGTTCCAGATTCCTAGGACAAGATAGCTTGATCTGTGATTGAACAGGTGCAAACTTAGGCAATACCTTGGGATACGATTTGAAGTAGCAGACAGTGAGAGAGATGATACTCGAGTTTTAATTTTTATTGGACATATGAAAATAGCAAGAAGATATAGGAAAACCAAGCGAGACTAGAAGTTCAATGTAAAATGCTAAATTTGGGGAATTACTGAGCTATGAGTAACAAGGTGGCCTAGAGAATCACACAAGCATTTGGACAATAAGCAACAGCAAGCAAACCAGGCCAAAAAAAACACCCTAAGTAAGGCTTTCTTGAAGGAAGCTAGAAAATATATTTAAAAGCAAGGCATACAGTTCGATGGTAGCAGGATGCATATAAAATAATAAAGCTGACTAGCTATTTACTTACTGGAGTCCTAATACAGCATAGTTGGTTCTTGATGCAAATAGATTCCAGGAGTTAATATAAGTGTCTTTGTGGCAGCAAGGAGGAGGTAAGGGGGAAAGGGTGAAGATGTGTTCTTCTCATTAACTTCACTTATGGAGAAACCTGGCCTTAGCCTCCTAATCTCTGCAACTAATCATGGAGCTGCACCCATGGAACTTTCTCTGGTATGAATGAGTTCCCCCCTCCACTACTAGGTTCCCAGCTGAAACACATGAGCTAATTTATCTATCCTAAGAACTTGTCCTTAGAAAGAGATCATTGCACACTGTACTTGCAGAAGGCAAAAAAGACTTCAGGAAAATTGCCTCAAGATGGATCCTCTCTTGAAAAACCTACAGATCATTACCCATTTGTGATGGTCTATGTAGGAATAAATGACATAGCTGTGAAAACCATCACAAGCACTAAGGCTGACAGTGAAGCTCTCAGGAGGAAGCTGAAAGGAACGGGGGCCAGGTGGATTTCTCTTCAATCCTTCCTATCACAGAAAAGGGAATGTGATGTGAACAGAAGATAATGGAGGTGAACCAGGGTCTATGTTGCTAGTGCCGGCAGGAGCAATTTGCATTCGGGGACCACGGGCTAGCTTTTCTGGAAGACGGCCTACTAGCACATCATGGACTTCACCTATCAAGATTGGGGAAGAATGTGTTTGGAAGAACCTGGGGAGATTCATCAGGAGGGTTTGAAACTTCCACAAGGGGAAGGAGACAACAAACATAGGGATTTCAATCAAAGAGAGCAAACAGCAGAGACCCACCTGGGAGAGCCGGGTCTAAAGGAGCCAAAAGTGCAGGGCTTCAGGTGTCTTATGTACCAATGACCAAAACAGGCAATAAGAAGGAAGAGCTTGAGTTTCTAATGCAGACAGGGGGATATGATTTAGTAGGCATTACAGAGACTTGGTGGGACGATTCTCGTGACTGGAATGTAGTAGCGGATGGATATGAGCTGTGCAAGACAACTGAAAATGTTGAAGGGAAGGTGGAGTGGTGCTGTAGGCCGGGCCAGTGCCACCATTAGGCAAACTAGGCGGTTTGCCTAGGGCGCAGACCTCAGAGGGGCACAGTTTTAAACAGATTAGTTTCTTGAAAAAATGCAACTGACAATTTATATTTTTTTATTTTAAGATAAGTACCACAACAGTCTTATAAAAAGTGTTCTATATCCTTTGCCCCCTACCACTTGCAAGAGTCCCAAAGGCACCAGCAACTGCGGTCTGCCTCCTGGGATTATAAATCAGTAAACAGGGCTAATGCACAGGCAGCAGCTGAGGAGAAAACCTATTGGGCACCCAACAGGGTAAGGGGATGGTCCTCTCAAAGGACAATCAAGCAGCTCAAAAGGTCACCCAAACATTTTTAACAAGACATTTCCTAATAGGTAAAACAAATACCAGACAACTGTGCCATAGATGGGCTAGTTGGAGTAATTGTTAAGGTTAAGGCTAGTGATTTGTAGATATTGTTCTTTGAATAACAACAGTATAGTAGGCAATATGAGATCATTAACTCTCAAAAAAAGGCAAACTTTATGAATTATATCATCCTGCTTTGAGATAATGTTGCCAGTCACTGTTGCATTTCAAAATAGTCTAGGAGACTCAAAGTTATCCCAGAAGACTCAATGAACTTGAGAGGAGCAAGCCTCACTTGAAACCACTCTTTTTAACACTCCAAAGAGGCAGCTAAAAGAAGCAAGCAAACAAAATAAATAACTGCAGAGAAAAAGTATCTCCTTGTCAAGTACAACATAATTCTTCCTCCTATTGTCTCACAACAAGCATGAGAAGGAAAGGGGGGGAAGAAGCCACTCTGTTGTGCCAGCCAGGAAAAAGGGTGGGAAAATAGTTTCCAACTCTGCAAAAAGAAACTTTTCAGCAACCTGAGGAAGCACAGGAAAAAAGGCAGGAAACAGCTTCCAGAGCTAAGAAACCATTTCATACAGCAAACTGTACCCCAGCAACACCAAGAGGAGAGCCAGAGTGGAAAACACTAACATCTCCACAGGTGTTCTGCTGTGTCTGCAAAGAAATGGGCTGAAAGACAGCTTCATAGCTGCAAGAAAGGGGAGGAAAGCAGGGAAATTCTGCTGTTGCAATGTGCAGAGCAAGTAGAGGGGAAAATGTCTCTGCACTAAGAACTCTGCAACTGCTCCCACGCCTTTCTCTAAAGTGATATGAATGCCCTACTTACAAATCAGAAGTAACAACTCCTGGGACCCAGCGACTATGGCTCCAGTTGATTATCTCAGCCACAGCACTGGCTGAGATGGCGAGCTAAATTAATAAATGGGGAGGGAGGACTAAATGTTCAGGATACAATTGTGGTAAAACCTTCAAGGATCCTTCAATCCACTAGCTCAGTGGGGGGTGTACTAAAACGAATGACAGGCTAGCCAATTAGAAATACTGGGAGAGGCTGCACAGCCCATTTAAGATAATAGGAGCCTGGCATGTCCATAGACTTGCATGGGCCCATTGAAATACATTACAGCACAAACAGAGTTGCAAAGAAAACGTGGAATGGATTTTCCAGCAAGGTCTCTAAGTGTGTAAGCCCTTGATCCAAATGAACCAGAAACCACGACATAGACAATTAGATCCAAAGAAGCTGGTCTTTACTGGTCAAATAGAATAACAGAGCATAAAGGAAAGAATGACAGCTATGGAGCTGTCTTGCTGAAACCTGGTAATATAGATGCACAGAAAGGGTAAGAGATTACATATTGAAAACAAAAGTAGGTTCCCAGAACGAAGTCAGTTCCCAAAACATCAAACAGAAAGTAGGCATAACAGTGGTAGGCATAACAGTCCTTGCAACCTTGGCTGCGGTTCGGTAGGGATAACATTCCTTGAGTCTGGATGGCAGGATGTGAACAAAACCAACAACACTGATATGCCTGACATTCTGCCCCCCTTAAGGCCCCCTCCCGGCCTGCGAAGGGGACGGTCTATCTGGGTAGGCGGTGTGGAAGGCAGTAACTAAGTGCGGGGCGGAGACATCCTGCGCCCGCACCCATTCATTGTAGGCAGGGGGGAAATGTTTCCATCGAATAAGATACTGCAAGGATCCATGTCGTATACGTGAATCTAGGATTTTTGACACTTCGAAATGCTCCTCCCCCCCCCACCATCACTGGCTGCTCCGGAGGCGGTTCTGGATGCCAGTCTGAGGAGGCGACATGGGGTTTTAGGAGGCTGACGTGAAAAACTGGGTGGATACGTCTCAGGGTTTTGGGAAGGGTCAGCTCCACAGTGACAGGATTGATGATCCGGGCAATTGGATAGGGTCCAACGTATTTGGCACTGAGCTTATGGCAAGGTCGGGTAGACCGTAGGTTTTTAGTGGAAAGGTACACTAATTCCCCGACTTGGAATTCTTTGCTGGGGGAGCGATGCTTATCTGCTTGCTCCTTGTATTTGCGCTTGGCTCTCTCTAAGTTGCTTATCAGCCAGGGCCAAGTGGTGCGGAGGGTATGTGCCCAAGAGGCTATATCGGACTCCCCCTCCCCTTCAGGTATTTCTACCGGGGCAATAGGACCGAAGTCTTGACTGTACACAGCATAGAAAGGGCTGAACCCTGTAGATTGATGGACAGCATTATTGTACGCATATTCTGCGAAAGATAATAGTTCTACCCAGTCATCTTGGTGGTAATTAACATAACAACATAAATAACATTCCAACACAGCATTAACACGTTCGGTTTGTCCATCCGTTTGGGGATGGTAGGCACTTGACAACCCTTGTTCCACCCCCACTAGTTTAAGGAACGCCTTCCAGAATTTCGCCACAAAACTACTTCCGCGGTCGCAAATTAACTTGCGCGGATACGAGTGCAACCGGACCACATGTGACATGAAGAGGCGGGCCAATTTGGGGGCAGAGGGAATACCCGCACATGGAACTAAATGCACCTGTTTGGAAAATAAGTCAGTAACAACCCAGAGTACAGTTTTTCCCCCACTGAGGGGGAGATCCGTCATGAAATCCATGGCAATCACTTCCCAAGGTTTACTGGGAGTTTCCAGTGGTTGCAGTAGTCCTGGGGTTTTGCCTTGAGATCGTTTGACCGTGGCACAGATGGGGCAGCTGCGAATAAAGGAGTCCACATCAGAACGCATTCCCCTCCACCAAAACTGTCTGCGCAACAAGTGGAGAGTTTTCAGAAACCCAAAGTGCCCTGCAGTTTTGGCTCCATGGGCTAACTGTAGAACTTCTCGTCGGAGTATTTTAGGCACGTAGAGTTTTGAGTCTTTGTACCAACAACCCCCTTTCTCAAGCACACCTTGGGGCAAGGTTTGGGCAGTGCGCTCGGCTAGGCACTGAGTCCAAAGGGAGTTCAGGAAGGTATTGGAGATGATCACCCCCTCTCCTTTCGTAGGAGGGGGCAAATCAGGAGTTGGTGGAGGTGGAGGGGGAGGAGGGACTGGTTGCTGCGGAGTGCTGGAAACAGGTGGCGCAAGAGGGACAGGCGAGGGAGCCTGCTGGTCCGGGCTGTATATTTTGTCGGCTGCGGTATGGTTATCCTGCCGGAGCCGGGTTTGGGCTCAGGTTTGCACAACTAGCAGGGGCAGGGCTTCCCTCTGCACCGGGGTAAATAAAGAGTCTGTTGGCCAATCACGTTTTATTGGGTATTGAGGCAACCGGGATAGGGCATCCGCAAGCACATTCTGTTTCCCGGGCACATGCTTGAGAACGAAACGGAATTGAGCAAAGAAGTCTGCCCAACGCTGTTGTTTCGCGGACAACTTATGGGTCCCAGTGAGGGCAGCTAGATTCTTGTGATCGGTCCAAACTTCAAAGGGGATCCCGGATCCCTCTAGGAATTGCCTCCACAGTGTAAGGGCATGGTGGACGGCTGCAGCTTCCTTTTCCCAAATGGGCCAGTTCAGCTGGGAATGTGCAAACTTCTTTGAGAAGTAGGCACAGGGATGTAGGAGACTGTCCGGTCCTCTCTGGAGTAGGCCCCCCCCATGGCCACATCAGATGCATCGACCTGCACAATAAACATTTGGTTCGGATCCGGGTGCTGCAGGACGTGAAAAGTCGTTTAAGAGCTACAAAGGCAGTCTGGCACTGAGCCGTCCACAGTATTTTGGCAGAGGGCAAGGTTGCAGAAACCCCTTTGCCCTTCGTTTTCAGGAGGTCAGTAATTGGCAGCACCACTTGAGCAAAGTTAGGAATGAAACCTCGGTAGAAATTGGCAAAGCCCAAGAATTGCTGTACTTGTTTGCAGGTGGAGGGCGGAGTCCAGTCCAGTACCGATTGGACTTTAGCGGGGTCCATGCTAAGGCCACGATGAGAGATTATGTAGCCCAAAAACGTTATCTGCTTTTGGTGGAACTCACATTTAGACAGTTTTGCATAGAGCTGGTGGTTACGTAGGCGTTGCAAAACTTCTCTGACTAGAACAACATGTTCCTCCATGGTTTTTGAATAAATAAGAATATCATCCAAATAAACCACCACGCCGCGGTACAACAAATCATGGAGGATCTCGTTAATGAGTTGCATGAAGACCCCCGGGGCCCCTTTTAACCCGAACGGCATCACAAGAAATTCATACATTCCAAAACAGCTAGAGAAGGTGGTGAGGGGTTCGTCCCCTTCACGAATTCAGACGCGGTAGTAAGCTTCCACCAAGTCCAATTTGGAGAAGATACGACCCTCCTGTAACTGCCCCATGATATCTGAGATCAACGGTATGGGGTAGGCGTTGGCTTGGGTAACTGCATTAAGCTTTCGGAAGTCAATGCATAAACGCAGGTCACCCTCCTTTTTGCGGACAAAAAACACTGGGGCTGAGTTGGGAGCGTTCGATGGCCGAATGAACCCTCGAGCAAGATTTTTATCCAAAAAGTCACGTAACACAGCGCGTTCGGAAACGCTCATGGGGTAAATCTTGCTTTTAGTCAGTGTGCAGTCTTTTACTACCTCAATGGCACAGTCAGTGGTACGATGGGGGGGTAAGGCGTCACATTCTTTAATATCGAAGACGTCTGCAAAGTCTCTGTAGGCATCGGGCAAAAGCGGTGGTGATGCGGTATTGGAAGTTAAAGCCGGAGTGGGTGGAGACGTCACTGCGACTCCTTGTCGGTGTTGCTCGCACATAGGATTGGTAAAGGAAATAGTATCCGTCTCCCAGTCTATATAAGGACTATGGCCCTTGAGCCAATTAATCCCTAGGACAACTTCGAACCGAATGGGGGCTATGGTAAAGTCTATTTGTTCCCAATGGGAACCTATACCCATCGCCACTCCCTGTGTGCGATGATCAACTGGTCCCCCCTTGAAAGGGCTTCCATCCATCTGGGCAAATTGGACGGGAGCGGGTAGTGCCTCGGACTTGACTTTGAGAGCTGCAAATGTGGTTTCACTAATTAAAGTGCGCCCGCAGCCAGAGTCAATAAGTGCCTTGACAGGCAGTTGGGGGCCCCCCTTATAGTGTTGTAATACTGCATCCACATAAACAGTGGTTTCCACTTCACTCACCTTGTCGGGAGCTTTGGGTTTAGCAGGAGATTCTGCAGGGGTCTGTGGAGACGCTCCACTCACCATAGACCGAATCCATTTTTTGACAGATCAAGAGGGGTTTCCAGGTTTAGAGCTGGAGCAGTCCATTGATCTTCGTCAGAAGAAGGAGAATCGTCCCCCACTGGGGCATTTGTAATCCGAGACCCTGCGGGGTCGCTTGGTGCAGAAAGGTTAGCTGATTCCTCAACGTGAAGTGCAGAGGGTGTGGGTTGTCCTGGCGCTGTGCTGCTGGTGGCCGCGGTGCCTCTGCGTTGAGGTCTTCCTCAAGCTCGGAGTGACACACTGGGGCGGGTGGTCTCCGGTCGTTGAGGGCAAGTCGCTGCAAAGTGGCCCAATTCCCCACACACGAGGCAAGCTCCCCTCTGGAACCTTGATTCGCGATCCTGAGGTGGTCGCGTTGGTCTCCGCAGGCTGGGGAGCGGCGCTCTTGCTGGGGCTTTCTGGGCACTCTTATCCTTGTGTCGTTGCCGGACCAGGGATATGAAACGCCGGCGGCTTTCAACTTCTTCCACCAGTAAAATCCAATCCTCGAGGGTATTAGGATTGCCTCGCATATATGACCAGTTCAAAATGTCCGGGTGTAAGGCTTCCCTGAAGTAGTGGATTAGGGTGGCTTCCAGCCAGTCTACTATTCTACTGGCTAGCCTCTGGAATTCATCAGCAAATTCTCGGACTGGAGAAGAGCCCTGTCTGAGTTGTAGAAGTTCTGCTTTGGCTCATTCTCCCATAAAGGGGTCTTCGAATCATCTCCGCAAGGCAGTCATAAAATTGTTGAGGGAGCGGATAGACCGAGACCGAGTGTCAAAGTGAAGGACCATCCAGTCAGCGGCTTTCCCCGTCAATAGAGAAGCTACAAAGCGGACTCGGCTATCCTCTGTGGGAAAGAAGTGTCCTTGTTCCCGCATATAACTGTCCACTTGATGTAGGAAACAGGGTAGGGTCTCGAGCGAGCCATCATAGGTCGTTTTCAATCGAGGTTGCTTCCATGGACCGGGTATGGGTTGTCCCGGTTGTACGGGTGCCCCGGGGGCTGGGGCAACTGGCGCTCCAGGGGCAAGTGGTTGAATGGAGAGGTTAGCCGGTGGTTGGGGTGGCACCACCGGTTGAACCGGTAGATGAACTGGTGCGGCGGGCCCGGGAAGGATGGGCTGCGCTGGAGTTACCTGCACCCACTGTAATCGTTCGTTTTCCTGGAACAAACGCTCCATTTGTTCCTGGAGGCGGTCTACACGATCATATAATTCTCGGTTTTGCGCTCGCAACAAGTGTACCTCGTCCTCAGGTCCCCCCGTACGATGCACCCGGCTGGTCCGGAAACCCGTGGCCCAGTGTGAGCTGTCTCCATATAAGTCCTCCTCGTCAGAATTGTCGGATCCCCGAAGCCGTTCTGCGAGACGCCGTGTGCATTGGGTGGTGCGGGACGGGGCAAAAGTCGGGGAGAACGTTGGTCCCCACTAAGGGCCGGTCTGCTCGGGATCTTTGGGGCGCACACTCGCCCGTGCTCGTTCCGCAGCCAACTGCTGCTCCCTGTCCCGCACGGCTTGATCTTTGGCCGCCGCTTCCTTCGCCACCGCTGCCTCTCTATCCGCGAGAGTTTGAGCGGCCTCAAGTTTCAAGGCAATATCAGCGGTCACGAGCGGTAAAAGTTCCTTCTCCAAGAGAGCGAGGAGCGGACTCCCCACCCAATAGCGGTTGAATCTGGACCGCGAGCGCAGGTGCATCAGCCCCAAAAGTTGGGGTCAACACTTGTGACAGAGTGGCTACCGTAGTATCCTTGGTGAGATCCACAAATAGAAGCGCTGTTTGGATAGCGATCCGTCTCGCCTCTGCCTGACAGTCGGCTGCATTCGGCACTAAGGAAAAACCTGCCGGTGCAGCACCTGCCATGGCTCCTGTTGAGTGAGTTTCACGAGTAATAAGTTTATCCAACAGACCGGTTAGTATTTGTAAATCCTCCGCTGCTAGTTGGGCATCATCCACCAACCGATCAAGGACTTGGAGGTCTAGACAGGCGTTGGTATCCTCAACTTCAGACATCCAAGGAAAAGTCACTAGAGAACGCCATTGGGACTGTAGTAATCCATTAAGGTGACTAACTTCCGTGCTAGTCCTGTTCAGCTCGGCTACAACGTCCCGTAAGAGATTGGGGTCGTCACCTTCCAGGGTTGATCCAGACACCCGTAGTCTGGGGATCACAACCAGCTGACTTGAGACGAACCGCACGGGGCACCGGCCCCGGTGGAATCACCCAGAGAGCGTTCTCCACGCTCCCATCCGAGTGGCAGGCGAACTCTCCTGGGCTCCAGCCTGACGAAGTAGGCAGAAATTGAGTGATAGCTGTCATAATGATCCAAATGAACCAGAAACCACGACATAGACAATTAGATCCAAAGAAGCTGGTCTTTACTGGTCAAATAGAATAACAGAGCATAAAGGAAAGAATGACAGCTATGGAGCTGTCTTGCTGAAACCTGGTAATATAGATGCACAGAAAAGGTAAGAGATTACATATTGAAAACAAAAGTAGGTTCCCAGAACGAAGTCAGTTCCCAGAACATCAAACAGAAAGAGTCCAATGAACAGACAGCAAGGAGGAGGTTAAGTTCAAAAGCAAACAGTTCTTTATTTAGCTAAACACAGAGCTGGGTGAGTTAAACCCCTTCCTTGACTATGTCAGAAAAGGAATCCATAGTTCCTTCTTGATTTGGTTGATATAGGTGGGGGTGGGATTTAATAAGCTTCTGAAAAACATTGGGGTAAATCTGGTTATAGTGGGCCCGGGGGCATAGTAGGTAAGTATGGCCTTGTTTATCACATAGGTTACAAACTATGCCAACCTTGCAGTGGATGGAAGCATGACCCGGTTTCCCACACACGGAGCACAAGTAAGTGGTACAGTGCTGGTGGATGTGAGCAAACGCTCCACATTGGAAACAGGCTGGGGGTTGGCCACTATACCTAGTGATCCCCCTATCATTTCCCAAGAAAAAATATTTGGGGAGATGTTGCAGGTTACTCCTTTGATCTCTTTGTAAGGCTATTACTGCTTTATATTCTCCCTTCCAAATGCCCCATTGATTGAGACTTTTTCTGGGCGGCATCAACACTTTACAGTACCTCTGTAACCATTGATCAACATCCTCTTCTGGAATGTTAGTTGTCCTGAAAGACACAGTGAGAACCCTAGATTCACCTCTAAAGAGAGGTATCACGTCATACTCTTGCAGGGGATTTGGGCGGTAGTGTGCCAAGTCCCGAAACGTCCCCCAAAACCTTTGGTAGGCCCTCTCTGAGGTCAAACAGACATCAGTTTCTCGAAAACCTGGTGGCATAATGACTGCTAGGATATCAGTTCTCGGGATTTTTAAAAAGCCTAAGAGGATGACCTCTACCATGTGGTCCTCTGTTAGTTTCTCCAAATCTAGGCCCTTGTATCTGAACCTAATCACAAAACGCTGACGTGGGTCAAAATCATCAGTATCGGCATCCATTCTCTCATCGAAGAACTTTTCTAAGAAATCTTCATCTTCCATTCGCTCCATAGTCAAAAGTTCTACGGGGCAGCTCCCCAGGGGCCCTCTCCTTCCTTTGTTCCTCAAGTCCCCCAGAATTCCTGGTGGTCCCTTTCAGAGTTTGTGCATATGATCTTGGTTGTGTCAGTATTGGAAGGGTAGGTGTTTGGGGGGTGGTTGTCAAAAGGGATGTCAAAGGGGATGCAAGTGTGCTTGTTTGACTAAATGAGGTTTCAGTTGTTGGTGTAACAGTAGTCTCAGTTGTAACAGTAGCCCCAGGTAGGATGACAGGAAGGGATGTAGTTAAAGGGGTAGGTAAGTTTGACATAGATCTCGGGGTAGGTGCAGTTGTTACAGTGGGTACAGACGCTCCAGAAAAAATAGATGTAGTAGATGTAGTAGTCTGGCCAGAGTTAATAATCTGACCAGATGTAAGAAAGGAAGAGGAAGGCAAATTAGTAGTCGGGTTTGGATTTATATGTAAGTCTGCATAAGTGGTTGGTGCAGAAGGCCTCTCGTGAAGGAGAGAAGGGTGCTTCCTTTCCCCTTCCCCTTCTTTGTGTGGATTTAGCTTTTGACATTCCTCTGATTCCCCTGGAAGAGTACCCCTATCTGTAGTTGAGGATGAAGAGGATAAAAATTCTTCCTCTTTTCTTCTATCATCTTTGTGTATAGGGAGGGGTAGGGACTTCGTAAGTTCATCTGATGTGATTACACACAGACCTGTAGGTACGTGTGGGTTTTTTGGGGGCTGGCCAGGGTGGATTAAATCCACCTCCAATGTGTCTACTATGATTGGTGTAAGCTCCTCAACCAATAACTCTGACCTGTTGGTCCCTAAATCCGCATTTGTATGGGCGGGATCATTTACAGAACTATTAACAGAGACATCTACAATTGGTTGTGTTTCTTCGAACGAGATCCTAGGGAGATTTGGAATAGTTACAGGTGTTACATGTGTTGCAGATGTTACAGGTGTTATGATCACTTTACTTACAGAGTCCTTCCGTCCGGATTGGGAATAACTCAAGTCGATTACGGAAAAGTTCTCGGGCAGGTAGAGCGGAAAACGCATCAGTCTCTGTTCTCTCCAAACCTTCCAAAGTCTTTTTCCTTTTTTGGCCTTGTCTCTGGGGCAATGGCTGTTGTTTTCCCAAATATGGAATAACTTGAGAATAACCCGTCATCTCTAGTTGAAAACAGTTTGGTAATGAGGAACGCGGCCCTCTATTCACCTCCCCTTGGGAGAAAAACTTTCCTGGAGGGGAAGAACAAGACACTCCTGCCAGCATAATGTTGCTTTGCAATACAGATGGTGTGTAGACACTCTTCCTTTTAAGATCTAATACAGCCTCCTCCCCTCCACATTTCTCTATCCCCCCCCCCGTTTCAGAGCTATCATCTAGTTCACTCCCAGACCTCGCTTCAGAGCTAGGAAGGGACTCCACTCCAGACACATTCCCACTCTCCTGTTTGCTAAAACTTTGCTCCTCCCCATCCCCCTGTCCACCCTGCTTTTTCTTTCCCAAGAAGAGTTTTTTCCCAGGATGAAAATAAGACCTCTGTTCCTCACCGGTTTGCAGGAGACTCTGTCGTGAGTCAGCCTGAGAATTACTCTTCAGAGGAAGAGGAGACTGAACAAGCCCTCACTCCCTCTCAAGAGATAACACCGAAACAGCAAGATGGGGCCTCTGAGCCAGAGGATCGGCCGGCTGAAACAAGAGAACAGGGAAGAGAAAGCCTTTCACCTTCAGGGTCTCCTCCACCAGTGGAGAGAAGGAGAGTAAAAGGCAGAATGGCATTGCAGCAAAGGAGAAAGTCAGCCCGGCTTTTGGACAAAAGACGTAAGTTGGCGCAGGAGGAATCAGAGTCTGAAACCGACAGTTGAGCTGAAACACCTGGAGAGTCACGAAGGCAATATAAGCAAGACTGACCGTTAAGTGCCTCGTGGGAGCAAATGTTATTGCATGCTGACTGTCTCTTATCTTGAGAAGCTTCATGTAGGAGTCCGGTTTGCCGTGGTGTTGAACTTGGAAGAAAGCCGTGCCTGCAGCCAAGACCTTAAAGGTGAGGAACTTGTATCTGTCTGTGATCTTGTTCCTGTATTGTGTTAAAGAGCTGCCGGCCCCTCCCGGCAAGAGTAAAATACGCGTCAGGTCCTGCTTCCTCCAGCATTGATAAGTTGCTGTGTGGGAAGCAGAGACTCAGACCTGCCTGTACGCAACAGACTCTGAGGATCAGAGTCCCCCTGATGACTATATCGGGCCTCTCATGCTTCAAGCACAGATGTTGTTACTCCGGTCCCCATCTGCTGGATTTGTACTGAGGTTGGCACCCGAACAGTAGGAGGCATCTTGGATCCATGACGATGAGGCTGCTTTGCAGTCGTGTTGGCATTTCTCCCTCTGGCTGAGAATTCTGCTTCAGACTTGGCTTGTTGAATCCTAACTTTAATAACATGAATGGCCTGAGTGCACCAGGCCACCCATTCAGCTTGGGTAAGTTCAGAGTCACTTTCTGTAGGTCGGTCCAGTATTCCAGGGTGTGCATCCACCCGTCTGGTTTCCCAATACCGCAAAATGTCCCGCAGGAGGGCCATGCAACCACTGTGGGTATTCCTCTAAAGAAGTATGGCTTCTACAACCAATGACCATCCTGTCCACTATATTAACAGACAGGGATCTACCATAGACCACCTTTTTCATCGCACGGGAGTCATTATGCAATTGGCCAGTAATATAATCTAAAAGTAAGTTTTTTGTTTGTCCAGCAGGGTGAGCATAGCATCCTTATTTTTGTTTTTTCAAGCCAGTCATTGGCACCACTGGTAGATACATATGACTTAAGATAAAGCCCCAGAATTTTACCATGTCAAGTTTATGGTCTTCTGAAACTAACAGCTCTAGCCCTTCAGACATAGGGCTGTGTTTGACCTTTTCCCATTCTTCCATCAGTACAGTCTCCCTTGCTCCCAAGGTGGGTTTCAATGCTACTGTGTTAACCTCACCCAAAGAAGAAGCAGACAGAGCTGATGAGGGCGTGTGGCTCCCAACCTCCCCTCGGTAGCTGCATCCACTGTCATCAGTTGTGGGGTGTCCACTGAAAAGGATGGTCAAATCTTCCTGAGACAATGAATTGAAAGGTTGAAAGTCCTCTTCCTCTAGTTGTGGTTGAGTAAAGGGTTTTTGGGGCGTTTGGGTCACCTGAGTGAAAGCCCCCTCATGTGTGTGTTTTTCTTTCTTTTTCTTCTTTTTAGCCGGCTGGGTCTCTGGAGGAGAGCCACCCATAACCATTTCCATACCTGCAGGTCGAATATATTGTAAGTTAAAGGGGGGTCTCTGAGATGGTTGAGGACTCAATGGACGACCAGGTCGATCTGAAGGGTCTGGCACAAGCAAGCCTGATGTCTTCTCCGACTGTTCCCCCAAACAATAACTTCTGCTACGTGGCCTCTTTTTTATTGAGATATTGGAAAGTCCAATACCCTGCTCTCTCCCTGCATTCTCAGCTTGCAAAAGTTGTAATTTTTGGGTATACGCATCAACCATACGTTCTTCTCTGTAATAAACTTTCAACAGGATATCTCTTTGTTTTGAAAGCTTAGTAAAGTTGAGAGGGTTGGTACATAAGATTATTTCAGCATCTAGCTCTTGTATTCTAGTGTGAACATCCATGGCCCGCCGGTTAGCCTTATCAATTTATTCTGCGTATTTATGGGCCTGCTCATCTACACTAGAAATTACTTGGATCACCGGGGTCATCGGAACGTTTGGGGCTGCCTGTGCTAAGGGTGTTCCCTGCCCCTGGGATGAGAGTATTTGTATTTGTGGAGAAAGTTCCGAGGTGTCTATAGAAGGTGGGGAAGCTACAGCTGGGTTTTGAGGTCTGTCGGCCATTTTAAGAGAAGCTTCCCTTTTTCCAGCGTCTCTGGGGGATTTTGATAAACCCATTTCTCTATCTAAAAAGCCTTCTGCCTTTTGTCTCCTCTCATCAAAAACCCTCCTCCCAATATCTTCAATATCCTGGGTGTTCAGCTTGCAAGACAAAGGGAGGGTTTTTTTCCAGTAAATTGCAAGAGCCCTTGCTGGTGACAAAATGGCTGCCTCCTGCATTCTCTTCTTCTGTGAGTACTCTTCCAGGGGAAGAGTTAGTTTCTTCATACGCAATCTCTAATTGGGCTTTCTTCCCAGTCATAACTTGTGACAATTCCAGAGGCACACCCTCTGGGTGCTGCAGAGGGGCTTTACACAGGCTAATTTGCTGTTTTATTTCTGGGTCATTTACTTCTTGGGCCTGAGAAGGGGAGGCAGCCAAAGGAGAAGCCTCTTGCAAAAGGACAACTTTTCCTACCTGTACTTTTGATTATATTAACTGGCACGAGTCACACTCTGCTAGTACTGGTGAACTTGCTGAGGTCTCTTGCCGTGTTGCTGAGAGTTCCAGGGCTTGTAGCTGGAGGGTTTCCTCGGTTGAAGCGATTTGCTGAGAAGTTGCAAAAACCTCCGTAGTAGACAAAGGAGGGTGGCACGGCCTAAACTGCTCATTGCCTTCTATGAGAGAAACTTTGATTGCCGTTTCCGGGTCCCCCCCCCCGCAGTGGGGCCCTCCATTTTTCGCTCCCCAGTTGGGGAAGCTTCTAAGGAACAAATTGCAATCAAACTTCCCAAAGAAAATTAAGAATTTAAAGCCTAAAAAGGCAAAAAGCTAAACCAGGAAGTGGGAGCTCCTCCAACACACGACTGGCCTGGCCCACGGCTAGGGCTAGGGCTATGGCTAGGGCTGGGGCTGCAGCTAGGGCTGGGGTTGGGGTTGGGGTAAGGGGTTGGGGTTATGGGTTAGGGTGAGGGGTTAGGGTGAGGGTTAGGGGGTAGGGGGTAGGGGGTAGGGGGTAGGGGGTAGGGTTAGGGGTTAGGGTTAGGGTTAGGGTTAGAGCCAAGGCCACGGCCAGGGGTAGGGTTAGGGTTAGGGTTAGGGTTAGGGTTAGGGTTGGGTTAGGGCTTAGGGCTTAGGGGTAGGGGTAGGTTAGGGTTAGGGCTAGGGTTAAAATTAGGGCTAGGGCTAGGGTTGGCATTGGGGTTTGGGTTGGCATTGGGGTTGGGGTTGGGGATGGGGATGGGGATGGGGATGGGGATGGGGTTAATGTTAAGGTTAGGGTTAGGGTTAGGGTTAGGGTTAGGGTTTGGGGTCAGGGTCAGGGTTGTCATGGTTTGGGCCGTTAAGTGCCTACACTCTTAGAAAGGATCCCTTCCTGAGAAGGGATATGTTATCTTATTCAGCGAGACACCACTAGACCGGAATCAACGGTTCCTAGAAACTTGTTATGGTTCCTAGAAAATCTCTTGAACACGCCAATAAATTTATAATACTGGACAAGAGTAGAAGTATAAAAAACACATTTATTTACATTATATAATATATGCTTTTTGGTTGCAAAGCCTTAAAATATTGTCAAAGTCTCAACCTAACTGTGCTAACTTCGCTAAATCACTTGCTCAGACTTGGATGCAGAAACAAAGGATTTATTGAAGACTTCAGATAGTACAAGACAGACACGGGTTTGAAGTTGCAAGTGAGCTGGCTTATCGGGGTTACAGTATATATCTACTACACGTCTCTTTTGTCGTGGGAAGTTACAAGATAGATTGGTGCAATACAAAACATCAAACAGGTCCCAGAGAGACTGTTAGGACTATCAGATCCCCAAGGCCATATTCAGCCCGAGGGAGTGTATGCAGGAAGCGCAGCAGGGGAGGGCAGGAGCGGCACCTGGGAAAGACGGATGAGGCGCCGGGGCCCAGGAAGGCAAGGGAGGTGTGAACTGCTTTTACGAGTTCAAAGGAACAGAGATAGAGGAAGCAGGGATGGGGAAGGGGAGTCAGAGACACATGGCCCTCACATTCTGCCCCCCTTAAGGCCCCCCTCCCGCAAGGTCGGGAGGGTGAGGTTTATCGGGGTAGGCGCAGTGGAACTCGTGGATCAGGCGGGGGGCCGCCATGTGTGGGGCTGCCACCCATTCATCATGTGCAGGGCCCAGATGTTTCCACCGGACAAAGTAATACAGTTTTCCCTTTTTCCACTTGGAATCCAAAACCTTGGACACCTCCAGGTGTGTGTCCCCACCTACTACTGTCGGAACCTCAGGTCGAGGGGGGGAGTGGAATTGGGGAGCAGGTACGAAAGGTTTGAGAAGGCTGATATGAAATACGGGGTGAACGCCCCTAAGGGTCTTTGGCAGTTCCAACTCCACAGTGACATCATTGATCACCCGGGAAATGGGGAAAGGACCCACAAAACGATCGTTAAGCTTTTTGCAGGGCCGAAGCGAGCGCAGGTTCTTGGTGGAGAGATAAACTTGCTCCCCCACCTTGAGCTCCCAGCCCAGGGACCGATGTTTGTCGGCCTGTTCCTTGTACTTGCGTTTGGCCCTTTCCAGGTTTTTTTGTAACCAGGGCCAAGTGGATTGAACCACCTGCACCCACTCCTGGACCTCTGGGACTGTCTCGAGTTCAGGAGTGACGGGGGTGGAGCCGAAAGGGCCAAATTCCGTACCGTACACCACCTGGAAAGGGCTAAACCCATTGGAGGAGTGGGGGGCGTTGTTGTAGGCATACTCAGCAAATGGCAGTAGGTCCACCCAATCGTCCTGGTGGTAATTAACATAGCATCGGAGGTAACACTCGACCACGGCATTTACACGCTCGGTTTGACCATCGGTTTGGGGGTGGTAAGCTGAGGAGAGCCCCTGCTCCTCCACCCCCATTAGTTTCAGGAAGGCGCGCCAAAATTTGGCAACGAACTGGACCCCCCTGTCGGAGAGGACCTTCTTTGGAACCGAGTGAAGCCTCAGGACATGAGTAACGAATAGTTTGGCTAGTCCCTGGGCCGAGGGGAGTCCGGCACAGGGGACGAAGTGGACCTGTTTAGAGAAAAGGTCCGTGATCACCCATAGGACCGTTTTACCCCGGCTAGGAGGTAGATCGGTGATAAAGTCCATGGCGATCACTTCCCAGGGTCGAGAGGGCGTTTCTAAGGGCTTCAGAAGCCCCGGGGGTTTTCCCATCGTTTTCTTAGCAGTGGCGCAAATGGGGCAGCTGCGCACATATAGTTCCACATCGGCTCTCATGCCCGGCCACCAAAATTGCCGTCTCACCAGGTGCAGGGTTTTTACAAAACCAAAGTGACCCGCAAGCTTGGCCCCGTGGACAAGTCCCAAGACCTCCTTGCAGAGAGGCGAAGGGACGTAGAGCTTTCCACCCTGCACCCAGAAGGAATCCCGCTGTTCCATGCCGGTGGGAAGAAGCTGTTGTTCCGCTTCCTGCAGAGACGCGTCCCGGAGTCTCTGCTGGAAGGCTTCCGGAACGCCCTTGAGCATGGGACTACTCGGTTGGCGGGCTTGGGACCGGGTGGTGACGGCTAAACCTGGGACCTCCCCCCGCTGCTCGGGGGTGAACAGGGAGTCCACGGGACGGTCAAAGTCATTGCGGTATTGGGGAAGTCGGGACAGGGCATCTGCCAGGGCATTTTCTTTCCCGGGGACGTGCTTAAGGGTGAAACGGAACTTGGCGAAGAATTGAGCCCACCGAATCTGTTTGGCGTTGAGCTTTCTAGCCCCCTTGAGAGCCTCCAAATTTTTGTGATCGGTACACACCTCAAACGGAAAGTCCGCCCCTTCGAGAAAATATCTCCAGATGGTGAGGGCATGTTTTACTTCCGCCGCCTCCTTCTCCCAGATAGCCCAGTTGATTTCAGACTGAGAAAATTTCTTGGAGAAGTAGGCGCACTGTCTCAAATCCCCACTGTCATCCCTCTGCAGGAGTGCCCCTCCCATGGCCATGTCCGAGGCATCCACCTGGACCACAAAGGGCTTAGAGCAGTCCGGGTGGGCTAACACGGGTTCGGACGAAAAGAGCAATTTTAGCTCATCGAAAGCCTGCTGGCAGGGGGGGGACCACTGCAACCTGGCGGAGGGTAGCGCGGCGTTAACTCCCTTCCCCTTGGTGCGCAAGAGGGAAGTGAGGGGAAGAGCCACCTGCGCGAAATTGGGTATGAAGTTGCGGTAGAAGTTGGCAAAACCCAAAAATTGTTGCAGTTGTCGGCGTGTGGTGGGGGGTTCCCAATCCCGCACTGCCTGAACCTTACCGGGATCCATCTCCAACCCCTGGTGGGAAATGACATAGCCCAGGAAAGTGATGGAAGGTTGGTGGAATTCACATTTTGACACCTTAGCATACAATTTATGGTCCCGCAGACGTTGGAGGACTTCACGCACCAGGCGGACATGCTCGTCCATGGTGTCGGAGTAAATGAGAATATCATCCAGGAATACCACCACCCCCCGAAATAACAAATCATGTAATACTTCATTGATTAATTGCATGAAAACACTCGGAGCCCCAGAAAGTCCGAACGGCATCACCAAATATTCAAACATGCCAAAACAACTTGAAAAGGCCGTCTTGGATTCGTCCCCCTCCTTAATGCGGATGCGGTGATAGGCTTCCACCAAATCCAGTTTGGTGAATATTCGGCCTTCCTTCAATTGTGCTAGAAGGTCTGGAATGAGAGGGAGGGGGTAAGCGTTAGACTGCGTGACAGCATTCAGTCTACGAAAGTCAATACACAGTCTCAAGTCCCCTGTTTTCTTTTTGACAAAAAAGGCGGGGGCGGAGTACGGAGCTTTGGAGGGACGTATGAAGCCCCTTGCTAGGTTAGTGTCCAAATAGTCTCGCAACACGTCTTCTCATTAGGACTCATGGGGTAAACCTTCCCCTTGGACAACTTGCCCTCTCCCACGATCTCGATCGCGCAATCGGTTTCTCGTGTGGGGGCAGTTCATCACATTCCCTCACATCAAACACATCCGCGAACTGGGAGTATTCCGAGGGTAGATGGGGCGTAGCGGAGATGGGCTCGGGGGAACCCACCAACGCGGCGGCTGGGGCGCAAAGTACTTGGTCCTTGTCGTGCCTGGCGCATGGGTCCTCGGGGAAGGTGAGGGTCCGCTTGACCCAGTCAATAGTGGGATTGTGACCCTGTAACCAATTCATCCCAAAAACTACGGGGGCAACTATGGGGGCGATGGTAAAATACAGTCGTTCCCAATGTTCTCCCACCGCCATGACCACTGCAGTGGTACGGTGAGTGACGGGCCCCTTTTTAAAGTCACTACCGTCCATTTGAGAGAAACGGAGAGGGCCCGGGAGCCGTTTGCGTCGGACCCGTAATTTCTTGGCAGTCTCCTCACTAATCAAGGTACGGGCACACCCTGAGTCAACTAGCGCGGGGAATTCTAACACTGGCCCCCCTTTGGGTAAAGACAGGTGGACCCGGACGTACACATTATCCTCTTGGGCGCTTACCATCGGTGGAGCTCCTTGCACAACGATAGGTACGGTCTGCTGAGGAGCCCCTCTTACAGCAGACCGACGGCGTTTTTTGCCGGCATCTCCCACTCTTCCTCCTCACTGGATGAAGGAGATGTGGTAGTTGTAATCCGTGACTCGGCGGAGTCAAAAGCTGCATTTGTAATCCGGGGTCCCGATGGACCAGTGGAGGTGGAGGCTCCCTCTTGAGCGCTTGCGTGTAGCGCGGTGGGTGCGCTCCGGCGTCCGGGAGCGCCGCTTCGGCGTCGAGGTTGGCCCTCCGCCGGGGTCTTCTCCGGCTCGGTCGGGTTTGGGCAAGAGGGAGTCGGGCGCCCGGAGCGGGACGGGCATTGCGAGGCAAAATGGCCTTTACCTCCGCACACCAAGCACACCCCGGTTTCGAAACGCTTACGGCGTTCGGCCATTGAGGGGCCGCCGCCACCCGGGGTTCGGGAGTCTTTAGTGCCGCCCGGTTTGTCCCCCCTTGGCTTAAAGTCGCGGCCGGTGCGCTGTTTGGACAGGGTCAGAAGCTGCTTCCGATTTTCGATGTCGGCGGCGTGGCGCACCCAGCCCTCGACATCCGGGGGGTTACCTTGCATGAAGGCCCAATGTTGCAGGTCCGGGTTTAGTCCTTCCCTGAAGCACTGCACTCGGGTAGCCTCGCTCCAGTCCAAAATTCTGCTCGACAGAGACTGGAACTCACTCGCATACTGCGCCACCGACTTAGTCCCTTGGCGCAGTTGCATCAGAGTGGCCTTGGCCTGCTCCCCCAGGTTCGGGTCCTCGAACCTGTTGCGGAGCGCAATCATGAACTCATCCAGGTTCCGCAGCACCGGGGAGCGGAGCTCATATTGTAACACCATCCATGCGGCCGCTTCGCCTTGTAGGAGGTAGGCCACGTACTGGACCTGGGACTCTTCCGAGGTAAAGGTCCGGGCCTGTTCCCGCATAAAAATATCCACTTGGACCATAAAGAAGGTTAACTGATCCCCCGACCCATCATACGTGATCTTCAGGTCACGGCAGGCCAGAGCGCTGGGAGGAACGGGGGGAGCCGTCGGCGTTCCATCCGGGGGGTTGCCGGGGGGAGGCTGTACCTTCAGAGCGTCCATGGCGGCAGCCATCTCACCCATCACGGCCTGCATGGCATCCATCCGCTCCAGCATGGTTTGGCGTTCCTCCTGCCATTGCCTCCGTTCCTCGTCCATCAGGACTTCCCTACGCGCGGAGTCGTCCTCGAGTCCCGTACCGGACAACCCCAAGCGGCGGTGCTTCGCCTCGGTCCGGGAAAGCGACCAGCCCTTAGGAGAGTCCAGCCAGGAGTTGAAGGTGTTCTTGGGTTTCATACCCAAGCCCGGTTCCGGGTGGGGGGCACCGGGTACCTTCCGCCTGGCACCTTCCTCCTTTGGGTCCGGTTTCTCCGGAACCTCGGCTTTGTCCGGTGAACGCGGGGGAGTTGAGGTATCCTCCTCACCTGGCATTACTGTCCCTTAAGGTACAGATGCAGAACGAAAAGGCAAAGACTTGCAACTTAATGTCAAAGTCTCAACCTAACTGTGCTAACTTCGCTAAATCACTTGCTCAGACTTGGATGCAGAAACAAAGGATTTATTGAAGACTTCAGATAGTACAAGACAGACACGGGTTTGAAGTTGCAAGTGAGCTGGCTTATCGGGGTTACAGTATATATCTACTACAAGTCTCTTTTGTCGTGGGAAGTTACAAGATAGATTGGTGCAATACAAAACATCAAACAGGTCCCAGAGAGACTGTTAGGACTATCAGATCCCCAAGGCCATATTCGGCCCGAGGGAGTGTATGCAGGAAGCGCAGCAGGGGAGGGCAGGAGCGGCACCTGGGAAAGACGGATGAGGCGCCGGGGCCCAGGAAGGCAAGGGAGGTGTGAACTGCTTTTACGAGTTCAAAGGAACAGAGATAGAGGAAGCAGGGATGGGGAAGGGGAGTCAGAGACACATGGCCCTCACAAATATCATATAAGGCTAGACATCATTAGTCTTAAACATGTTTATATAGCAAGTAATCATTCACACTCTCTATGCCTCCATAAAGGAGTATCTTAGTCAGAATATACTCATAAAGTATCCTTAGTGCCGTGTTGGCGAACATATGGCACGCGTGCCATTTCCGGCATGCGTAGCCCTCTCTGCCGGCACGCAGCTCTCTCCCTCTCTCTCAGCTGATCTGCGGCCGGCACGAGAGAGGAGCACAGCGAGGGACCTCCCCACAAACAGCCGGTAGACAAGAGGGCAAGTGAGGGGAAGGCGGAGACACGCGCTGCCAGCTTCTGAGCGGCCCGCCGGCCAGCTGGGCGTCGGATGAGTGCGGGCGGGGCAGAAGGCGAAGGGTCGGACCCTTCGCTTTCCGCCCCACCCGCGCTTGTCCGATGCCCACCTGGCCGCTCAGAAGCTGGCGGCGCTTGTCTCCGCCTCCCCTCACCTCCCCCTCGCTCATCCCCCTTGGCGCATGGTTCCTGGCGCCCGCCCCTGCAGCGGTCCGCTGCGTTCTTGGGGGCTGTTGGGCCCTGTGCGGTGCGTCTCCCTGGGATCTCCGCCCGATCCCAGGTCCGGTCACCAGCCTGCAGAGGGAAGAGGAGGTTCCCCTGAGGAGGAGGCACGCCGACCCGGCTCCCATGGGCTTACGGGGCAACCTTTTCTTTCGCCACTGCCCTCCTGGCCACCCCACCATCTGGATCGTTCGGCCGGACCCCGTTCCCTCCATGCAGGTCGTTGCGGCCGCCTCCTGGTTCTCCCGGTTTCCAGGTGAGAGGTGGGACCGGGGAAAAGCCTGCGCCGCCCCGGGAAGGGCCGGTCGCAGGACAGTGTGTGAGGTAAAGCGCCCTCCTCCTCCCCCCCTTTCCCTCCCCTCACAGTGCTGCCGGGTTTTGGGGGGTTATTGGCCATTTGTGAATGGGAGGTTTTGCCTTGGATTTGCCACTCAGATGCACAACTCAACAATAAGCCCCCCTGCAGAGTTTTGAGAATGCAGATGGGGAAAATGTACAGTGTTTGTCAGTCATTGTCATGATTTAATTTTATGGATGACAAAGGATAGCACAGTTAGTTCTGAAAATGAAATCCTTAAATTGTGGAATTCTCTGCCAAATAATTTTAAGTCAATGAAAGTACTTGGGATTGCTTTCCTTATTTTGTTTGGATCATCTTATGCTTGTGAGCAGCTGTTTTCAGCTTTCAATTATATCAAATCTGACACCAGAAACAGACTAACAGATGACCTGAGTGCTGCAAGTGTTGCTCTCAAACTTACAAAGTATGAGCCAAGGGTAGACAAATTATCAGCATGCACACAACAGCAAAATCACAGTAATTATTCAAAAGCATGCCTTTCAATAAAAAGTTGTTTGTATCATTGAAAGCTCGCTTATTGTGTTTTTCTTTTATGGCAAAAGATGTTAACGTATGAGTTGGTTTTTCTAAACTAAACCCCCAGTATTCAGGTTAAATTGCCATGTTGGCACTTTGCGATAAATAAGTGGGTTTTGGGGTTGCAGTTTGGGCACTCGGTCTTTAAAAGGTTCGCCATCACTGCCTTAGTGCAATGCACTTTCATTCAGAATAATATTTCAGTACAGAAGACACACTATACCTTGCTGTGTCATCTGTAGTCCTCTAAGAATCTAAGCTCTATGAGAACATATGAAGTTATCCCAGAGTATCTGTATTTTCTAACTCTTGAATCCTTTAAAGACTTCTAATATTCTTAACTGATCATCATTAAGATCAGGCATTGTCTATGTACATGCTATGCATATTCTTTCTAGTTTTAGACAGCAATGCTGAATATATAAATACTATGTGTTAGCTGAAAGCAGTTTAAAGTCTCTTTGGTTGTGCCAATCTTTGTATGCGCTGTACTATGTATCAGCATTGTGCATATCTCACAGAGTACAGAGAGTCTCCTTTCCCTTCAGCAACATCTCTGGTCTCTTGCTCTGAGGAGGTTCAGAAGTCCCTCTGTTAAGTAGAGGACATTCTGACACTATCTCAGAGGTCTAGCTATTAGCCCTGTGTTCAGGATGCTCTTTAGCATTGGTAAGCCAAATAGGTTTAGTTTGTAAGAATCCATAAATCCAATGGACTCTCAGTGTTCCAATATATGGGAAGATCACTGCACTTAGGTTCCCATACAAAGAATCAGAATTCTAAGGGTCTCTATCCTCTTCTAGGAATAGAGCAGTCTCACAAGAAGACTGTAAGTAAGAGATGTTGAAATATCCAGATCTTGATACTTCAAGATACCTCAGAGAACTGCTGTCCACGCAAGGATCAGAATCTCAATGTCTTACATCTCAGGCCTCTGAGATGGAGAAATGTTACTTCAGACAGCTGCAGACTGCCAGCAATAACAATCTGAAGTGCTGGCTGTACTGTGGCTGTATTTATACTGTTTCTAGACTCATTAAGGGTGAAGAGAGATCCTTTATCTCCTCTTTCTTATCCATTAGGAGGGATACCTTTTATTCCCTTTGTCTGATATGATGTGCAGTGCAAAAATGGCTTACTAGCCGCTGCTCAGCTCTTTATGTCCATATATGGGTGTCCTTTCCTTTCAGTCCACTTTGCTTAAAGTATAAACACTTATTTCTGAGTTACATGATCATGTTATATACATAATTTGTATACCATCCTCTTCGTTAGGACAATACGCATTAAATGAGACTACATAGAGATCTGTAGCACAACATTTAACTATATAATTCATAAAACACAATTATAGCTTACATTGTCACTTGCAAAGTGTCTTTGTTTACAGTAGTCAGTAGCACAGCCTTTAGCGAGATTACAGAACAGCAAGAAAGCATATTACTCATATCTTTGAGAGAACTTTAATGCCTTTAAGCTATAATAAGTACAGTTTCAGCTATTAATGTACTCTTAGTATATTAAGATATCTTAAGACCTTGAAAAGGACAAAAGTTTCCTGCTTTTGTGATTCTGACATCTGGCAGCTGAGTCAGAATGGTGATTTTGGTCACATCTTATTGATAGATAAGGAAAGGTGCTCTGCTTTGCCCCTTCAAGGACAAGGACTAGAGCGACTTTCTTAGGTAGCTCTTGATAGAGCTGACCTTGAGAGTATTCCATCAGCCTGTCAGCATTACACAGACTTTCATTATACATTACACAAACCTCTGCAGTGGCCCAGTTTGCATGATGTGTACTAGCTCTATATGGAAGTAATCCGGCACATGTTCACAGAATACCATAGTTATGTCAGAGACCATGACAGGGTTAGAGTTAGGGATAGGGTTAGGGTTAGGTTGCCTTAGGGTTAGTGTTGGGTTAGGGTTAGGGTTAGGGTTAGGATAAGGGTCAGGGTAAGGTTTTGGGGTTAGGGTTAGGGTTAGCGTCAGGGTCAGGGTCAGGGTTGTCGTGGTTCGGGCCATTAAGCGCCTACATTCTTAGAAAGGATCCCTTCCTGAGAAGGGATTTGTTATCTTATTCAGCGAGACACCACTAGACCGGAAACAACGGTTCCTAGAAACATATTATGGTTCCTAGAAAATCTCTTGAACACGCCAATAAATTTATAATACTGCACAAGAGTAGAAGTATAAAAAACACATTTATTTACATTATATAATATATGCTTTTTGGTTGCAAAGCCTTAAAATATCATATAAGGCTAGACATCATTAGTCTTAAACATGTTTATAAAGCATGTAATCATTTACACTCTCTATGCCTCAATGAAGGAGTATCTGAGTCAGAATATACTCATAAAGTATCCTTAGTGCAATGCACTTTCCTTCAAAATATAAGGTTACAGAAATCCTGTCAAAATATGGTTAATACTTTGGAGAAAGATTTGGTTAGAAGCATCCTAACTTAAATCATGATAATATTTCAGTATTATCTGCTCAGCTGTTTTTCCATATATGGGCGTCCTTTCCTTTCAGTCCACTTTGCTTAAAGTATAAACACATATTTCTGAGTTACATGATCACGTTATATACATAATTTGTATACCATCCTCTTCGTTAGGACAATACACATTAAATGAGACTACTTAGAGATCTGTAGCACAACAGATCTGTAGAACAACATTTAACTATATAACTCATAAAACACAATTATAGCTTACATTGTCACTTGCAAAGTGTCTTTGTTTACATAGCCTTTAGCAAGATTACAGAAGAGCAAGAAAGCATGTTACTTATATCTTTCAAAGAACTTTAATGCCTTTAAGCTATAAGAAGTACAGTTTCAGCTATTAATGTACTCTTAGTACATTAAGATATCCTAAGACCTTGAGAAGGACAAAAGTGTCTTGCTTTTGTAATTCTGACATCTGGCAGCTGAGTCAGAAAGGTGATTTTGGTCGCGTCTTATTGATAGATAAGGAAAGGTGATCTGCTTTGCCCCTTCAAGGACAAGGACTAGAGCGACTTTATTAAGTAGCTCTTGATAGAGCTGACCTTGAGAGTATTCCATCATCCTGTCAGCATTACACAGAATTTCATTATACATTACACAAACCTCTGCAGTGGCCCAGTTTGCATGAAGTGTACTAGCTCTATATGGAATTAATCCTGAACATGTTCACAGAATACCCCAGTTATGTCAGAGACCATGACAGGGTTAGGGTTAGGGGTAGGGGTAGGGGTAGGGGTAGGGGTGGGTAAGGGTTAAGGTTAGGGTTAGGGTTGGGCAAGGGTTAGGGTTAGGGTTAGGGTTAGGGTTAGGGTTAAGGTTAGGGTTAGGGTTAGGGTTAGGGATAGGGATAGGGTTAAAGATAGGGTTGGGTTAGGGTTAGGGTTAGGGTTAGGTTTAGGGTTTAGGGTTAAGGTTTTGGTTAGGGTGAGGGTTTAGGGTTAGGGTTAGGGTTAGGGTTAGGGTTAGGGTTAGGGTTTAGGGTTAAGGTTAGGGTTAGGGTTAGGGTTAGGGTTAGGGTTAGGATTAGGATTAGGGTTCGGGTTCGGGTTAGGGTTAGGGATAAGGTTAAAGATAGGGTTGGGTTAGGGTTAGGGTTAGGGTTAGGGTTTAGGTTTTTTTTAAAAAAATTTACTGAATTTTTAATAAAGAATACAAAAAAAAGAAAAAAAGAAAAATATATGCATATAATACAAATAATGAAAGAAAAAACAAAATAATACAAACATAACCAAAAAAAAGGAAAAAAAATGTACAACGCAGTATTAAGACCTATGCTAATACATTAATAATTGCTATCTATTCTTTAAGAAAAAAGCCAGTGGTCTATAATGCGTCATAACCTATCACCCACCAAAGTGCCCTTCACCATTGGACTTCCGGCGAAGTGTTGTGACAGTAAATAAAAACAGCCTGTTATTCTACTTCTTAATTAAACATCACATTAAACTATAATTCGTTAAATATAGCTTTAAAATCTGTTTTTGCCAGTTTATCCCAATATGCGGCGGCCTTTAACCAAGTATGTTTGAATTCTTCCAAACCTTTACCATGTAAAAAATCTGTAATCATTGCCATCCGCATATAAAACCATAATTTTTCCCTCCATTCTTTAATTGAAGGTTTATTTGTTTGCTTCCATTTTTTAGCAATAGTAATTCTTGCTGCAGCAAAACTGTATTGGCATATGACTCTATCAGCTTTATCTAAACCTTTTTTTGGGATTCCTAATAGACAAAAAGCAGGGTCTTTTTTAATTTTTGCTTTAATCAGATTATTTGTTTCATTCAAAACTAAACACCAAAATCTTTTAATTTTTTTACAAGACCACCATACATGCATAAAAGTTCCAGTGTCTTTACTACATTTCCAGCATAACGCTTTTTCTTCTTTTTTCATCTTACTCAATAACACTGGAGTTATGTACCATCTATAAAACATTTTGTATAAATTTTCTTTTATTTCATTCGAAATAGTAAATTTAAATTCCTTTTTCCATAAGTTTTCCCATATCTCCAAATCTATATTATATCCAAGGTTCCTCATCCATTTTACCATCACCAATTTAATCCTTTCCTGTTCTAAATTCATCTCTATTAGTAATTTATAAATCCTTCCTATCATTCCTTTATTACCTTTATATAATATTATCTCAAAAATAGATTTAGAGTGATTAAAGCCCACTTTAATATCTTTGTTAAATATATCTTTTAATTTATAATACATAAACCAATCTTTAATCTGAAGTTCTTCTCGTGATCTCATTATCCATAACCCATCTTTAAATTCTATCAACTCTCTATAATTATTACAATCTAAATTTAGATGTGCACCTCTTCTCAAAAATGCTTCTATGGGATTAATCCATCCAGGTGTTTTATTTTCTAAATAATCCTTATATTTCTTCCAAATTAATATTAAGTTTTTCCGTATAATATGGGAATTGAAATCTTTATTCACTTTCTCTTTATCATACCATAAATATGCATGCCACCCAAACCTTAATTTAAACCCTTCTAATTCTAATAGTTTCAGATTCTCTAGGAGGACCCAATTTTAAATCCAAGTAAAGCAAGCTGCATGATAATACATTTTCAAATCAGGTAGTCCCATACCTCCTGTTTCTTTTAACTCTATTAAATTATTATATGCAATTCTGTGTCTTTCTTTACCCCAGATAAATCTCATAATATCCTTCTTCCAGACTTCAAATATCCGTGCTCCTTTCAAGATTGGTAAATTTTGAAACAAAAAAAGCATTTTAGGTAACAACATCATTTTTATTACTGAAATTCTTCCCCATAATGATAATGGAATTTTTTTCCAACTTATCAAATCTTTCTTTATCTGTTGCCATTGATTTACATAATTAAATTGAAATAAGTTAAGATTATTATTCGATAACCATATACCCAAATACTTAATTTTATGTTCAATAGTAAAACCTGTCTTTTTGATTAATATTTGTTGTTGTGAAAGAGTCATATTTTTAACCAATATTTTAGTTTTCATTTTATTAATTTTAAATCCTGAAAGCTTTCCATAAACCTCCAATATTTTATTCCATCTATCAATTTGTTCAATCGGATCACTCAAAATACCAACTAAATCATCTGCATAAGCTCTCAATTTATATTGATTTCTCCCTATTCGCACTCCAGTTATTTCATCCGTTTTTCTAAGAATATTCAATAACATTTCTAATACTAATATAAACAGCAAAGGAGAAAGAGGACATCCCTGTCTCGTTCCCCTTTGAATTTCAATATTCGGTGATAATGTTCCATTTATTATCAAATTAGCTGTTTGTTGAGTATATACACTTCTTATAGCAGTTTTGAAATTATCCCCAAAATCCATAAATTCTAACACTCTACTCATAAACTGCCAGTTAACATTATCAAACGCTTTTTCCGCATCCAAAAATATCAAAGCTAAGGGTGTTGTATCTTGTTCTGCATATTCCAAAATATCTATCACCATCCTTACATTTTGACTAAGTAGTCTTCCTGGTAAAAATCCTGCCTGATCTTCATGTATTAATTGATTCAATACCTTTTTTAATCTCAGAGCTAAAATTGCAACAAATAATTTATAATCTGTATTTAATAATGAAATCGGTCTGTAATTTTTAACTTCTAATAAATCTGAATTTGGTTTTGGTATCAGTGCTATATTTGCTTGTTTCCATGTTTGAGGAATAATACCCTTTATTAATGTTATATTCATCACTTCTATTAAGTGAGGAGATAATTGATCTTTAAATACTTTGTAATAATTTGCAGTAAAGCCTGGAGATTTATTTAATTTACTCTTATTTATTACATCATCTAGTTCCTCCTTTCTTTATCTTCCTGGGAAATTTTCCCCAGATCCAATTTGTTAAGATATGAATCTATTTCTATTTCTGACACCTTATTTTTTTATATAAATTCATATAAAACTCCACGAATGTATCTATTATCTCATCCTTTTCTCTTGTTATCTTACCTTTCCTTTTTATTTGGGTTATTAATACTTTTTTATATTTTTGCTTCAGTTGCCATGCTAACATTTTACCCGGTTTATTAGCATGTTCAAAGAATCTTTGTTTGTTATACATAATTTTCCGTTCAAT